>NC_091286.1:696141536-696441536 GCF_032444005.1 Ranitomeya imitator | reverse complement strand
GTCTTTTTCCAGTCTTACTAACTATGTTACTATGTTACTATGTTACCATAAGTACCATTATACACAGGAGATCTGTACTTAGTATGCAGTGTCCGTGTAATATAGTGATCAGTGACATTATACACAGGAGTAGGGTTGAGCGACTTTTACTTTTTCAGGATCGAGTCGGGTTTCGCGAAACCCGACTTTGTCAAAAGTCGGGTTGGGTGAAATCGGTCGATCATTGCGAAAAGTCGGGGGCCGACAGACACACGAAACCCAATGCAAGTCAATGGGGAATAAAAGTCGGCAGTGAGTGGAGGACAGATAAACACCTACAGAGCCCATTTTAATGTCAAAATCATCAATTCTTGTTACTTAAGCTTGTAGTTAGGTATTGAAAATTGGGGGTCATTTGATTAAACTTGTGGGGGGGGAGGGCTGGCTCAATTTTTTCTTGGGCCCAGGAAACGTGGAATACGTCACGGAGGTGGAGCAGGGAGAGGTAAGTATTTCAACTTTGCAAGTGCTGTGATCCAGAGCAAGCAGGGGGGCCCACTCGTTCGCATTGGCACTGACACAGGGCCCCTCAAAGTACGGTGGTGTGTTTGACGGCGGAGGCGCCTCCCACCGGCAGTGACACTTTTGCATACTATGAGGGGCCCTGTGACAGTAACGTCGCCAACAAGTATGCCCCCCCCACCTGATGAAGGAACCTGCACTTTCATATGCACCTTCCTCTTTGTCCCCGTGTAAGGTGGTATAGTATGCGGGAAGGGGGACCTGACTTTCAGCAGGGTCAGATTCTGGCTGTGTAGAGTGCAAGGGGAATGTAGTGGTCTGGGTCAATGTACCAGCAGACCCATCAAGCAGTGGCTGGGTAATAGGCAGGATGATGAGGAAACACAGATATAGGCCCAAAATAAAAAAGGAGGCTAAAAGCAGAAACAAATTGGTAACAGGAGTAAACAGGCAGCATTGCTTTGTTCAGTGGAGGACAACAACAAGCAGCAGCAGACACTGTTAGTAGGGCCCAACCAAACTAGTAGGGCAAATACAGTTTCAAATTCTAAATACAGTCCGAAAGCCTGTTGATTCAAACTCAGCTTTGCTTCTTTGAGGAAACCAAGAGGCAGCAGCAGACGTCACTAGGCCCAAACCAAGAACCAGGCCAAATGCAGTTTCATATTGTTGATAGAGGCCGAAAGCCTGTAGATTGAAACTCAGCTTTGTTTCTTTGAGGAAACCAAGAGGGAGCAGCAGACGTCACTAGGCCCGAACCAAGAACCAGGCCAAATGCAGTTTCATATTGTTGATAGAGGCCGAAAGCCTGTAGATTCAAACTCAGCTTTAGTAGAGGTAGAGTGGGCGCACCCACCTGTCCAGGCAAACGGCACTTGCACGGGTGCTTGCGCCAAGTGGTGACCACGGTCCTGTGGGGTGAGTCAGCCCATTTAGGGAGGTATAAAAATGGCCTATGGTGGACATTCAGCAGCTGCAAATGGAGGAATTGGCAAAGTCAGTAAGAGGAGGGCAAAAGCGAGTCATTTATCACCCACGCTATGTGTCAGCAGAGGAAGGTGGGGCAAAAGAATTGGCAATCCATGATTGGTTCATTTTAATGAAGGTTAGATCATCTACATTTTGGGTAGCCAGATGTGTCCTTTTTTCGGTCAGTATTGAACCAGCAGCACTGAAGACTCTTTCTGCAAGCACACTGGCAGCAGGGCAAGCGAGCTCCTGTAATGCATATTCGGCCAATTCGGGCCAGGTGTCTAGTTTAGATGCCCAGTAATCAAAGGGGAATGACCTGTGAGGGAGAACATCGATAAGGGATGAAAAATAGTTTGTAACCATACTGGACAAATGCTGTCTCCTGTCACTTTGAATAGATGCAGCAGTCCCTGTTGTGTCAGCGGTCATTGAAAAATCACTCCACAACCTTGTCAGAAAACCCCTCTGTCCAACGCCACTTCGGATTTCTGCACCTCTAACACCTCTGCCATGTTGCCCCCTACGGCAAGTGTGAGGACCATCACAACCTCTGTGTGCTGGGAATGCCTGAATCAAACGGTCTACAAGAGTTGCTTGTTTGGTAGCCAATATTTCCTCAAGGTTCTCATGTGGCATGATGTTTTGCATTTTCCCTTTATAGCGTGGATCCAGGAGGCAGGCCAACCAGTAATCGTCATCGGTCATCATTTTGACAATGCGGGGGTCCCTTTTTAGAATACGCAAGGCATACTCAGCCATGTGGGCCAATGTTCCTGGTGTCAATTCACTGGTCCTGCTGGGTTGAGGAGCACTTTCTTGGAAATCCACATCACAAGTGTCCCGCAAGAAACCTGTACCTGACCTTGCAACGCCACCAGTTTCAAGTGGCCCCTGAGAAGCATCCTCCTCCCATACATAGTCATCCCCATCATCCTCCTCCTCATCCTCTTCGACCGCCACCTCGTCCTGGACAGTTCCCTGACCAGACAATGGCTGACTGTCATCAAGGATTCCCTCCTCCTCGGCTGCAGACGCCAGCTCCTTGATGTGCGTCAAACTTTGCATCAGCAGACGCATTAGTGGGATGCTCATGCTTATGATGGCGTCATCTGCACTTGCCAGCCGTGTGCATTCCTCGAAACACTGAAGGACTTGACAGAGGTCTTGTAGCTTGGACCACTGCACACCAGACAACTCCATGTCTGCCATCCAACTGCCTGCCCGTGTATGCGTATCCTCCCACAAATACATGACAGCACGCCTCTGTTCACACAGCCTCTGAACCATGTGCAATGTGGAGTTCCATCTTGTTGCAACGTCGATAATTAGGCGGTGCTGTGGAAGATTGAGCGATCGCTGATGGTTCAGCATACGGCTGGAGTGTACGGGCGACCGGCGGATGTGCGAGCAAAGTCTTCGCACCTTCAGCAGCAGGGCTGGTAACTCTGGATAATTTTTAAGAAAGCACTGCACCACCAGGTTCAAAGTGTGAGCCAGGCAAGGTATGTGTTTGAGTTGTGAAAGGGCTATGGCAGCCATAAAATTCCTTCCATTATAACTGACTACCTTGCCTGCCTCAAGATGTACACTGCCCAGCCAAGACTGAGTTTCTTGCTGCAAGAACTCGGCCAGAACTTCCGCGGTGTGTCTGTTGTCACCCAAACACTTCATTTCAAACACGGCCTGCTGACGCTTCCCACTAGCTGTTCCGTAATGGGACACCTCGTGTGCAACACTGGCAGCTGCGGATGGAATGGTCGTGCGACAGCACTCTGTGGATGAGCTTTCGCTTCTGGAGGAGGAGGTGGGGTGGTGAACGTCTACAGCCAACTGTTTCCTAGACCGTGGGCTAGGCAGAACTGTCCCACTATTGCTGTCCCCTGTGGACCCTGCATCCACGACATTAACCCAGTGCGCCGTGATGGACACGTAACGTCCCTGGCCATGCCTACTGGTCCATGCATCTGTTGTGAGGTGCACCTTCCCACTGACAGACTGCCTCAGTGCATGGACAATGCGGTCTTTGACATGCTGGTGGAGGGCTGGGATGGCTTTTCTCGCAAAGAAGTGGCGACTGGGTAGGTCATAGCGTGGTACTGCGTAGGCCATCAGGGCTTTGAAAGCTTCGCTTTCAACCAACCGGTAGGGCATCATCTCTAACGAGATAAGTCTGGCAATGTGGGCGCTCAAACCCTTTGTACGCGGATGACAGGATGAGTACTTTCGTTTCCTAACAAGAGTCTCTTCTAGGGTGAGCTGAACTGGAGAGCTGCCTATGGTGGAACTATATGGGCGGCGGTGGTGGTGGTTGTGGACATGGCAGATTGAGAGTGAGTTGGTGATGTTGGCCTACATACAGTGCTTCCTACCAATAACCTTCTGACTCCCTAACTGCTTTGGCCTCACGACGATCCCTCCACATTTGCTGCTGGTGTCCTAACCGGTGGGCTTACAGTGAGGGAAGCAATGTTGCAGTGCTGACTACCTTCATTCAGACCTGGTGCACCAATGGTACGGGACATTAGGTAGTTAGTCCAGGCTTGCAAGTGCATGCTGTTTAAATGTCTACGCATGCACGTTGTATTTAAATTGTTAAGAATCTTCCCTCTGCTAAAGGTCTTTGAGCATTTTTTACAGATCACTTTTGACTGATCATTGGGATCTTGGTCAAAAAAATGCCACACTGCACTCTTCCTACTATGGAATTCCTTTTCAGGCATTGCACGCTGTGCAACTTTCACAGGATGGCCACGCTGTCCTAAAACTGGTTTTGTCAAACGTTTTTTGCCTGATACGCGCCTGCCAGATGACAGCTGTTGCGATGTAGATTGGTGCTTCTGTGGATAACCCTCCTCCACTTCTGAGCTAGTGGCAGCGCCACCCTCTTCCCCCAATGGCTGCCAATCTGGGTGAACAACTGTGTCATCTATCACCTCCTCCTCGTCAATGTCATGTGCACCTTCCTCAGTGTCACCGTGTAAGGTGCTATAGCGTTCGGGACAGGGCACCATAGTCTCCTCAGGGTCAGATTCTGGCTCAGTACACTGCAAGGGCAATGTAGTGATCTGACTCGATGGAACAGCATCATAATCTAGCTGTGGCTGTGCATCAGTGCACTCCATGTCCGATTCTTCTTATAATGGGCAGGGTACAATTTCCCTTTCTAACCCAGGCACGGTATGTGTAAAGAGCTCCATGGTATAACCTGTTGTGTCGCCTGACGCATTCCTCACTTTTGGCGTGGGAGAAGGACACAAGGAAACGTCTTGTTCCTGACCGGGAGCATTCACTGACAACTGGCTGCTGTGACATTTTGAACTTTGGGAAGAGGAGGCCAAAGAGCTAGAGGCTGAGTCATCAAGGAAAGCCAAAACTTTTTCCTGCTGCTCTGGCTTTAAAAGCTGTTTTCCTACTCCCACGTAAGGGAGCCTTCGAGGCCTTGTGTAGCCAGACGATGACGCAGGCTCAACACCTCCAGCCTTAGGTGCTACTGTGCTTTTGCCACTACCACCAGATGCAGCACCACCATCAATACCAGCTGACAACCCCCGCCCACGGCCTCTTCCACCAGACTTCCTCATTTTTGGGGGGGAGACACAGAACCACAACTCTGGCCAAGTGGTATAACAGTAAACTATGAACGTGGCAGAAAGTGGCTTCCTGATATATATGACACACTAGCAGTACAGCAGAATATACACTGTGTGCGAATTTTAATCTCCCTTATTTTGGGGGGGAGACACAGAAGCACAACTCTGGCCCCGTTGTATAACAGTAAACTATGAACGTGGCAGAAAGTGGCTGCCTGATATATATGACACACTAGCAGTACAGCAGAATATACACTGTGTGCGAATTTTAATCTCCCTTTTTTTTGGGGGGGAGACACAGAAGCACAACTCTGGCCCAGTGGTATAACAGTAAACTATGAACGTGGCAGAAAGTGGCTGCCTGATATATACGACACACTAGCAGTACAGCAGAATATACACTGTGTGCGAATTTTAATCTCTCTTTTTTTGGGGGGGAGACACAGAAGCACAACTCTGGCCCAGTGGTATAACAGTAAACTATGAACGTGCCAGAAAGTGGCTGGAATTATTATTTAAAAAAAAAAAAAAAATTAAATAACAAGCTCCCTACAATGAGCTCAGGACAAGTATGGCAGCAATAAAAAGGACTGCTTAACACAAAAATGTGGACAAATAAACAAGATAGGTAACTGTGCAGAAAGGAGCAACAGGAATTTTGCTTTAAAAAAAGCAGTTGGTTTGCACAGCACCGTGCACACAGCTATGCAGCTGCTGTACTAAAATACGACCTCCACTGTCCCTGCACAAAAAGGTGGTGTGGGACAGTGAAAATCGCTCCAGCACAAGCGGTTTGGGGGTTTATATTTCCTCCCTAACTCTGTCCCTGCTTCTGACTAACTGCAGCAACACCTCTCCCTATGCTCAGATCAGCAGCAGTAAGATGGCGGTTGGTGGGAACGCCCCTTTATACCCCCTGTGACGCCACAGACAGTAAGCCAATCACTGCCATGCCCTTCTCAAAGATGGTGGGGACCGAGACCTATGTCATCACGCTGCCCACACTCTGCGTCCTCCTTCATTGGATGAAAAACGGCGGTGACAGCATCATATGAAACGCGACTTTGGCGCCCTGATCGTGTACCGCATGGCCGATCCCACTGTAGGATCGGTTCGGGTTTCATGAAACCCGACTTTGCCTAAAAGTCGCCGATTTATGAAAATGACTGATCCGTTTCGCTCAACCCTACACAGGAGCTCTGTGTACAGTGTCAGTGTACAGGAAATATAGTGATTACCGGTGACATTATACACAGGAGCTCTGTATATAATGTTAGTGTAAAGGCAATAAAGTGATCACTGGTGACATTGTACACAGGAGCTCTGTATATAGTGTCAGTGTAAAGGTAATATAGTGATTACTCGTGACATTGTACACAGGAGCTCTGTATAATGTCAGTGTAAAAGTAATACAGTGATCACTGGCGACATTGTACACGGGAACTCTGTATAAAGTATACAGTGTATAGTGTCAGTGTGCAGGTAACACACTGACTCACCGGTGACATCTCTAGGTGAAGTTCTTCATCTTTGCTTTTCATCTTCATCCAGCACAGGCTGCCATCACTTCTTCCAGCCAGAGCTCGTTTCTGCAGGGAATAGCAGTTATCTAGAGCGCCACTTGCAGAGCACATTATTTATTTTTTCCCAACTTGTACACTACACCAGATGAAGAAAAAAAGGTGATATAGTGTCGCTCTGCACAGTAACAGGACCCCCATTGAAAAAATGAAATACATGACTGCAGTAATAATATCCCTTAATTAGCCCCTAAGATAATAATATCCACAACCTGGCCCTCTTGTGCCTCATTCCTGGCTCTATTCATATGATCTTGCATCCTGCCTTCCCATTCTCCCCATGTGATGTCTCATCCTGCCCCATATGCTATCCCCATCCTGTCCCATCTGTCTCCATTATGCCCCATCTGTCTCCATCTGGCCTTATCTGTCTCCATTCTGCCCCATCTGTCTCCATTCTGCCCCAACTGTCCCATGATCCTGCCCCATCTGTCTCCATCATATGCATCCTGCCCCATGATCCTGCAGCATGTGTCTCCATCCTGCTCCATGATCCTTCACCGTCTGTCTCCATCCTGCTCCATGATCCTGCCCCATCTGTCTCCATTCTGCCCCATGATCCTGCCCCATCTGTCCCCATCATGCCCATTGATCCTGCACCATCTGTCTCCATCCTGCACCATGTGTCTCCATCGTGCCTCATCTGTCTCCATCATGCCCCATGATCTGGCACATCTGTCTCCATCCTGCCCCATGTTCCTTCCCCAACTGTCTCCATCCTGCACCATGTGTCCATCCTGCCCATGAACCTGCACCATCTGTTTCTATCCTGCCCCATGTCTCCATCTTGCACCATGTGTCTGCATTGTGCCCCATCTGTCTACATCCTGTCCCATCTGCATCCATCCTTGTCACGGTTCACACCGTGCTGCCAACAAGGTGTCACAGGTCCCAACAATATGTCAGGGATCCCAGGGAGGATATCTTTATCGTCCCCACTACTCACACCAATTTGTCCCTGGTTCCTTCTGAAGGGGATTTATCTATATCCCACTTCCCACTTCTGGTTTGGAACTTGCAGCTCTCTGGCACCCCCTTTTACCCTCAGGTCAGATTAGGTACTGCACCTAGGGTAATTAGTTGCCAGAAAGGCTGCCTGCTATGTTCTGGCTATTGGGCACACTGCAGCGAGGACGATATAACTACTCCCACTAAGGTGGGAACAATAATTATCAATGCCGCCATCGCTACAAAGATTTGCATTCGCACAGAACAAAGTATGCTGCCACCAGCTTCGATTCCACAAGGGTTAACGGGTCCGGAGCCAACCCCAAATCAGTAGTGTAATTCACTTCATAGGAAGTGACAGTTTGTTTATAGAGCATGAAGAGAGAAGCTAGTAGATTATATATTTTACTACATAAAAAAGGTAGGCAGTGTTTACAAGGTATAAAAAGATATTATAAAGGAGACAATTCGTAGTGGGCTGAGTAATGACATGCACTCCTTTGCTACTATTTTACACTTCTGAGCCTCCAGACAAAGACATTCCTGGGTCAGTAAGGGGAGGGGAAACAAAGGGTGCTGTTGGCAACGAGGACAGGGCCTCTGGTGAGTTGGCTAGCAGGGGTACTGACATTGGTTGCAAGCTTACCCCCTCTTCAGCTGGCGGTGACTGGCATCTGCACTTCCGATTTATGGCTGGCCTCATAGTCATCGGCAATCTGCGCAGCTTTAGTCACGTCTTTGGAGTCTATGTCCATCACGAACTGTCACACCTCAGCTGGGCAAAGATGCAAGAACTGGTCTTTGATCATCAAGTCCCACAGTAGTTGGGCAAAGGTGGTCACTGACCGTCCTTGGGTCCACTGGTCAAAGTAGGTCCTGAGTCCATGCGCCACATCGCTGTAACTGTCATGTGGGCCACGTTGGAGGTTCCGGAACTTTCTACGGTAAACCTCAGGTGTCAGCTGGTACTTGGTTATCATGGCCTGCTTGATGGCCTTATAATCTTCATCTTTGTCTGGCGGGAGAGCAGAAAGTGCATCCAGAGCTTTGCCTTTTAGCCTTGGGGTCAGGTATCAGGCCCATAGGTTCCCAGGCAGCCGATACTGTCTGCAGGCTTTCTCAAATGCCCACAGAAAAGTGTCCAAGTCCCCATCCTTTTCCATCACATTCTGCTGGACTCACAGCTCTGCGTGGTAGATGGTGCAGCTCTGAAGCCACAAGGAGATACCTGCAGGATGGCATCCATTGAACGGGTGCTGCAGCAGCTGCGGGTGGTGACGGAGAATCAGCCTCCCGGCTGGCTGGAGGCACAGGTGGCCGGAATCCTGGGCAGCGGGGACGTGCAGGCGGTGACCAGCGGTGAGCAGCGCTCTCGGCAGGTACAGCCCCCGGAGAGGTTGTCCCCAGACGTGCCTCAGCCCCAGCGCAGGCGCAGGAGCCCCTCCAGAGACCCTCCAGACCGAGCGCTGGCCCGTAAGCATCCCAACAGGGCCCGGTCCGGGAGGAATCTGCATGCCGCGCTGGGGCATGCGGCGGTGGATAGGCCTTCTCCTCTCTCACTTTGGGGGGCGGGGCTTCCACGCACCAGATCGTCGGGTGCTTCTGGTGACGTCACGGCAGGTTGCCGCGGTGCTGCCCCCGCCAGGCGACCTGCTTCCTCCACAGCACAGAGACAGTGGGGGAGAGCCTCTGCTGCAGCGGCTGGCAGCGCCGCCGGTTTTCTGGGGTTGCCGGGCCCGTCCAGTCAACCGGGATCGGTGCCAGGGTCGTCAGCCAGATCTGGAAGGAGCCGTGGTCGAGGGTCTGAGGAGCTTGCATCTTGCAATGGGCCTGTGCCGGGTGTCCTTTCCCATCAGGCCGCATCAGGATCATCATCAGCGGGCCTGGACGGGGTCGGATCTTCACGTTCCTCATCATGCAGTGAGCCGCAGCTTCACGGGGTTCCGCGGAGTGGATCGGCTGGACGAGTGGGACGTCTGCGGCTGGGGGACCCCGGCTCCCCTGCAGCCTGGTGAGCAAGACTCTATGTCTGTTTTGTTACCGGCGCTATCTTTTTCCCCGGCGGTTGGGGTTACTTAGGCGGGTGGGGCAGTGATTACGAGGGAACAGGCGGGGTTCGGTCGGATTTGGGGAATGAAGGCGTGGACGAGTTGTTGTCTAGCGTCCGTGAGTTTCTCACACGATTGGGAAGCGTTCGGTCGGTGCCGTCCCCGTTGGCCGCGTGGGTTTGCCCTACGGATTTAGGTTTGGGGGTGTCGGGTGGAGGTGCCTTGGCACTGAGTAGTTCATCGGAGCCCGTGTCGGTGTCCGTGCAGACCGAAAAAGAGAAGGAAGGCGGGATTCGTTTGGACGATAAGGCGCGGGGCGAGGTTTATGTTTGTTTTGAGGGGCCGCTTGGGGCTCATTTGAAAATAGTATTTCATACTCTATAGGCAGCGCTGCAGTAGTTCAGACTTACACAGGCAGGGCTTTTCAACCTTTTTTTCTTACTATAAGCTCACAGCCTACATATGTCCAACTCTATTGGGGCTTCTGTTTCCAAACCCACCATCATTCATTACGCTTGCTCACGCTGCAAGAAAAAGTGGTCAGCAAGTCAGTCGTCACCCTTCTGCCAATCCTGCAGTCCGCCTACCATGTCTGCCCCGCAGGAAGCTTCTCAATCTCAGGATGAGTGCACTCCCCCTCCCCCAGAGTGGGCAGTTGCGTTGTCTCAGTCAGTCTCTTACTTGACTAAAGTATCCCAATCTCTGGTCCAGGCGTTTTTTTCGCCTTTTTTTCATGCGTTTTTGACGCGTTTTTGATGCATTTTTTTCCAAATCCATAGAATAGCAGGAAAAACGAAGAAAATCCACAAAATTAATGAACATGCTGCTTTTTTTACCGCAATCGCATCATGTGCACAAAACATGCAGAATGCATTCTAAATGATAGGATGCATAATGTATGCGTTTTTAATGAGTTTTTATTGCGTTTTTATCGCGAAAAAAAGCGAAAAAAACCTGAACGTGTGCACATACCCTTAAACTTAAACAGGATGAGGTTCCATCACAGGATCCTTCTGTCTCCTTTAAACGGGTCAAGTGTCTTTCTTGCTCCTTTCCCAATCACGAGGAATTTGCGTCTACCGTGTCTAAGCACTGGGAACATCCTGAGAAGCGCTTTCCAGATAGTAACACCTAGACGTACTATACCCTTTTAGTGCCGACCTTCTTGCCAAATGGGCAGAATCTCCAAAGGTGGACCCGCCGGTTTCCCGTCTTTCATCCAAGACGGTCCTGTCCTTACCAGAAGGTGCGTCCCTTAAAGACGCTATGGACAGACAAATTGAGACTCTAGCCAAGTCAGCTTTCGATGCATCAGGTGCTTCCCTCTGCCCCAGTTCCGCCTCCACCAGGGTGGCAAAGGCCATTTCCGCCTGGGCCAAGATTCTTCTAAGAGGCATTTTGGCTTCGGCTTCCCCACAGGAACTGGCTGATTTGGCGGACCAGATTGGCCACGCGGGCAAATAAGTTTTGGCTGCCTCCTTGGATGCAGCGGCCTGCTTCACAAGGGCAAGTAGCAACTTCATTGCTATACGCCGCATTCTTTGGCCTAAAGCATGGAGCGCAGATACAACTTCTAAGAAGTTTCTCACTAACCTAGCCTTTCAGGGTTCCAGACTCTTTGGCTTTCGGTTAGACCAGATCATTTCTGATGCCACGGGAGGAAAAAGTACTTCCCTCCCTCAGTCTAGACCAAGACATTTCTTCAACAAAAAGGGCCCTAGGCCTTTTAGGCACTTTCGCCAATTTCGGACCTCTGACTCCTCTTCCCAGCACGAGCGACCTTCTGCTTCAGGTGAGAGGAGGAGACCCTCTTACAAGCCAGCCCCCAGATGGAGAACTAAGAGCCTTTCAGGTCCTCTGGTTCCAAGTGACGGTTCGCCCCCACATGGTATCCTTTACAGGGTGGGAGGCAGACTGCTTTCCTTCCAGGACGCCTGGTTGTCGGTAGTCAGCGATGCCTGGGTCAGAGAGATTGTTACCTCCGGTTACAAGATCAAATTTTCTTCCCTTCCAGAAAATCGTTTCTACCTCTCTCGTCCACCAAAGCAACTGTGCCAACTGCCCGGTTTTCTTCAGGCTGTCTCTTCCCTGGTCGCAGCTTGTGTAGTCGTTCCTGTCCCTTCAAATGTGCCTTTTTCAGGGTTCTACTAGAACCTCTTCGTAGTCCCCAAGAAGGGCGATTCCCTTCGTCCAATTCTGGATCTCAAATTTTTGAACCGCCATGTTCGACTCCGCCATTTCAGGATGGAGTCCTTGCGTTCTGTGATTGCCGCCATGGAGCCCGGGGAGTTCCTGTGCTCTGTGGACATTCAAGATGCGTACCTTCATGTTCCTATCTGAGTACGGCACCAGAGGTACCTTCGGTTTGCTATCCAGGAAGAGCACTACCAATTCACGGCCCTCCTGTTCGGCCTGGCGCCGGCCCCCAGGGTCTTCACCAAGATCATGGTGGCGGTCATGGCCATCCTTTGTTCCAGGGGGATAGTCATCATCCCCTACCTGGACGATCTTTTGATCAAGGATCTCATCGAGACTGTGCGCGAAGCCTCCAGATCTCTCTGGAAACCCTGACTCGCCTCGGCTGGATCATCAACCGGGACAAGTCCTCTCTGATTCCCTCCCAGCGCCAGTCCTTCCTGGTCATGGAATTCAACACGAACTTGGCTCGGGTCTTCCTCCCACTGGACAAGTTCTCCGGTCTCCGCAAGGCAGCACGATCTCTTAAACACCCAGCTCCACGCTCACTGCGGTTCTGCATGTCAGTCCTGGGAGAGATGGTTGCCTCCATGGAGGCCGTTCCCTTTGCCCAAATTCCACACCCGTCCCCTCCAACTGTTTCGTCTCTCCACTTGGAACAGATCCACGACCTCACTGGACCGCCCCATTCGTCTGCCTCAGCAAGTTCAGCAGTCCCTGTCTTCGGTCTCCGCAAGGCAGCACGATCTCTTAAACACCAAGCTCCACGCTCACTGCGGTTCTGCATGTCAGTCCTGGGGGAGATGGTTGCCTCCATGGAGGCCATTCTCTTTGCCCAAATTCCACACCCGTCCCCTCCAACTGTTTCGTCTCTCCACTTGGAACAGATCCACGACCTCACTGGACCGCCCCATTCGTCTGCCTCAGCAAGTTCGGCAGTCCCTGACCTGGTGGACCCTGTCTTCATCGCTCCTCAGAGGGAGAACTTTCCTTCCGCTTCAGTGGCAGGTCATCACCACAGATGACAGCCTGCTCAGTTGGGGAGCGGTCTTCTGTCATCTTACAGCGCAGGGTCGCTGGAACCCCCAGGAGGCTCTTCTTCCCATCAACTTACTGGAGATCAGAGCATTCTTCCTTGCCCTAGTCCACTGGCAATCACTCCTGGCGGGCCGTCCAGTCCGCATCCAGTCGGACAATGCCACGGCCGTGGCGCATTTAAACCACCAGGGTGGGACATGCAGCAGTCAGGTAATGGCAGAAGCAGCAGAGATACTTTGTTGGGCGGAATGTCACGTTCTGGCCATTTCAGCCGTCCACATTCCGGGGGTCGAAAATTGGGCGGCCGACTTCCTCAGGGCCTGGTGGCGGGCGAGTGGTCTCTCCATCCCTCAGTCTTTGACCAGATTTGTCTTTGTTGGGGCACCCCAGACGTCGACCTCATGGCGTCTCGGATGAACCACAATTTTCCTCTATTCGTGGCCAGATCCTGGGACCCTCTGGCTATCGGCCACGACGCCCTGGTAGTCCCATGGTCGCAGTTTCAGTTTCCTTACCTCTTTCCCCCTCTCCCCTTGATCCCAAGGGTAGTAAAAAAGATAAAGTTAGAGGGGATTTCAGTCATACTCATAGCTCCAGACTGGCCAAGGCGCCCCTGGTACGTGGAGCTCGTCAACATGCTCGCGGATACCCCTTGGAGACTCTCAGACTGCCCAGATCTTCTCTCACAGGGCCCACTCTTCCACCAGAGTTTTCAGTCCCTGCATTTAACGGCATGGCTGTTGAGGCCGCTTTTCTGAGGGAGTCTGGTTTTTCTCATCAGGTCATACAGACCATGATCAGAGCCAGGAAGCCGGCTGTTATGATCTGGTGGCCTAGGAGCAGCATGAAATGGACTCTGGAGAAGGTGGTCCCTGTACTGACCGCAAACCCTGAACCTAGCAGCACAACTAGAAGTAGCTGTGGGGGGTACCTAACACTCCCTAGACCCCTCGACACAGCGTAAGAACTAACTTCCCCTAAAGACAGAAACAGGAAACCTATCTTGCCTCAGAGAAAATCCCCAAAGGATAGATAGCCCCTGTTAAATATTAATTATTCTTATTTTTATTCTGTACCGAGCACATGGTTTCTTGCTGACACTATCAAAAGCTATTTCTGTGTATGTAGCTCAGAGTATAAGTTAACTCCATATACAGAAGACACGTGATCAGTGTTGAACATATATAAACGTCTCTTAGGAGGGTGTGGGGGCTTTTGTCACGTGGGACGGTCACCTCCCTGCCTTCACCATCATTCTCCATGGACATGGGACAAGACACGAGGAACAACAGCTGTTAGCTACTCCATGCCATGATGACCTTCAAACTCCACACAGACAGATGACTTCTACCATTCAGGACCTTGGAAAGATGAGTAACAAGAAAAGCGCTGATATCTACACATGGACACTCTGTTTGTAATTGTTTCATCTACCTTTTATGTTTTCTGCAATTTGGTTTTTCTGTGGACTAGTCAATAAACCACTATACTTTCTTCAGAAAATCATGACATTTTTCTTTTAAGAATAACGCACCTGGTTAAGTCTTGATTAGATATTTTTGCGCAATAACGATTTTTAACATTTGGCCAAGCCAGCCAGTTTTGATTTTTTGTGCTATTTTTGCGTGAATTTCCTTCTTCTTGCACACGGGGGAAGACAGAAGAGTTCCGCTAGATTGTGCAAGTATTCAGGAATTCCACTTCAAAATTTCAAGTCACAAAGAACTCATACAAGAACCTACGAATTACGAAGACTTTAACAGGTGTCAGACGGATTGACAGCAAGCACTGGTAGTGCTGAAGATAGATGTGCTGAAAATAGCCGTGCTAGAGTCCGGAGCCCAGCGTTGTAAAAGCAAAGGGATTACAAGCTGAGATTTCAAGGTAAGACAAATGGATTTGATTAATTCATATGCTAAATCAAGTCAGATAGAATTTGTAAGTTTGTACGGATCTAGCTTAGAAATATTTTGGTCTAATTTATTTGCAGAATGCAGAATAGCGAATTCGAATTTGAATTTAGATTCTAAGCTAATGTTTAGGAAAAAAGAAAGAACAACTGAAAAATATTTTACATATGGTTTATGTATTTAACGAGTTTGTGACAGAGAAGTCCAAAAAAGACAGTGTAGAAAGAATTTCTAAGGAAACGAATGATGTTCCCAAGATTGACTGTAATGAGAAGAGTGAGAAAGATGTGACGCACGTATCTGTAATGACGATGACCACCCAAAGTGACATTGACTTTGTGACACAAGATGAAAAACAAGATGGAGGAAGTGAAGGAGACATGACAATTGACAAAGATGATCTACGAGGGACAGATGTACAAGGGCCACTAAAAATAGACGACTCAGAGGCCCAACTCCAACTTAAATCTAGGAAAATCCTGTTAAAATTATGCAAAACCATTCCTGCATATGATGACAAAATCCATGTGTGCAGAAATTCAGAGATATTTGAGAGTTTTGCTGATAAGTTTGATTTGACTAATCAAGAAAAAAATAAATTGTTCAAAATTTGGCTGCCAGTAAATTTTATTAGAAGATATTTATTAAAAATACAGACTGATGAGTTCCACGAAAAGATGACTGATGTAGAAAGATTAAGAATTTTGATTTTCTGTGGATTGAAAGAAAATTATCCAGATCTTGATATTCTTCTAAAATTGAAGATTGGCCGAGAAGAATGTACGTTTACTTTTATGGCCATTTTTGAAAGGATTTATAAATTGGTCTGTACGAATTTGAATCAACAATCTATGATAAATTGTTTTGTAAACAAGTTTAAATTCTTAAATCCTGTATCTCGTGCAATTGCTTCACAGAAAAATTCTTTATACGAATGCGCCCAATCCCTAGATTTTTCTAGAAAACACGAGAATCTTGAAAGGAAAACACATTTTACTAAGTTTTTGAAACCAGTCAGAATTCAATCTTATCAAAAGCCAAAATCAAAATGTCCAAAACTGACCCAAAATCAAATCTATGAAGTACGAAGAAAATTACATATTTGCTATAAACCCTATGAAAAGATTCAGGAGTCTATTAAAGAAATTTCTCTGAAAGATTTAAAATCTGAAGGGTCAGATCTGTCTGTAAAGATGGCGGAGACTGACAGACAGAAGCAGGTGAGTATCCCAGGGGGAGCTCAGCTGAACACTCCATTATCACAGCAGCTCTTCAAAGAGTCCATAGGGTTAAAACTGACCTTACTAAATACAGCATTTCAGATAATCGACAGAGAGTTACATTTTGGGATAGGAATTGGCTAAAAATGTAATTACTGGTATATTATATGATGAGTTATACAATGTATTATTTATTAATGTAATTTTTTTATTCAATATAATTCTGCAGTTACATATATTAATATAATATACAGTAAATACTGTAGCATATTTGTATAAGTAGAGATTATATTAACTGTATTTTTATATGTATAGTGAAATAATTAAAATTTACTCCAGTAAAAAATATTTAGAATTACAATTAAATACATTTATTAAATATATACATATGTATAAGATATCTAAATTATTTTGTTTTGAAATAAATATGAAATTAACCTTTATCTTTCATTTTCCCTTAGAATTTTACTTTCAAAGCGAGGATTGAACAAAAAATACCTGTTTCATGAATTTATGTCTTATTCACACAGGAAGTTATATTAACTGCATGATATATATATATATTTAACACTTAAAAATAAATAATATATCTAACAACCTAAAAAAATGTGTGTACTACATGTTTTTCTGTAACATTATGTTTTTTCCACTGCATGGTGCATGACGTGACAGCTGTGAGTTAAGGAATATCATATAGCCTTGTTTTTTTACTTTAGGAATTTCCCTCAGCCTATACATGCAAATGGATTCCTGTACCGAAATAGCGTTGGAACATTCAACTCGGGTTTCATGTAAATGGAGGAGTCCTTTCTATAGGTTAAAACATAGTGTTAGATAATATTTGGGGAATATTCAAAGGAATATTAGAATACTAAATTTAATAGATTACAATGCGCATTGATTGATAATCAGGATACAATATTTTGGGTTAATATATGTGTATTTTTTGTATGTGAAATATACATTGTGAACGTCTATGTGTGTCACCGTCTGAGTGACAGATGACAGAAGTGTATGGGCAGCTGCTAAGTGTGAATCCAATGTAAGAGTGACCAGAGCGTGGAATGTGGAATGTGGAATGTGTATGCACAGCTTGACTGAGGCCTCATGATTTATGGTATGTTTGAAAAAAAAAAAAAAAAACCCTTGTGTTAATGAGAAAATAAGATTCAGTTAAATTATTAGAATATTAAGATATATTTAAATATTATTATTCAACATATATTTCTTTAGTGATTATTAGTGAATAAGTACAATAACATTTTCCAAATTATAATTTTTTTCATATTTAGTGTTTTTTTATGGTTACATAGATGAGTACACATCTTCAAACAAATATATGGCACAAGTTGATATGACAGTTATAAAAATAATGATTTTTCACTTGGGTTTTTACAAATTAATTTTTTCACAAAATAATATTTTTTGATACTAAGGGGGAAATGTGTTTTTGATCCTGATCACATCATCACATTTCATCAATACCTCTTCTTCACACATTTTAATAAAGAAGAAATATGAATAAGGTATTATTGGATATAATAACAATAAATATTATAAAAGTCATTTTTTCCTCTAATGAAGGGTATTATATGCAAAGTTGCATAATTTCAATATTTTGGTGATCCAAGGTTATGACAACATCTACATGAGGAAGTATTAAGGGAATGTGTTACTGAGACATAATCTCAGCATTTGTCATCAACATATAAAGGCCTTATTTTTATTTTTTATTCTCATTTTTATTTTTCATTTTTTTCCACTTTTCTTTCAATTTTTATTTTTCATTCTTATTTTTCATCAAGAAAAAAATCAATATTTAATAGAGTAATGTCTACAAGCATATTGCTTTATCAAATATAGTGATCATATGGTTTCATTATATAAGAAAATTTCAATTCTGAGTTAAATACAACAATTCTTTCACTCATTCATTCATTCATATATATATACTTATTTTGGCTCATGGCTATACATACTTACATATTATTGGTCTACTGAACATAAATTAATAAAGTTTTAATACTAAATATCAGCACTTGTTACATAAAAGACACACTGACATCTATGGGTTCAAAAAGAAATTACACCTATGACATAAAAATGTCCAATCACATGAAAAATATGGTTAATAATATACTATCATTTATTATTATTATTATTTTATTTTCCAAATATAAACTCCATTTTAATATCATTTAATAATTATATGGATATTATTGATTGCTATGGTACGCTGTGATATTATAAGTTAGGGAAATTACCAGATTTGGTATAGAATAGGGAATGAAGACTTCAATCAAGATACCGGAGATACGTTAATAAAGACTTTTCATATTTTCAATTGATTCTAAAAAGTTGCAAGAAGAAAAGCCGTTATCCAGAAGTTCCACAAGGTAACAATGCTATGATTTCTGAGTAATAGACTGTGTCAAATGCAATTCATGTCACCACTCACAACTACAGCATCCATCACTGACAACTGAGTACAGTATCAAAGATGAACGGTGTTATCACGTTCCAGTGGTTTCCTATCACCTATAAGACTTCCATGAAAGCTGGTGAACACTCAGGTAATAACCCTGACATGTGTCCTGTGCACTAAGGACTGGTTATGGTGCTATATTTGGCAAGGAAGAGTCAATGTAACCCTTGCTGTGCTGACCAAAGACGTCACACCTGTCCCAAGACCAGTGCGGATGATATGAGGATTCCAGATGATTTCCAAGGCGAGCCAATGTAAGTCCAGGTCTATAAAGGTGACACTGCACAGATATTAAAGCTACATTTCATCTATGAACTTTGTTTTCTTATCAACATTTGAATTTATGGACTTTGATTGACACATGACACACAGTCTCTACATATCTACATGCTATCATCTATTTCAAAAAACTTATATTAAAAATTGTTTAAAAGAAGAAGACATCAATATGAAGACCAGATGACATCAGATAACATCAGACCTGAGATGCTTCAAGTAGATATAGGAAAGTATAATATATATTTTATATGAATATTGGTCACGGCCTACCATAACATGAATTTACATATCATTATATTATTGAGAACATATAACAATATTATTATTGATATTATTTATTACATCATTTTGCCAAAGAAGAAAGAAGATTTTATTAATATTTTAATTTGAGGGTTCCAATCAATGTCTGTCACCCTCAAAAGGGGGAATTGTTAAATATTAATTATTCTTATTTTTATTCTGTACCGAGCACATGGTTTCTTGCTGACACTATCAAAAGCTATTTCTGTGTATGTAGCTCAGAGTATAAGTTAACGCCATATACAGAAGACACGTGATCAGTGTTGAACATATATAAACGTCTCTTAGGAGGGTGTGGGGGCTTTTGTCACGTGGGACGGTCACCTCCCTGCCTTCACCATCATTCTCCATGGACATGGGACAAGACACGAGGAACAACAGCTGTTAGCTACTCCATGCCATGATGACCTTCAAACTCCACACAGACAGATGACTTCTACCATTCAGGACCTTGGAAAGATGAGTAACAAGAAAAGCGCTGATATCTACACATGGACACTCTGTTTGTAATTGTTTCATCTACCTTTTATGTTTTCTGCAATTTGGTTTTTCTGTGGACTAGTCAATAAACCACTATACTTTCTTCAGAAAATCATGACATTTTTCTTTTAAGAATAACGCACCTGGTTAAGTCTTGATTAGATATTTTTGCGCAATAACGATTTTTAACAGCCCCCCACAAATATTGACTGTGAGACGAGAGGGAAATAACATACGCAGACATGAAATCAGATTTTAGCATAGGAGGCCATACTAGCTAAAAAGAAAGAATAGAACAGAGTATTATGCGGTCAGTATAAAAACACTAGAAAATATCTACCACATAAAAATACAAATCACCACATCTGACTAAAGACATGGAGGGTATATCTGCATCTCCAGAGACACAGCTTGGCTGCAAAAAATCCTTCACAGACAAAGCTGGACAAGACAAAACATGAAAATGCACAGAACTATATGGTCCACAGCGGTGGACAGAAAAAGCAAAGCCAGGACTTATCTTTGAAGAAATGAACAGCAGACCAGGAGAGACCAGGTATGGATGAGAATCCTCCAAAAACATGGATAACTGGCACTGACTAGGATAAAGCAGGACTTAAATAGCCCAGCCCAGATTGCAAAAAATGGATACACCTGATAAATGCTGCGATCCAATTACCGCAGCACTACCAATCATAACCACCGGAGGGAGCCCAAGAGCAGAATTCACAACAGCCGGCTTCTCGCATTTACCACAGGTACTGGAAGGCTTTCTCCCGGAGGTGCGAGACACATGATGTGTTGCTCATCTTGCACCTCCTTTTCGTCCTCCGCTGGAACCTTTGGACCTCAATTTGGTTCTCAGTGCCCTTCAGCCCGTTCCTTTTGAATCTCTTCAGGACGTCTCCCTTTCCCTTCTTTCCTGGAAGGTGGCCTTCCTCATTGCCATCACTTCAATTAGAAGGGTTTCCGAGTTGGCAGCATTATCCTGCCGCTCCCCGTTCCTGATTCTTCATCAGGACAGGTTCGTTCGTTCTCAGGGATTCTGAGTTGGCAGCATTATCCTGCTGCTCCCCATTCCTGATTCTTCATCAGGACAGGTTCGTTCTCAGACCTGTCCCCGGGTTTCTTGCCAAGGTGGTTTCCACTTTCCACATCAATGAGGATATCATTCTTCCTTCTTTTTGCCCTTCTCCTGTTCACCCCTTGGAGAAGTCTCTGAACAAACTTGACGTTGTTAGGGCCGTTTGGATCTATCTTTCTAGTACTGCCCATTTTCGCAAATCCGACTCTGTCATTGCTGAGGGTCGCCGGAAAGGCCTTCAGGCGTCCAAATCCACAATTTCTCGCTGGATTTGTTCTGCTATAAAGGAATCCTACTGTGCTTGAGAGACACAGCCCCCTCCTGGGGTACGGGCCCACTCCACCAGAGCTGTCGGTGTTTTCTGGGCTGTTCGTCACCAAGCCTCCGCTTTGCAGGTTTGCAAGGCTGTTGTCACGCCGTAAGCGGCGATAAAGGGGCAGAACGGCGTACTGGAACCCGCACCTGTCCCTACCACTATAATGGGGCCCTGGCTTTCCCTTATCTCAGGGATACCTATGATGGTTAGAAGGCCTGAGCCTCCAGCGTATCCCTGTCTCCTGTGCAGGCCCTATCAGTGGCCCCCTCTACCCCCAAAGGAGGTGGACTGCACCAGTGTAATAATACAACAAATAACAGGGTATACAGACAAGGTAACTAAAAGTCTTAAACTCACCAAATTCTCACACAACCACAGAGGGTACACATAGAAGGGAAGAGAAGGAGAAAACTAGGAAGGAAAACAGGTTAAACATGCAACCAAAACAGCAGTCATCAATCTCTATAAATAAACCTCCAACACCAACACTACGCTCCTTCAACCTCCAAGCCAGGCAGTAGAACTGATCACTAACAATAGCTGAAGTCAGGACTGGGTCTATATAGAGGATAAGATTACAAAATCCACTTCAGCTGAGAGAGACCCAGCTCTCAGCAACTCAGCAATAAGGTTAACTCCTGCACTGCTGGGACCAAGCAGCCAGGTCAGAATACAGGTGAAGAGCTTCTGTTCACTGTGTGTGAACGAGGCCCAGAGCTTTGCGGTTCTCTGGAACCTCTCTGTCGCGGTAGCCCCGTGACAGTACCCCCCTTCTACGAGGGACCTCCGGAACCTCAGGACCAGGTTTATCAGGATGAGCTGTATGAAATGCCCGAACCAACCTAACCGCATGGACATCGGCAGCAGGTACCCACATCCTCTCCTCAGGACCATACCCTCTCCAGTGTACCAGATATTGTAGGGATCTACGAACTAAACGAGAATCCATAACCTTGGAAATCTGGAACTTGAGATTTCCATCAACAAGAACCGGAGATGGAGGTGAAGGGGACTGAATGGATGATGCCACAACCTTTTTGAGTAAGGAGCGATGAAAAACATTATGGATCTTAAATGACTGAGGCAAAGCCAGCCGAAATGCAACGGAATTCACGATGGCCACAATCCTATAAGGGCCAATGAACCTAGGGCCCAATTTCCACGAGGTAACTCTCAGCCTAATATTTTTCGAGGACAACCAAACCCAATCACCCACAAACAGGTCCGGACCTTCCACACGTCTCCGATCAGCCGATCATTCTTATACCCGGAACCCATCCTCTTTAATTTTTCAAGAACCCTTGCCATACGGACGTGATGGATGAAGAAAACCTCTCCTCTTCAGGAACACCTGAGGAATCCCTCCTATTACATGCACTAGATTGAGGATCAAAACCCTATCCCCCGAAAAACGGGGACTTACCAGTAGACTCATGAGTACGATTGTTTATAGCAAATTCTGCTAACGGTAAGTATTTAACCCAGTCCTCCTCTGAGATGAAACACCTGAGATAAGTCTTAAGATTTTGATTTACACGTTCAGTTTGACCATTAAATTGAGGATGAAAAGCTGAAGAAAATGACAAATGAGTCCACAGCCGGCAGCAGAAAGCCCTCCAAAACTTAGAAATAAACTGCACCCCACGGTCTGAGACAATATCTGAAGGAACACCATGCAGTCTCACAACCTCCTTAATAAAAACGGGTTAGGGGGTTAGGGGGTTAGGGTTAGGGGGTTACGGGATTAGGGTTAGGGTTAGGGTTAGGGTTAGGGGTTAGGGGTTAGGGTTAGGGTTAGGGTTAGGGGAACATGACGCCAATCCCGGTCTCCAAGTAACTTAATGCGACCGATCGAACGTTTTCCCCCTTTCCCAAGTAACTTGCCGAACCAACCCTGGTCTCCAAGTAACTTAATGCGACCGATCGAACGTTTTCCCCCTTTCCCAAGTAACTTGCCGAACCAACCCTGGTCTCCAAGTAACTTAATGCGACCGATCGAACGTTTTCCCCCTTTCCCAAGTAACTTGCCGAACCAACCCTGGTCTCCAAGTAACTTAATGCGATCGCACGTGCTATCCCTCCCCTGTTCTCTACTCTAACCCTAACCATTGGAGTTGCAGCCTAAACCTAATCCCAGGAGTTTGCGTTTTCCCCCTTTCCCAAGTAACTTGCCGAACCAACCCTGGTCTCCAAGTAACTTAATGACCCCTGGGGTTAGGGCTAGAGGAGAATCTTAAAAACGCCACCCCCGGGTTAGGGTTAGGGTTAGGGTTAGGGTTACATGACGCCAATCCCGGTCTCCAAGTAACTTAATGCGACCGATCGAACGTTTTCCCCCTTTCCCAAGTAACTTGCCGAACCAACCCTGGTCTCCAAGTAACTTAATGCGACCGATCGAACGTTTTCCCCCTTTCCCAAGTAACTTGCCGAACCAACCCTGGTCTCCAAGTAACTTAATGCGACCGATCGAACGTTTTCCCCCTTTCCCAAGTAACTTGCCGAACCAACCCTGGTCTCCAAGTAACTTAATGCGATCGAACGTGCTATCCCTCCCCTGTTCTCTACTCTAACCCTAACCATTGGAGTTGCAGCCTAAACCTAATCCCAGGAGTTTGCGTTTTCCCCCTTTCCCAAGTAACTTGCCGAACCAACCCTGGTCTCCAAGTAACTTAATGACCCCTGGGGTTAGGGTTAGAGGAGAATCTTAAAAACGCCACCCCCGGGTTAGGGTTAGGGTTAGGGTTAGGGGAACATGACGCCAATCCCAGTCTCCAAGTAACTTAATGCGACCGATCGAACGTTTTCCCCCTTTCCCAAGTAACTTGCCGAATCAACCCTGGTCTCCAAGTAACTTAATGCGACCGATCGAACGTTTTCCCCCTTTCCCAAGTAACTTGCCGAACCAACCCTGGTCTCCAAGTAACTTAATGCGATCGAACGTGCTATCCCTCCCCTGTTCTCTACTCTAACCCTAACCATTGGAGTTGCAGCCTAAACCTAATCCCAGGAGTTTGCGTTTTCCCCCTTTCCCAAGTAACTTGCCGAACCAACCCTGGTCTCCAAGTAACTTAATGCGACCGATCGAACGTTTTCCCCCTTTCCCAAGTAACTTGCCCAACCAACCCTGGTCTCCAAGTAACTTAATGCGATCGAACGTGCTATCCCTCCCCTGTTCTCTACTCTAACCCTAACCATTGGAGTTGCAGCCTAAACCTAATCCCAGGAGTTTGCGTTTTCCCCCTTTCCCAAGTAACTTGCCGAACCAACCCTGGTCTCCAAGTAACTTAATGACCCCTGGGGTTAGGGTTAGAGGAGAATCTTAAAAACGCCAACCCCGGGTTAGGGTTAGGGTTAGGGTTAGGGGAACATGACGCCAATCCCGGTCTCCAAGTAACTTAATGCGACCGATCGAACGTTTTCCCCCTTTCCCAAGTAACTTGCCGAACCAACCCTGGTCTCCAAGTAACTTAATGCGACCGATCGAACGTTTTCCCCCTTTCCCAAGTAACTTGCCGAACCAACCCTGGTCTCCAAGTAACTTAATGCGATCGAACGTGCTATCCCTCACCTGTTCTCTACTCTAACCCTAACCATTGGAGTTGCAGCCTAAACCTAATCCCAGGAGTTTGCATTTTCCCCCTTTCCCAAGTAACTTGCCGAACCAACCCTGGTCTCCAAGTAACTTAATGCGACCGATCGAACGTTTTCCCCCTTTCCCAAGTAACTTGCCGAACCAACCCTGGTCTCCAAGTAACTTAATGCGATCGAACGTGCTATCCCTCCCCTGTTCTCTACTCTAACCCTAACCATTGGAGTTGCAGCCTAAACCTAATCCCAGGAGTTTGCGTTTTCCCCCTTTCCCAAGTAACTTGCCGAACCAACCCTGGTCTCCAAGTAACTTAATGACCCCTGGGGTTAGGGTTAGAGGAGAATCTTAAAAACGCCACCCCCGGGTTAGGGTTAGGGTTAGGGTTAGGGTTAGGGGAACATGACGCCAATCCCGGTCTCCAAGTAACTTAATGCGACCGATCGAACGTTTTCCCCCTTTCCCAAGTAACTTGCCGAACCAACCCTGGTCTCCAAGTAACTTAATGCGACCGATCGAACGTTTTCCCCCTTTCCCAAGTAACTTGCCGAACCAACCCTGGTCTCCAAGTAACTTAATGCGATCGAACGTGCTATCCCTCCCCTGTTCTCTACTCTAACCCTAACCATTGGAGTTGCAGCCTAAACCTAATCCCAGGAGTTTGCGTTTTCCCCCTTTCCCAAGTAACTTGCCGAACCAACCCTGGTCTCCAAGTAACTTAATGCGACCGATCGAACGTTTTCCCCCTTTCCCAAGTAACTTGCCGAACCAACCCTGGTCTCCAAGTAACTTAATGCGATCGAACGTGCTATCCCTCCCCTGTTCTCTACTCTAACCCTAACCATTGGAGTTGCAGCCTAAACCTAATCCCAGGAGTTTGCGTTTTCCCCCTTTCCCAAGTAACTTGCCGAACCAACCCTGGTCTCCAAGTAACTTAATGACCCCTGGGGTTAGGGTTAGAGGAGAATCTTAAAAACGCCACCCCCGGGTTAGGGTTAGGGTTAGGGTTACATGACGCCAATCCCGGTCTCCAAGTAACTTAATGCGACCGATCGAACGTTTTCCCCCTTTCCCAAGTAACTTGCCGAACCAACCCTGGTCTCCAAGTAACTTAATGCGACCGATCGAACGTTTTCCCCCTTTCCCAAGTAACTTGCCGAACCAAACCTGGTCTCCAAGTAACTTAATGCGATCGAACGTGCTATCCCTCCCCTGTTCTCTACTCTAACCCTAACCATTGGAGTTGCAGCCTAAACCTAATCCCAGGAGTTTGCGTTTTCCCCCTTTCCCAAGTAACTTGCCGAACCAACCCTGGTCTCCAAGTAACTTAATGCGACCGATCGAACGTTTTCCCCCTTTCCCAAGTAACTTGCCGAACCAACCCTGGTCTCCAAGTAACTTAATGCGATCGAACGTGCTATCCCTCCCCTGTTCTCTACTCTAACCCTAACCATTGGAGTTGCAGCCTAAACCTAATCCCAGGAGTTTGCGTTTTCCCCCTTTCCCAAGTAACTTGCCGAACCAACCCTGGTCTCCAAGTAACTTAATGACCCCTGGGGTTAGGGTTAGAGGAGAATCTTAAAAACGCCACCCCCGGGTTAGGGTTAGGGTTAGGGGAACATGACGCCAATCCCGGTCTCCAAGTAACTTAATGCGACCGATCGAACGTTTTCCCCCTTTCCCAAGTAACTTGCCGAACCAACCCTGGTCTCCAAGTAACTTAATGCGACCGATCGAACGTTTTCCCCCTTTCCCAAGTAACTTGCCGAACCAACCCTGGTCTCCAAGTAACTTAATGCGATCGAACGTGCTATCCCTCCCCTGTTCTCTACTCTAACCCTAACCATTGGAGTTGCAGCCTAAACCTAATCCCAGGAGTTTGCGTTTTCCCCCTTTCCCAAGTAACTTGCCGAACCAACCCTGGTCTCCAAGTAACTTAATGACCCCTGGGGTTAGGGTTAGAGGAGAATCTTAAAAACGCCACCCCCGGGTTAGGGTTAGGGTTAGGGTTAGGGTTAGGGGAACATGACGCCAATCCCGGTCTCCAAGTAACTTAATGCGACCGATCGAACGTTTTCCCCCTTTCCCAAGTAACTTGCCGAACCAACCCTGGTCTCCAAGTAACTTAATGCGACCGATCGAACGTTTTCCCCCTTTCCCAAGTAACTTGCCGAACCAACCCTGGTCTCCAAGTAACTTAATGCGATCGAACGTGCTATCCCTCCCCTGTTCTCTACTCTAACCCTAACCATTGGAGTTGCAGCCTAAACCTAATCCCAGGAGTTTGCGTTTTCCCCCTTTCCCAAGTAACTTGCCGAACCAACCCTGGTCTCCAAGTAACTTAATGACCCCTGGGGTTAGGGTTAGAGGAGAATCTTAAAAACGCCACCCCCAGGTTAGGGTTAGGGTTAGGGGAACATGACGCCAATCCCGGTCTCCAAGTAACTTAATGCGACCGATCGAACGTTTTCCCCCTTTCCCAAGTAACTTGCCGAACCAACCCTGGTCTCCAAGTAACTTAATGCGACCGATCGAACGTTTTCCCCCTTTCCCAAGTAACTTGCCGAACCAACCCTGGTCTCCAAGTAACTTAATGCGATCGAACGTGCTATCCCTCCCCTGTTCTCTACTCTAACCCTAACCATTGGAGTTGCAGCCTAAACCTAATCCCAGGAGTTTGCGTTTTCCCCCTTTCCCAAGTAACTTGCCGAACCAACCCTGGTCTCCAAGTAACTTAATGCGACCGATCGAACGTTTTCCCCCTTTCCCAAGTAACTTGCCGAACCAACCCTGGTCTCCAAGTAACTTAATGCGATCGAACGTGCTATCCCTCCCCTGTTCTCTACTCTAACCCTAACCATTGGAGTTGCAGCCTAAACCTAATCCCAGGAGTTTGCGTTTTCCCCCTTTCCCAAGTAACTTGCCGAACCAACCCTGGTCTCCAAGTAACTTAATGACCCCTGGGGTTAGGGTTAGAGGAGAATCTTAAAAACGCCACCCCCGGGTTAGGGTTAGGGTTAGGGGAACATGACGCCAATCCCGGTCTCCAAGTAACTTAATGCGACCGATCGAACGTTTTCCCCCTTTCCCAAGTAACTTGCCGAACCAACCCTGGTCTCCATGTAACTTAATGCGACCGATCGAACGTTTTCCCCCTTTCCCAAGTAACTTGCCGAACCAACCCTGGTCTCCAAGTAACTTAATGCGACCGATCGAACGTTTTCCCCCTTTCCCAAGTAACTTGCCGAACCATTCCTGGTCTCCAAGTAACTTAATGCGATCGAACGTGCTATCCCTCCCCTGTTCTCTACTCTAACCCTAACCATTGGAGTTGCAGCCTAAACCTAATCCCAGGAGTTTGCGTTTTCCCCCTTTCCCAAGTAACTTGCCGAACCAACCCTGGTCTCCAAGTAACTTAATGACCCCTGGGGTTAGGGTTAGAGGAGAATCTTAAAAACGCCACCCCCGGGTTAGGGTTAGGGTTAGGGTTAGGGTTAGGGGAACATGACGCCAATCCCGGTCTCCAAGTAACTTAATGCGACCGATCGAACGTTTTCCCCCTTTCCCAAGTAACTTGCCGAACCAACCCTGGTCTCCAAGTAACTTAATGCGACCGATCGAACGTTTTCCCCCTTTCCCAAGTAACTTGCCGAACCAACCCTGGTCTCCAAGTAACTTAATGCGACCGATCGAACGTTTTCCCCCTTTCCCAAGTAACTTGCCGAACCAACCCTGGTCTCCAAGTAACTTAATGCGATCGAACGTGCTATCCCTCCCCTGTTCTCTACTCTAACCCTAACCATTGGAGTTGCAGCCTAAACCTAATCCCAGGAGTTTGCGTTTTCACCCTTTCCCAAGTAACTTGCCGAACCAACCCTGGTCTCCAAGTAACTTAATGACCCCTGGGGTTAGGGTTAGAGGAGAATCTTAAAAACGCCACCCCCGGGTTAGGGTTAGGGTTAGGGGAACATGACGCCAATCCCGGTCTCCAAGTAACTTAATGCGACCGATCTAACGTTTTCCCCCTTTCCCAAGTAACTTGCCGAACCAACCCTGGTCTCCAAGTAACTTAATGCGACCGATCGAACGTTTTCCCCCTTTCCCAAGTAACTTGCCGAACCAACCCTGGTCTCCAAGTAACTTAATGCGATCGCACGTGCTATCCCTCCCCTGTTCTCTACTCTAACCCTAACCATTGGAGTTGCAGCCTAAACCTAATCCCAGGAGTTTGCGTTTTCCCCCTTTCCCAAGTAACTTGCCGAACCAACCCTGGTCTCCAAGTAACTTAATGACCCCTGGGGTTAGGGTTAGAGGAGAATCTTAAAAACGCCACCCCCGGGTTAGGGTTAGGGTTAGGGTTAGGGTTACATGACGCCAATCCCGGTCTCCAAGTAACTTAATGCGACCGATCGAACGTTTTCCCCCTTTCCCAAGTAACTTGCCGAACCAACCCTGGTCTCCAAGTAACTTAATGCGACCGATCGAGCGTTTTCCCCCTTTCCCAAGTAACTTGCCGAACCAACCCTGGTCTCCAAGTAACTTAATGCGACCGATCGAACGTTTTCCCCCTTTCCCAAGTAACTTGCCGAACCAACCCTGGTCTCCAAGTAACTTAATGCGATCGAACGTGCTATCCCTCCCCTGTTCTCTACTCTAACCCTAACCATTGGAGTTGCAGCCTAAACCTAATCCCAGGAGTTTGCGTTTTCCCCCTTTCCCAAGTAACTTGCCGAACCAACCCTGGTCTCCAAGTAACTTAATGACCGCTGGGGTTAGGGTTAGAGGAGAATCTTAAAAACGCCACCCCCGGGTTAGGGTTAGGGTTAGGGTTAGGGGAACATGACGCCAATCCCGGTCTCCAAGTAACTTAATGCGACCGATCGAACGTTTTCCCCCTTTCCCAAGTAACTTGCCGAACCAACCCTGGTCTCCAAGTAACTTAATGCGACCGATCGAACGTTTTCCCCCTTTCCCAAGTAACTTGCCGAACCAACCCTGGTCTCCAAGTAACTTAATGCGATCGAACGTGCTATCCCTCCCCTGTTCTCTACTCTAACCCTAACCATTGGAGTTGCAGCCTAAACCTAATCCCAGGGGTTTGCGTTTTCCCCCTTTCCCAAGTAACTTGCCGAACCAACCCTGGTCTCCAAGTAACTTAATGCGACCGATCGAACGTTTTCCCCCTTTCCCAAGTAACTTGCCGAACCAACCCTGGTCTCCAAGTAACTTAATGCGATCGAACGTGCTATCCCTCCCCTGTTCTCTACTCTAACCCTAACCATTGGAGTTGCAGCCTAAACCTAATCCCAGGAGTTTGCGTTTTCCCCCTTTCCCAAGTAACTTGCCGAACCAACCCTGGTCTCCAAGTAACTTAATGACCCCTGGGGTTAGGGTTAGAGGAGAATCTTAAAAACGCCACCCCCGGGTTAGGGTTAGGGTTAGGGATAGGGTTAGGGTTAGGGGAACATGACGCCAATCCCGGTCTCCAAGTAACTTAATGCGACCGATCGAACGTTTTCCCCCTTTCCCAAGTAACTTGCCGAACCAACCCTGGTCTCCAAGTAACTTAATGCGACCGATCGAACGTTTTCCCCCTTTCCCAAGTAACTTGCCGAACCAAACCTGGTCTCCAAGTAACTTAATGCGATCGAACGTGCTATCCCTCCCCTGTTCTCTACTCTAACCCTAACCATTGGAGTTGCAGCCTAAACCTAATCCCAGGAGTTTGCGTTTTCCCCCTTTCCCAAGTAACTTGCCGAACCAACCCTGGTCTCCAAGTAACTTAATGCGACCGATCGAACGTTTTCCCCCTTTCCCAAGTAACTTGCCGAACCAACCCTGGTCTCCAAGTAACTTTATGCGATCGAACGTGCTATCCCTCCCCTGTTCTCTACTCTAACCCTAACCATTGGAGTTGCAGCCTAAACCTAATCCCAGGAGTTTGCGTTTTCCCCCTTTCCCAAGTAACTTGCCGAACCAACCCTGGTCTCCAAGTAACTTAATGACCCCTGGGGTTAGGGTTAGAGGAGAATCTTAAAAACGCCACCCCCGGGTTAGGGTTAGGGTTAGGGGAACATGACGCCAATCCCGGTCTCCAAGTAACTTAATGCGACCGATCGAACGTTTTCTCCCTTTCCCAAGTAACTTGCCGAACCAACCCTGGTCTCCAAGTAACTTAATGCGACCGATCGAACGTTTTCCCCTTTTCCCAAGTAACTTGCCGAACCAACCCTGGTCTCCAAGTAACTTAATGCGATCGAACGTGCTATCCCTCCCCTGTTCTCTACTCTAACCCTAACCATTGGAGTTGCAGCCTAAACCTAATCCCAGGAGTTTGCGTTTTCCCCCTTTCCCAAGTAACTTGCCGAACCAACCCTGGTCTCCAAGTAACTTAATGACCCCTGGGGTTAGGGTTAGAGGAGAATCTTAAAAACGCCACCCCCGGGTTAGGGTTAGGGTTAGGGTTAGGGGAAAATGACGCCAATCCCGGTCTCCAAGTAACTTAATGCGACCGATCGAACGTTTTCCCCCTTTCCCAAGTAACTTGCCGAACCAACCCTGGTCTCCAAGTAACTTAATGCGACCGATCGAACGTTTTCCCCCTTTCCCAAGTAACTTGCCGAACCAACCCTGGTCTCTAAGTAACTTAATGCGATCGAACGTGCTATCCCTCCCCTGTTCTCTACTCTAACCCTAACCATTGGAGTTGCAGCCTAAACCTAATCCCAGGAGTTTGCGTTTTCCCCCTTTCCCAAGTAACTTGCCGAACCAACCCTGGTCTCCAAGTAACTTAATGACCCCTGGGGTTAGGGTTAGAGGAGAATCTTAAAAACGCCACCCCCGGGTTAGGGTTAGGGTTAGGGTTAGGGTTAGGGTTAGGGGAACATGACGCCAATCCCGGTCTCCAAGTAACTTAATGCGACCGATCGAACGTTTTCCCCCTTTCCCAAGTAACTTGCCGAACCAACCCTGGTCTCCAAGTAACTTAATGCGACTGATCGAACGTTTTCCCCCTTTCCCAAGTAACTTGCCGAACCAACCCTGGTCTCCAAGTAACTTAATGCGATCGAACGTGCTATCCCTCCCCTGTTCTCTACTCTAACCCTAACCATTGGAGTTGCAGCCTAAACCTAATCCCAGGAGTTTGCGTTTTCCCCCTTTCCCAAGTAACTTGCCGAACCAACCCTGGTCTCCAAGTAACTTAATGCGACCGATCGAACGTTTTCCCCCTTTCCCAAGTAACTTGCCGAACCAACCCTGGTCTCCAAGTAACTTAATGCGATCGAACGTGCTATCCCTCCCCTGTTCTCTACTCTAACCCTAACCATTGGAGTTGCAGCCTAAACCTAATCCCAGGAGTTTGCGTTTTCCCCCTTTCCCAAGTAACTTGCCGAACCAACCCTGGTCTCCAAGTAACTTAATGACCCCTGGGGTTAGGGTTAGAGGAGAATCTTAAAAACGCCACCCCCGGGTTAGGGTTAGGGTTAGGGGAACATGACGCCAATCCCGGTCTCCAAGTAACTTAATGCGACCGATCGAACGTTTTCCCCCTTTCCCAAGTAACTTGCCGAACCAACCCTGGTCTCCAAGTAACTTAATGCGACCGATCGAACGTTTTCCCCCTTTCCCAAGTAACTTGTCGAACCAACCCTGGTCTCCAAATAACTTAATGCGACCGATCGAACGTTTTCCCCCTTTCCCAAGTAACTTGCCGAACCATTCCTGGTCTCCAAGTAACTTAATGCGATCGAACGTGCTATCCCTCCCCTGTTCTCTACTCTAACCCTAACCATTGGAGTTGCAGCCTAAACCTAATCCCAGGAGTTTGCGTTTTCCCCCTTTCCCAAGTAACTTGCCGAACCAACCCTGGTCTCCAAGTAACTTAATGACCCCTGGGGTTAGGGTTAGAGGAGAATCTTAAAAACGCCACCCCCGGGTTAGGGTTAGGGTTAGGGTTAGGGTTACATGACGCCAATCCCGGTCTCCAAGTAACTTAATGCGACCGATCGAACGTTTTCCCCCTTTCCCAAGTAACTTGCCGAACCAACCCTGGTCTCCAAGTAACTTAATGCGACCGATCGAACGTTTTCCCCCTTTCCCAAGTAACTTGCCGAACCAACCCTGGTCTCCAAGTAACTTAATGCGACCGATCGAACGTTTTCCCCCTTTCCCAAGTAACTTGCCGAACCAACCCTGGTCTCCAAGTAACTTAATGCGATCAAACGTGCTATCCCTCCCCTGTTCTCTACTCTAACCCTAACCATTGGAGTTGCAGCCTAAACCTAATCCCAGGGGTTTGCGTTTTCCCCCTTTCCCAAGTAACTTGCCGAACCAACCCTGGTCTCCAAGTAACTTAATGCGACCGATCGAACGTTTTCCCCCTTTCCCAAGTAACTTGCCGAACCAACCCTGGTCTCCAAGTAACTTAATGCGATCGAACGTGCTATCCCTCCCCTGTTCTCTACTCTAACCCTAACCATTGGAGTTGCAGCCTAAACCTAATCCCAGGAGTTTGCGTTTTCCCCCTTTCCCAAGTAACTTGCCGAACCAACCCTGGTCTCCAAGTAACTTAATGACCCCTGGGGTTAGGGTTAGAGGAGAATCTTAAAAACGCCACCCCCGGGTTAGGGTTAGGGTTAGGGATAGGGTTAGGGTTAGGGGAACATGACGCCAATCCCGGTCTCCAAGTAACTTAATGCGACCGATCGAACGTTTTCCCCCTTTCCCAAGTAACTTGCCGAACCAACCCTGGTCTCCAAGTAACTTAATGCGACCGATCGAACGTTTTCCCCCTTTCCCAAGTAACTTGCCGAACCAAACCTGGTCTCCAAGTAACTTAATGCGATCGAACGTGCTATCCCTCCCCTGTTCTCTACTCTAACCCTAACCATTGGAGTTGCAGCCTAAACCTAATCCCAGGAGTTTGCGTTTTCCCCCTTTCCCAAGTAACTTGCCGAACCAACCCTGGTCTCCAAGTAACTTAATGCGACCGATCGAACGTTTTCCCCCTTTCCCAAGTAACTTGCCGAACCAACCCTGGTCTCCAAGTAACTTAATGCGATCGAACGTGCTATCCCTCCCCTGTTCTCTACTCTAACCCTAACCATTGGAGTTGCAGCCTAAACCTAATCCCAGGAGTTTGCGTTTTCCCCCTTTCCCAAGTAACTTGCCGAACCAACCCTGGTCTCCAAGTAACTTAATGACCCCTGGGGTTAGGGTTAGAGGAGAATCTTAAAAACGCCACCCCCGGGTTAGGGTTAGGGTTAGGGGAACATGACGCCAATCCCGGTCTCCAAGTAACTTAATGCGACCGATCGAACGTTTTCCCCCTTTCCCAAGTAACTTGCCGAACCAACCCTGGTCTCCAAGTAACTTAATGCGACCGATCGAACGTTTTCCCCTTTTCCCAAGTAACTTGCCGAACCAACCCTGGTCTCCAAGTAACTTAATGCGATCGAACGTGCTATCCCTCCCCTGTTCTCTACTCTAACCCTAACCATTGGAGTTGCAGCCTAAACCTAATCCCAGGAGTTTGCGTTTTCCCCCTTTCCCAAGTAACTTGCCGAACCAACCCTGGTCTCCAAGTAACTTAATGACCCCTGGGGTTAGGGTTAGAGGAGAATCTTAAAAACGCCACCCCCGGGTTAGGGTTAGGGTTAGGGTTAGGGTTACATGACGCCAATCCCGGTCTCCAAGTAACTTAATGCGACCGATCGAACGTTTTCCCCCTTTCCCAAGTAACTTGCCGAACCAACCCTGGTCTCCAAGTAACTTAATGCGACCGATCGAACGTTTTCCCCCTTTCCCAAGTAACTTGCCGAACCAACCCTGGTCTCTAAGTAACTTAATGCGATCGAACGTGCTATCCCTCCCCTGTTCTCTACTCTAACCCTAACCATTGGAGTTGCAGCCTAAACCTAATCCCAGGAGTTTGCGTTTTCCCCCTTTCCCAAGTAACTTGCCGAACCAACCCTGGTCTCCAAGTAACTTAATGACCCCTGGGGTTAGGGTTAGAGGAGAATCTTAAAAACGCCACCCCCGGGTTAGGGTTAGGGTTAGGGTTAGGGTTAGGGTTAGGGGAACATGACGCCAATCCCGGTCTCCAAGTAACTTAATGCGACCGATCGAACGTTTTCCCCCTTTCCCAAGTAACTTGCCGAACCAACCCTGGTCTCCAAGTAACTTAATGCGACCGATCGAACGTTTTCCCCCTTTCCCAAGTAACTTGCCGAACCAACCCTGGTCTCCAAGTAACTTAATGCGATCGAACGTGCTATCCCTCCCCTGTTCTCTACTCTAACCCTAACCATTGGAGTTGCAGCCTAAACCTAATCCCAGGAGTTTGCGTTTTCCCCCTTTCCCAAGTAACTTGCCGAACCAACCCTGGTCTCCAAGTAACTTAATGCGACCGATCGAACGTTTTCCCCCTTTCCCAAGTAACTTGCCGAACCAACCCTGGTCTCCAAGTAACTTAATGCGATCGAACGTGCTATCCCTCCCCTGTTCTCTACTCTAACCCTAACCATTGGAGTTGCAGCCTAAACCTAATCCCAGGAGTTTGCGTTTTCCCCCTTTCCCAAGTAACTTGCCGAACCAACCCTGGTCTCCAAGTAACTTAATGACCCCTGGGGTTAGGGTTAGAGGAGAATCTTAAAAACGCCACCCCCGGGTTAGGGTTAGGGTTAGGGGAACATGACGCCAATCCCGGTCTCCAAGTAACTTAATGCGACCGATCGAACGTTTTCCCCCTTTCCCAAGTAACTTGCCGAACCAACCCTGGTCTCCAAGTAACTTAATGCGACCGATCGAACGTTTTCCCCCTTTCCCAAGTAACTTGTCGAACCAACCCTGGTCTCCAAATAACTTAATGCGACCGATCGAACGTTTTCCCCCTTTCCCAAGTAACTTGCCGAACCATTCCTGGTCTCCAAGTAACTTAATGCGATCGAACGTGCTATCCCTCCCCTGTTCTCTACTCTAACCCTAACCATTGGAGTTGCAGCCTAAACCTAATCCCAGGAGTTTGCGTTTTCCCCCTTTCCCAAGTAACTTGCCGAACCAACCCTGGTCTCCAAGTAACTTAATGACCCCTGGGGTTAGGGTTAGAGGAGAATCTTAAAAACGCCACCCCCGGGTTAGGGTTAGGGTTAGGGTTAGGGTTACATGACGCCAATCCCGGTCTCCAAGTAACTTAATGCGACCGATCGAACGTTTTCCCCCTTTCCCAAGTAACTTGCCGAACCAACCCTGGTCTCCAAGTAACTTAATGCGACCGATCGAACGTTTTCCCCCTTTCCCAAGTAACTTGCCGAACCAACCCTGGTCTCCAAGTAACTTAATGCGACCGATCGAACGTTTTCCCCCTTTCCCAAGTAACTTGCCGAACCAACCCTGGTCTCCAAGTAACTTAATGCGATCAAACGTGCTATCCCTCCCCTGTTCTCTACTCTAACCCTAACCATTGGAGTTGCAGCCTAAACCTAATCCCAGGGGTTTGCGTTTTCCCCCTTTCCCAAGTAACTTGCCGAACCAACCCTGGTCTCCAAGTAACTTAATGCGACCGATCGAACGTTTTCCCCCTTTCCCAAGTAACTTGCCGAACCAACCCTGGTCTCCAAGTAACTTAATGCGATCGAACGTGCTATCCCTCCCCTGTTCTCTACTCTAACCCTAACCATTGGAGTTGCAGCCTAAACCTAATCCCAGGAGTTTGCGTTTTCCCCCTTTCCCAAGTAACTTGCCGAACCAACCCTGGTCTCCAAGTAACTTAATGACCCCTGGGGTTAGGGTTAGAGGAGAATCTTAAAAACGCCACCCCCGGGTTAGGGTTAGGGTTAGGGATAGGGTTAGGGTTAGGGGAACATGACGCCAATCCCGGTCTCCAAGTAACTTAATGCGACCGATCGAACGTTTTCCCCCTTTCCCAAGTAACTTGCCGAACCAACCCTGGTCTCCAAGTAACTTAATGCGACCGATCGAACGTTTTCCCCCTTTCCCAAGTAACTTGCCGAACCAAACCTGGTCTCCAAGTAACTTAATGCGATCGAACGTGCTATCCCTCCCCTGTTCTCTACTCTAACCCTAACCATTGGAGTTGCAGCCTAAACCTAATCCCAGGAGTTTGCGTTTTCCCCCTTTCCCAAGTAACTTGCCGAACCAACCCTGGTCTCCAAGTAACTTAATGCGACCGATCGAACGTTTTCCCCCTTTCCCAAGTAACTTGCCGAACCAACCCTGGTCTCCAAGTAACTTAATGCGATCGAACGTGCTATCCCTCCCCTGTTCTCTACTCTAACCCTAACCATTGGAGTTGCAGCCTAAACCTAATCCCAGGAGTTTGCGTTTTCCCCCTTTCCCAAGTAACTTGCCGAACCAACCCTGGTCTCCAAGTAACTTAATGACCCCTGGGGTTAGGGTTAGAGGAGAATCTTAAAAACGCCACCCCCGGGTTAGGGTTAGGGTTAGGGGAACATGACGCCAATCCCGGTCTCCAAGTAACTTAATGCGACCGATCGAACGTTTTCCCCCTTTCCCAAGTAACTTGCCGAACCAACCCTGGTCTCCAAGTAACTTAATGCGACCGATCGAACGTTTTCCCCTTTTCCCAAGTAACTTGCCGAACCAACCCTGGTCTCCAAGTAACTTAATGCGATCGAACGTGCTATCCCTCCCCTGTTCTCTACTCTAACCCTAACCATTGGAGTTGCAGCCTAAACCTAATCCCAGGAGTTTGCGTTTTCCCCCTTTCCCAAGTAACTTGCCGAACCAACCCTGGTCTCCAAGTAACTTAATGACCCCTGGGGTTAGGGTTAGAGGAGAATCTTAAAAACGCCACCCCCGGGTTAGGGTTAGGGTTAGGGTTAGGGGAAAATGACGCCAATCCCGGTCTCCAAGTAACTTAATGCGACCGATCGAACGTTTTCCCCCTTTCCCAAGTAACTTGCCGAACCAACCCTGGTCTCCAAGTAACTTAATGCGACCGATCGAACGTTTTCCCCCTTTCCCAAGTAACTTGCCGAACCAACCCTGGTCTCTAAGTAACTTAATGCGATCGAACGTGCTATCCCTCCCCTGTTCTCTACTCTAACCCTAACCATTGGAGTTGCAGCCTAAACCTAATCCCAGGAGTTTGCGTTTTCCCCCTTTCCCAAGTAACTTGCCGAACCAACCCTGGTCTCCAAGTAACTTAATGACCCCTGGGGTTAGGGTTAGAGGAGAATCTTAAAAACGCCACCCCCGGGTTAGGGTTAGGGTTAGGGTTAGGGTTAGGGTTAGGGGAACATGACGCCAATCCCGGTCTCCAAGTAACTTAATGCGACCGATCGAACGTTTTCCCCCTTTCCCAAGTAACTTGCCGAACCAACCCTGGTCTCCAAGTAACTTAATGCGACCGATCGAACGTTTTCCCCCTTTCCCAAGTAACTTGCCGAACCAACCCTGGTCTCCAAGTAACTTAATGCGATCGAACGTGCTATCCCTCCCCTGTTCTCTACTCTAACCCTAACCATTGGAGTTGCAGCCTAAACCTAATCCCAGGAGTTTGCGTTTTCCCCCTTTCCCAAGTAACTTGCCGAACCAACCCTGGTCTCCAAGTAACTTAATGCGACCGATCGAACGTTTTCCCCCTTTCCCAAGTAACTTGCCGAACCAACCCTGGTCTCCAAGTAACTTAATGCGATCGAACGTGCTATCCCTCCCCTGTTCTCTACTCTAACCCTAACCATTGGAGTTGCAGCCTAAACCTAATCCCAGGAGTTTGCGTTTTCCCCCTTTCCCAAGTAACTTGCCGAACCAACCCTGGTCTCCAAGTAACTTAATGACCCCTGGGGTTAGGGTTAGAGGAGAATCTTAAAAACGCCACCCCCGGGTTAGGGTTAGGGTTAGGGGAACATGACGCCAATCCCGGTCTCCAAGTAACTTAATGCGACCGATCGAACGTTTTCCCCCTTTCCCAAGTAACTTGCCGAACCAACCCTGGTCTCCAAGTAACTTAATGCGACCGATCGAACGTTTTCCCCCTTTCCCAAGTAACTTGTCGAACCAACCCTGGTCTCCAAATAACTTAATGCGACCGATCGAACGTTTTCCCCCTTTCCCAAGTAACTTGCCGAACCATTCCTGGTCTCCAAGTAACTTAATGCGATCGAACGTGCTATCCCTCCCCTGTTCTCTACTCTAACCCTAACCATTGGAGTTGCAGCCTAAACCTAATCCCAGGAGTTTGCGTTTTCCCCCTTTCCCAAGTAACTTGCCGAACCAACCCTGGTCTCCAAGTAACTTAATGACCCCTGGGGTTAGGGTTAGAGGAGAATCTTAAAAACGCCACCCCCGGGTTAGGGTTAGGGTTAGGGTTAGGGTTACATGACGCCAATCCCGGTCTCCAAGTAACTTAATGCGACCGATCGAACGTTTTCCCCCTTTCCCAAGTAACTTGCCGAACCAACCCTGGTCTCCAAGTAACTTAATGCGACCGATCGAACGTTTTCCCCCTTTCCCAAGTAACTTGCCGAACCAACCCTGGTCTCCAAGTAACTTAATGCGACCGATCGAACGTTTTCCCCCTTTCCCAAGTAACTTGCCGAACCAACCCTGGTCTCCAAGTAACTTAATGCGATCAAACGTGCTATCCCTCCCCTGTTCTCTACTCTAACCCTAACCATTGGAGTTGCAGCCTAAACCTAATCCCAGGAGTTTGCGTTTTCCCCCTTTCCCAAGTAACTTGCCGAACCAACCCTGGTCTCCAAGTAACTTAATGACCCCTGGGGTTAGGGTTAGAGGAGAATCTTAAAAACGCCACCCCCGGGTTAGGGTTAGGGTTAGGGTTAGGGGAACATGACGCCAATCCCGGTCTCCAAGTAACTTAATGCGACCGATCGAACGTTTTCCCCCTTTCCCAAGTAACTTGCCGAACCAACCCTGGTCTCCAAGTAACTTAATGCGACCGATCGAACGTTTTCCCCCTTTCCCAAGTAACTTGCCGAACCAACCCTGGTCTCCAAGTAACTTAATGCGACCGATCGAACGTTTTCCCCCTTTCCCAAGTAACTTGCCGAACCAACCCTGGTCTCCAAGTAACTTAATGCGATCGAACGTGCTATCCCTCCCCTGTTCTCTACTCTAACCCTAACCATTGGAGTTGCAGCCTAAACCTAATCCCAGGAGTTTGCGTTTTCACCCTTTCCCAAGTAACTTGCCGAACCAACCCTGGTCTCCAAGTAACTTAATGACCCCTGGGGTTAGGGTTAGAGGAGAATCTTAAAAACGCCACCCCCGGGTTAGGGTTAGGGTTAGGGGAACATGACGCCAATCCCGGTCTCCAAGTAACTTAATGCGACCGATCTAACGTTTTCCCCCTTTCCCAAGTAACTTGCCGAACCAACCCTGGTCTCCAAGTAACTTAATGCGATCGAACGTGCTATCCCTCCCCTGTTCTCTACTCTAACCCTAACCATTGGAGTTGCAGCCTAAACCTAATCCCAGGAGTTTGCGTTTTCCCCCTTTCCCAAGTAACTTGCCGAACCAACCCTGGTCTCCAAGTAACTTAATGACCCCTGGGGTTAGGGTTAGAGGAGAATCTTAAAAACGCCACCCCCGGGTTAGGGTTAGGGTTAGGGTTAGGGTTACATGACGCCAATCCCGGTCTCCAAGTAACTTAATGCGACCGATCGAACGTTTTCCCCCTTTCCCAAGTAACTTGCCGAACCAACCCTGGTCTCCAAGTAACTTAATGCGACCGATCGAGCGTTTTCCCCCTTTCCCAAGTAACTTGCCGAACCAACCCTGGTCTCCAAGTAACTTAATGCGACCGATCGAACGTTTTCCCCCTTTCCCAAGTAACTTGCCGAACCAACCCTGGTCTCCAAGTAACTTAATGCGATCGAACGTGCTATCCCTCCCCTGTTCTCTACTCTAACCCTAACCATTGGAGTTGCAGCCTAAACCTAATCCCAGGAGTTTGCGTTTTCCCCCTTTCCCAAGTAACTTGCCGAACCAACCCTGGTCTCCAAGTAACTTAATGACCCCTGGGGTTAGGGTTAGAGGAGAATCTTAAAAACGCCACCCCCGGGTTAGGGTTAGGGTTAGGGTTAGGGGAACATGACGCCAATCCCGGTCTCCAAGTAACTTAATGCGACCGATCGAACGTTTTCCCCCTTTCCCAAGTAACTTGCCGAACCAACCCTGGTCTCCAAGTAACTTAATGCGACCGATCGAACGTTTTCCCCCTTTCCCAAGTAACTTGCCGAACCAACCCTGGTCTCCAAGTAACTTAATGCGATCGAACGTGCTATCCCTCCCCTGTTCTCTACTCTAACCCTAACCATTGGAGTTGCAGCCTAAACCTAATCCCAGGAGTTTGCGTTTTCCCCCTTTCCCAAGTAACTTGCCGAACCAACCCTGGTCTCCAAGTAACTTAATGCGACCGATCGAACGTTTTCCCCCTTTCCCAAGTAACTTGCCGAACCAACCCTGGTCTCCAAGTAACTTAATGCGATCGAACGTGCTATCCCTCCCCTGTTCTCTACTCTAACCCTAACCATTGGAGTTGCAGCCTAAACCTAATCCCAGGAGTTTGCGTTTTCCCCCTTTCCCAAGTAACTTGCCGAACCAACCCTGGTCTCCAAGTAACTTAATGACCCCTGGGGTTAGGGTTAGAGGAGAATCTTAAAAACGCCACCCCCGGGTTAGGGTTAGGGTTAGGGTTACATGACGCCAATCCCGGTCTCCAAGTAACTTAATGCGACCGATCGAACGTTTTCCCCCTTTCCCAAGTAACTTGCCGAACCAACCCTGGTCTCCAAGTAACTTAATGCGACCAATCGAACGTTTTCCCCCTTTCCCAAGTAACTTGCCGAACCAACCCTGGTCTCCAAGTAACTTAATGCGATCAAACATGCTATCCCTCCCCTGTTCTCTACTCTAACCCTAACCATTGGAGTTGCAGCCTAAACCTAATCCCAGGAGTTTGCGTTTTCCCCCTTTCCCAAGTAACTTGCCGAACCAACCCTGGTCTCCAAGTAACTTAATGCGACCGATCGAACGTTTTCCCCCTTTCCCAAGTAACTTGCCGAACCAACCCTGGTCTCCAAGTAACTTAATTCGATCGAACGTGCTATCCCTCCCCTGTTCTCTACTCTAACCCTAACCATTGGAGTTGCAGCCTAAACCTAATCCCAGGAGTTTGCGTTTTCACCCTTTCCCAAGTAACTTGCCGAACCAACCCTGGTCTCCAAGTAACTTAATGACCCCTGGGGTTAGGGTTAGAGGAGAATCTTAAAAACGCCACCCCCGGGTTAGGGTTAGGGTTAGGGTTAGGGTTAGGGTTAGGGGAACATGACGCCAATCCCGGTCTCCAAGTAACTTAATGCGACCGATCGAACGTTTTCCCCCTTTCCCAAGTAACTTGCCGAACCAACCCTGGTCTCCAAGTAACTTAATGCGACCGATCGAACGTTTTCCCCCTTTCCCAAGTAACTTGCCGAACCAAACCTGGTCTCCAAGTAACTTAATGCGATCGAACGTGCTATCCCTCCCCTGTTCTCTACTCTAACCCTAACCATTGGAGTTGCAGCCTAAACCTAATCCCAGGAGTTTGCGTTTTCCCCCTTTCCCAAGTAACTTGCCGAACCAACCCTGGTCTCCAAGTAACTTAATGCGACCGATCGAACGTTTTCCCCCTTTCCCAAGTAACTTGCCGAACCAACCCTGGTCTCCAAGTAACTTAATGCGATCGAACGTGCTATCCCTCCCCTGTTCTCTACTCTAACCCTAACCATTGGAGTTGCAGCCTAAACCTAATCCCAGGAGTTTGCGTTTTCCCCCTTTCCCAAGTAACTTGCCGAACCAACCCTGGTCTCCAAGTAACTTAATGACCCCTGGGGTTAGGGTTAGAGGAGAATCTTAAAAACGCCACCCCCGGGTTAGGGTTAGGGTTAGGGGAACATGACGCCAATCCCGGTCTCCAAGTAACTTAATGCGACCGATCGAACGTTTTCCCCCTTTCCCAAGTAACTTGCCGAACCAACCCTGGTCTCCAAGTAACTTAATGCGACCGATCGAACGTTTTCCCCCTTTCCCAAGTAACTTGCCGAACCAACCCTGGTCTCCAAGTAACTTAATGCGATCGAACGTGCTATCCCTCCCCTGTTCTCTACTCTAACCCTAACCATTGGAGTTGCAGCCTAAACCTAATCCCAGGAGTTTGCGTTTTCCCCCTTTCCCAAGTAACTTGCCGAACCAACCCTGGTCTCCAAGTAACTTAATGCGACCGATCGAACGTTTTCCCCTTTTCCCAAGTAACTTGCCGAACCAACCCTGGTCTCCAAGTAACTTAATGCGATCGAACGTGCTATCCCTCCCCTGTTCTCTACTCTAACCCTAACCATTGGAGTTGCAGCCTAAACCTAATCCCAGGAGTTTGCGTTTTCCCCCTTTCCCAAGTAACTTGCCGAACCAACCCTGGTCTCCAAGTAACTTAATGACCCCTGGGGTTAGGGTTAGAGGAGAATCTTAAAAACGCCACCCCCGGGTTAGGGTTAGGGTTAGGGTTAGGGGAAAATGACGCCAATCCCGGTCTCCAAGTAACTTAATGCGACCGATCGAACGTTTTCCCCCTTTCCCAAGTAACTTGCCGAACCAACCCTGGTCTCCAAGTAACTTAATGCGACCGATCGAACGTTTTCCCCCTTTCCCAAGTAACTTGCCGAACCAACCCTGGTCTCTAAGTAACTTAATGCGATCGAACGTGCTATCCCTCCCCTGTTCTCTACTCTAACCCTAACCATTGGAGTTGCAGCCTAAACCTAATCCCAGGAGTTTGCGTTTTCCCCCTTTCCCAAGTAACTTGCCGAACCAACCCTGGTCTCCAAGTAACTTAATGACCCCTGGGGTTAGGGTTAGAGGAGAATCTTAAAAACGCCACCCCCGGGTTAGGGTTAGGGTTAGGGTTAGGGGAACATGACGCCAATCCCGGTCTCCAAGTAACTTAATGCGACCGATCGAACGTTTTCCCCCTTTTCCAAGTAACTTGCCGAACCAACCCTGGTCTCCAAGTAACTTAATGCGACCGATCGAACGTTTTCCACCTTTCCCAAGTAACTTGCCGAACCAACCCTGGTCTCCAAGTAACTTAATGCGATCGAACGTGCTATCCCTCCCCTGTTCTCTACTCTAACCCTAACCATTGGAGTTGCAGCCTAAACCTAATCCCAGGAGTTTGCGTTTTCCCCCTTTCCCAAGTAACTTGCCGAACCAACCCTGGTCTCCAAGTAACTTAATGCGACCGATCGAACGTTTTCCCCCTTTCCCAAGTAACTTGCCGAACCAACCCTGGTCTCCAAGTAACTTAAAGCGATCGAACGTGCTATCCCTCCCCTGTTCTCTACTCTAACCCTAACCATTGGAGTTGCAGCCTAAACCTAATCCCAGGAGTTTGCGTTTTCCCCCTTTCCCAAGTAACTTGCCGAACCAACCCTGGTCTCCAAGTAACTTAATGACCCCTGGGGTTAGGGTTAGAGGAGAATCTTAAAAACGCCACCCCCGGGTTAGGGTTAGGGTTAGGGGAACATGACGCCAATCCCGGTCTCCAAGTAACTTAATGCGACCGATCGAACGTTTTCCCCCTTTCCCAAGTAACTTGCCGAACCAACCCTGGTCTCCAAGTAACTTAATGCGACCGATCGAACGTTTTCCCCCTTTCCCAAGTAACTTGCCGAACCAACCCTGGTCTCCAAGTAACTTAATGCGATCGAACGTGCTATCCCTCCCCTGTTCTCTACTCTAACCCTAACCATTGGAGTTGCAGCCTAAACCTAATCCCAGGAGTTTGCGTTTTCCCCCTTTCCCAAGTAACTTGCCGAACCAACCCTGGTCTCCAAGTAACTTAATGCGACCGATCGAACGTTTTCCCCTTTTCCCAAGTAACTTGCCGAACCAACCCTGGTCTCCAAGTAACTTAATGCGATCGAACGTGCTATCCCTCCCCTGTTCTCTACTCTAACCCTAACCATTGGAGTTGCAGCCTAAACCTAATCCCAGGAGTTTGCGTTTTCCCCCTTTCCCAAGTAACTTGCCGAACCAACCCTGGTCTCCAAGTAACTTAATGACCCCTGGGGTTAGGGTTAGAGGAGAATCTTAAAAACGCCACCCCCGGGTTAGGGTTAGGGTTAGGGTTAGGGGAAAATGACGCCAATCCCGGTCTCCAAGTAACTTAATGCGACCGATCGAACGTTTTCCCCCTTTCCCAAGTAACTTGCCGAACCAACCCTGGTCTCCAATTAACTTAATGCGACCGATCGAACGTTTTCCCCCTTTCCCAAGTAACTTGCCGAACCAACCCTGGTCTCTAAGTAACTTAATGCGATCGAACGTGCTATCCCTCCCCTGTTCTCTACTCTAACCCTAACCATTGGAGTTGCAGCCTAAACCTAATCCCAGGAGTTTGCGTTTTCCCCCTTTCCCAAGTAACTTGCCGAACCAACCCTGGTCTCCAAGTAACTTAATGACCCCTGGGGTTAGGGTTAGAGGAGAATCTTAAAAACGCCACCCCCGGGTTAGGGTTAGGGTTAGGGGAACATGACGCCAATCCCGGTCTCCAAGTAACTTAATGCGACCGATCGAACGTTTTCCCCCTTTCCCAAGTAACTTGCCGAACCAACCCTGGTCTCCAAGTAACTTAATGCGACCGATCGAACGTTTTCCCCCTTTCCCAAGTAACTTGCCGAACCAACCCTGGTCTCCAAGTAACTTAATGCGACCGATCGAACGTTTTCCCCCTTTCCCAAGTAACTTGCCGAACCAACCCTGGTCTCCAAGTAACTTAATGCGATCGAACGTGCTATCCCTCCCCTGTTCTCTACTCTAACCCTAACCATTGGAGTTGCAGCCTAAACCTAATCCCAGGAGTTTGCGTTTTCCCCCTTTCCCAAGTAACTTGCCGAACCAACCCTGGTCTCCAAGTAACTTAATGACCCCTGGGGTTAGGGTTAGAGGAGAATCTTAAAAACACCACCCCCGGGTTAGGGTTAGGGTTAGGGTTAGGGTTACATGACGCCAATCCCGGTCTCCAAGTAACTTAATGCGACCGATCGAACGTTTTCCCCCTTTCCCAAGTAACTTGCCGAACCAACCCTGGTCTCCAAGTAACTTAATGCGATCGAACGTGCTATCCCTCCCCTGTTCTCTACTCTAACCCTAACCATTGGAGTTGCAGCCTAAACCTAATCCCAGGAGTTTGCGTTTTCACCCTTTCCCAAGTAACTTGCCGAACCAACCCTGGTCTCCAAGTAACTTAATGACCCCTGGGGTTAGGGTTAGAGGAGAATCTTAAAAACGCCACCCCCGGTTTAGGGTTAGGGTTAGGGTTAGGGGAACATGACGCCAATCCCGGTCTCCAAGTAACTTAATGCGACCGATCTAACGTTTTCCCCCTTTCCCAAGTAACTTGCCGAACCAACCCTGGTCTCCAAGTAACTTAATGCGACCGATCGAACGTTTTCCCCCTTTCCCAAGTAACTTGCCGAACCAACCCTGGTCTCCAAGTAACTTAATGCGATCGAACGTGCTATCCCTCCCCTGTTCTCTACTCTAACCCTAACCATTGGAGTTGCAGCCTAAACCTAATCCCAGGAGTTTGCGTTTTCCCCCTTTCCCAAGTAACTTGCCGAACCAACCCTGGTCTCCAAGTAACTTAATGACCCCTGGGGTTAGGGTTAGAGGAGAATCTTAAAAACGCCACCCCCGGGTTAGGGTTAGGGTTAGGGTTAGGGTTAGGGGAACATGACGACAATTCCGGTCTCCAAGTAACTTAATGCGATCGATCGAACGTTTTCCCCCTTTCCCAAGTAACTTGCCGAACCAACCCTGGTCTCCAAGTAACTTAATGCGACCGATCGAACGTTTTCCCCCTTTCCCAAGTAACTTGCCGAACCAACCCTGGTCTCCAAGTAACTTAATGCGACCGATCGAACGTTTTCCCCCTTTCCCAAGTAACTTGCCGAACCAACCCTGGTCTCCAAGTAACCTAATTCGATCGAACGTGCTATCCCTCCCCTGTTCTCTACTCTAACCCTAACCATTGGAGTTGCAGCCTAAACCTAATCCCAGGAGTTTGCGTTTTCCCCCTTTCCCAAGTAACTTGCCGAACCAACCCTGGTCTCCAAGTAACTTAATGACCCCTGGGGTTAGGGTTAGAGGAGAATCTTAAAAACGCCACCCCCGGGTTAGGGTTAGGGTTAGGGTTAGGGGAACATGACGCCAATCCCGGTCTCCAAGTAACTTAATGCGACCGATCGAACGTTTTCCCCCTTTCCCAAGTAACTTGCCGAACCAACCCTGGTCTCCAAGTAACTTAATGCGACCGATCAAACGTTTTCCCCCTTTCCCAAGTAACTTGCCGAACCAACCCTGGTCTCCAAGTAACTTAATGCGACCGATCGAACGTTTTCCCCCTTTCCCAAGTAACTTGCCGAACCAACCCTTGTCTCCAAGTAACTTAATGCGATCGAACGTGCTATCCCTCCCCTGTTCTCTACTCTAACCCTAACCATTGGAGTTGCAGCCTAAACCTAATCCCAGGAGTTTGCGTTTTCTCCCTTTCCCAAGTAACTTGCCGAACCAACCCTGGTCTCCAAGTAACTTAATGACCCCTGGGGTTAGGGTTAGAGGAGAATCTTAAAAACGCCACCCCCGGGTTAGGGTTACGGTTAGGGTTAGGGTTAGGGTTAGGTGAACATGACGCCAATCCCGGTCTCCAAGTAACTTAATGCGACCGATCGAACGTTTTCCCCCTTTCCCAAGTAACTTGCCGAACCAACCCTGGTCTCCAAGTAACTTAATGCGACCGATCGAATGTTTTCCCCCTTTACCAAGTAACTTGCCGAACCAACCCTGGTCTCCAAGTAACTTAATGCGCCCGACGAACGTTTTCCCCCTTTCCCAAGTAACTTGCCGAACCAACCCTGGTCTCCAAGTAACTTAATGCGATCGAACGTGCTATCCCTCCCCTGTTCTCTACTCTAACCCTAACCATTGGAGTTGCAGCCTAAACCTAATCCCAGGAGTTTGCGTTTTCCCCCTTTCCCAAGTAACTTGCCGAACCAACCCTGGTCTCCAAGTAACTTAATGACCCCTGGGGTTAGGGTTAGAGGAGAATCTTAAAAACGCCACCCCCGGGTTAGGGTTAGGGTTAGGGGAACATGACGCCAATCCCGGTCTCCAAGTAACTTAATGCGACCGATCGAACGTTTTCCCCCTTTCCCAAGTAACTTGCCGAACCAACCCTGGTCTCCAAGTAACTTAATGCGATCGAACGTGCTATCCCTCCCCTGTTCTCTACTCTAACCCTAACCATTGGAGTTGCAGCCTAAACCTAATCCCAGGAGTTTGCGTTTTCCCCCTTTCCCAAGTAACTTGCCGAACCAACCCTGGTCTCCAAGTAACTTAATGACCCCTGGGGTTAGGGTTAGAGGAGAATCTTAAAAACGCCACCCCCGGGTTAGGGTTAGGGTTAGGGTTAGGGTTAGGGGAACATGACGCCAATCCCGGTCTCCAAGTAACTTAATGCGACCGATCGAACGTTTTCCCCCTTTCCCAAGTAACTTGCCGAACCAACCCTGGTCTCCAAGTAACTTAATGCGACCGATCGAACGTTTTCCCCCTTTCCCAAGTAACTTGCCGAACCAACCCTGGTCTCCAAGTAACTTAATGCGACCGATCGAACGTTTTCCACCTTTCCCAAGTAACTTGCCGAACCAACCCTGGTCTCCAAGTAACTTAATGCGATCGAACGTGCTATCCCTCCCCTGTTCTCTATTCTAACCCTAACCATTGGAGTTGCAGCCTAAACCTAATCCCAGGAGTTTGCGTTTTCCCCCTTTCCCAAGTAACTTTCCGAACCAACCCTGGTCTCCAAGTAACTTAATGACCCCTGGGGTTAGGGTTAGAGGAGAATCTTAAAAACGCCACCCCCGGGTTAGGGTTAGGGTTAGGGTTAGGGTTAGGGGAACATGACGCCAATCCCGGTCTCCAAGTAACTTAATGCGACCGATCGAACGTTTTCCCCCTTTCCCAAGTAACTTGCCGAACCAACCCTGGTCTCCAAGTAACTTAATGCGACCGATCGAACGTTTTCCCCCTTTCCCAAGTAACTTGCCGAACCAACCCTGGTCTCCAAGTAACTTAATGCGACCGATCGAACGTTTTCCACCTTTCCCAAGTAACTTGCCGAACCAACCCTGGTCTCCAAGTAACTTAATGCGATCGAACGTGCTATCCCTCCCCTGTTCTCTACTCTAACCCTAACCATTGGAGTTGCAGCCTAAACCTAATCCCAGGAGTTTGCGTTTTCCCCCTTTCCCAAGTAACTTGCCGAACCAACCCTGGTCTCCAAGTAACTTAATGACCCCTGGGGTTAGGGTTAGAGGAGAATCTTAAAAACGCCACCCCCGGGTTAGGGTTAGGGTTAGGGTTAGGGGAACATGACGCCAATCCCGGTCTCCAAGTAACTTAATGCGACCGATCGAACGTTTTCCCCCTTTCCCAAGTAACTTGCCGAACCAACCCTGGTCTCCAAGTAACTTAATGCGATCGAACGTGCTATCCCTCCCCTGTTCTCTACTCTAACCCTAACCATTGGAGTTGCAGCCTAAACCTAATCCCAGGAGTTTGCGTTTTCCCCCTTTCCCAAGTAACTTGCCGAACCAACCCTGGTCTCCAAGTAACTTAATGACCCCTGGGGTTAGGGTTAGAGGAGAATCTTAAAAACGCCACCCCCGGGTTAGGGTTAGGGTTAGGGTTAGGGTTAGGGGAACATGACGCCAATCCCGGTCTCCAAGTAACTTAATGCGACCGATCGAACGTTTTCCCCCTTTCCCAAGTAACTTGCCGAACCAACCTGGTCTCCAAGTAACTTAATGCGACCGATCGAACGTTTTCCCCCTTTCCCAAGTAACTTGCCGAACCAACCCTGGTCTCCAAGTAACTTAATGCGACCGATCGAACGTTTTCCACCTTTCCCAAGTAACTTGCCGAACCAACCCTGGTCTCCAAGTAACTTAATGCGATCGAACGTGCTATCCCTCCCCTGTTCTCTACTCTAACCCTAACCATTGGAGTTGCAGCCTAAACCTAATCCCAGGAGTTTGCGTTTTCCCCCTTTCCCAAGTAACTTGCCGAACCAACCCTGGTCTCCAAGTAACTTAATGACCCCTGGGGTTAGGGTTAGTGGAGAATCTTAAAAACGCCACCCCCGGGTTAGGGTTAGGGTTAGGGTTAGGGGAACATGACGCCAATCCCGGTCTCCAAGTAACTTAATGCGACCGATCGAACGTTTTCCCCCTTTCCCAAGTAACTTGCCGAACCAACCCTGGTCTCCAAGTAACTTAATGCGACCGATCGAACGTTTTCCCCCTTTCCCAAGTAACTTGCCGAACCAAACCTGGTCTCCAAGTAACTTAATGCGACCGATCGAACGTTTTCCCCCTTTCCCAAGTAACTTGCCGAACGAACCCTGGTCTCCAAGTAACTTAATGCGATCGAACGTGCTATCCCTCCCCTGTTCTCTACTCTAACCCTAACCATTGGAGTTGCAGCCTAAACCTAATCCCAGGAGTTTGCAATTTCCCCCTTTCCCAAGTAACTTGCCGAACCAACCCTGGTCTCCAAGTAACTTAATGCGACCGATCGAACGTTTTCCCCCTTTCCCAAGTAACTTGCCGAACCAACCCTGGTCTCCAAGTAACTTAATGCGATCGAACGTGCTATCCCTCCCCTGTTCTCTACTCTAACCCTAACCATTGGAGTTGCAGCCTAAACCTAATCCCAGGAGTTTGCGTTTTCCCCCTTTCCCAAGTAACTTGCCGAACCAACCCTGGTCTCCAAGTAACTTAATGACCCCTGGGGTTAGGGTTAGAGGAGAATCTTAAAAACGCCACCCCCGGGTTAGGGTTAGGGTTAGGGTTAGGGGAACATGACGCCAATCCCGGTCTCCAAGTAACTTAATGCGACCGATCGAACGTTTTCCCCCTTTCCCAAGTAACTTGCCGAACCAACCCTGGTCTCCAAGTAACTTAATGCGACCGATGGAACGTTTTCCCCCTTTCCCAAGTAACTTGCCGAACCAACCCTGGTCTCCAAGTAACTTAATGCGACCGATCGAACGTTTTCCCCCTTTCCCAAGTAACTTGCCGAACCAACCCTGGTCTCCAAGTAACTTAATGCGATCGAACGTGCTATCCCTCCCCTGTTCTCTACTCTAACCCTAACCATTGGAGTTGCAGCCTAAACCTAATCCCAGGAGTTTGCGTTTTCCCCCTTTCCCAAGTAACTTGCCGAACCAACCCTGGTCTCCAAGTAACTTAATGACCCCTGGGGTTAGGGTTAGAGGAGAATCTTAAAAACGCCACCCCCGGGTTAGGGTTAGGGTTAGGGTTAGGGTTAGGGGAACATGACACCAATCCCGGTCTCCAAGTAACTTAATGCGACCGATCGAACGTTTTCCCCCTTTCCCAAGTAACTTGCCGAACCAACCCTGGTCTCCAAGTAACTTAATGCGACCGATCGAACGTTTTCCCCCTTTCCCAAGTAACTTGCCGAACCAACCCTGGTCTCCAAGTAACTTAATGACCCCTGGGGTTAGGGTTAGAGGAGAATCTTAAAAACGCCACCCCCGGGTTAGGGTTAGGGTTAGGGTTAGGGGAACATGACGCCAATCCCGGTCTCCAAGTAACTTAATGCGACCGATCGAACGTTTTCCCCCTTTCCCAAGTAACTTGCCGAACCAACCCTGGTCTCCAAGTAACTTAATGCGATCGAACGTGCTATCCCTCCCCTGTTCTCTACTCTAACCCTAACCATTGGAGTTGCAGCCTAAACCTAATCCCAGGAGTTTGCGTTTTCCCCCTTTCCCAAGTAACTTGCCGAACCAACCCTGGTCTCCAAGTAACTTAATGACCCCTGGGGTTAGGGTTAGAGGAGAATCTTAAAAACGCCACCCCCGGGTTAGGGTTAGGGTTAGGGTTAGGGTTAGGGGAACATGACGCCAATCCCGGTCTCCAAGTAACTTAATGCGACCGATCGAACGTTTTCCCCCTTTCCCAAGTAACTTGCCGAACCAACCCTGGTCTCCAAGTAACTTAGTGCGACCGATCGAACGTTTTCCCCCTTTCCCAAGTAACTTGCCGAACCAACCCTGGTCTCCAAGTAACTTAATGCGACCGATCGAACGTTTTCCCCCTTTCCCAAGTAACTTGCCGAACCAACCCTGGTCTCCAAGTAACTTAATGCGATCGAACGTGCTATCCCTCCCCTGTTCTCTACTCTAACCCTAACCATTGGAGTTGCAGCCTAAACCTAATCCCAGGAGTTTGCGTTTTCCCCCTTTCCCAAGTAACTTGCCGAACCAACCCTGGTCTCCAAGTAACTTAATGACCCCTGGGGTTAGGGTTAGAGGAGAATCTTAAAAACGCCACCCCCGGGTTAGGGTTAGGGTTAGGGGAACATGACGCCAATCCCGGTCTCCAAGTAACTTAATGCGACCGATCGAACGTTTTCCCCCTTTCCCAAGTAACTTGCCGAACCAACCCTGGTCTCCAAGTAACTTAATGCGATCGAACGTGCTATCCCTCCCCTGTTCTCTACTCTAACCCTAACCATTGGAGTTGCAGCCTAAACCTAATCCCAGGAGTTTGCGTTTTCCCCCTTTCCCAAGTAACTTGCCGAACCAACCCTGGTCTCCAAGTAACTTAATGACCCCTGGGGTTAGGGTTAGAGGAGAATCTTAAAAACGCCACCCCCGGGTTAGGGTTAGGGTTAGGGTTAGGGGAACATGACGCCAATCCCGGTCTCCAAGTAACTTAATGCGACCGATCGAACGTTTTCCCCCCTTTCCCAAGTAACTTGCCGAACCAACCCTGGTCTCCAAGTAACTTAATGCGACCGATCGAACGTTTTCCCCCTTTCCCAAGTAACTTGCCGAACCAACCCTGGTCTCCAAGTAACTTAATTCGATCGAACGTGCTATCCCTCCCCTGTTCTCTACTCTAACCCTAACCATTGGAGTTGCAGCCTAAACCTAATCCCAGGAGTTTGCGTTTTCCCCCTTTCCCAAGTAACTTGCCGAACCAACCCTGGTCTCCAAGTAACTTAATGCGACCAATCGAACGTTTTCCCCCTTTCCCAAGTAACTTGCCGAACCAACGCTGGTCTCCAAGTAACTTAATGCGATCGAACGTGCTATCCCTCCCCTGTTCTCTACTCTAACCCTAACCATTGGAGTTGCAGCCTAAACCTAATCCCAGGAGTTTGCGTTTTCCCCCTTTCCCAAGTAACTTGCCGAACCAACCCTGGTCTCCAAGTAACTTAATGACCCCTGGGGTTAGGGTTAGAGGAGAATCTTAAAAACGCCACCCCCGGGTTAGGGTTAGGGTTAGGGTTAGGGGAACATGACGCCAATCCCGGTCTCCAAGTAACTTAATGCGACCGATCGAACGTTTTCCCCCTTTCCCAAGTAACTTGCCGAACCAACCCTGGTTTCCAAGTAACTTAATGCGACCGATCGAACGTTTTCCCCCTTTCCCAAGTAACTTGCCGAACCAACCCTGGTCTCCAAGTAACTTAATGCGATCGAACGTGCTATCCCTCCCCTGTTCTCTACTCTAACCCTAACCATTGGAGTTGCAGCCTAAACCTAATCCCAGGAGTTTGCGTTTTCCCCCTTTCCCAAGTAACTTGCCGAACCAACCCTGGTCTCCAAGTAACTTAATGACCCCTGAGGTTAGGGTTAGAGGAGAATCTTAAAAACGCCACCCCCAGGTTAGGGTTAGGGTTAGGGTTAGGGTTAAGGGAACATGACGCCAATCCCGGTCTCCAAGTAACTTAATGCGACCGATCGAACGTTTTCCCCCTTTCCCAAGTAACTTGCCGAACCAACCCTGGTCTCCAAGTAACTTAATGCGACCGATCGAACGTTTTCCCCCTTTCGCAAGTAACTTGCCGAACCAACCCTGGTCTCCAAGTAACTTAATGCGATCGAACGTGCTATCCCTCCCCTGTTCTCTACTCTAACCCTAACCATTGGAGTTGCAGCCTAAACCTAATCCCAGGAGTTTGCGTTTTCCCCCTTTCCCAAGTAACTTGCCGAACCAACCCTGGTCTCCAAGTAACTTAATGACCCCTGGGGTTAGGGTTAGAGGAGAATCTTAAAAACGCCACCCCCGGGTTAGGGTTAGGGTTAGGGGAACATGACGCCAATCCCGGTCTCCAAGTAACTTAATGCGACCGATCGAACGTTTTCCCCCTTTCCCAAGTAACTTGCCGAACCAACCCTGGTCTCCAAGTAACTTAATGCGACCGATCGAACGTTTTCCCCCTTTCCCAAGTAACTTGCCGAACCAACCCTGGTCTCCAAGTAACTTAATGCGATCGAACGTGCTATCCCTCCCCTGTTCTCTACTCTAACCCTAACCATTGGAGTTGCAGCCTAAACCTAATCCCAGGAGTTTGCGTTTTCCCCCTTTCCCAAGTAACTTGCCGAACCAACCCTGGTCTCCAAGTAACTTAATGCGACCGATCGAACGTTTTCCCCCTTTCCCAAGTAACTTGCCGAACCAACCCTGGTCTCCAAGTAACTTAATGCGATCGAACGTGCTATCCCTCCCCTGTTCTCTACTCTAACCCTAACCATTGGAGTTGCAGCCAAAACCTAATCCCAGGAGTTTGCGTTTTCCCCCTTTCCCAAGTAACTTGCCGAACCAACCCTGGTCTCCAAGTAATTTAATGACCCCTGGGGTTAGGGTTAGAGGAGAATCTTAAAAACGCCACCCCCGGGTTAGGGTTAGGGTTAGGGTTAGGGTTAGGGGAACATGACGCCAATCCCGGTCTCCAAGTAACCTAATGCGACCGATCGAATGTTTTCCCCCTTTCCCAAGTAACTTGCCGAACCAACCCTGGTCTCCAAGTAACTTAATGCGACCGATCGAACGTTTTCCCCCTTTCCCAAGTAACTTGCCGAACCAACCCTGGTCTCCAAGTAACTTAATGCGACCGATCGAACGTTTTCCCCCTTTCCCAAGTAACTTGCCGAACCATTCCTGGTCTCCAAGTAACTTAATGCGATCGAACGTGCTATCCCTCCCCTGTTCTCTACTCTAACCCTAACCATTGGAGTTGCAGCCTAAACCTAATCCCAGGAGTTTGCGTTTTCCCCCTTTCCCAAGTAACTTGCCGAACCAACCCTGGTCTCCAAGTAACTTAATGACCCCTGGGGTTAGGGTTAGAGGAGAATCTTAAAAACGCCACCCCCGGGTTAGGGTTAGGGTTAGGGTTAGGGGAACATGACGCCAATCCCGGTCTCCAAGTAACTTAATGCGACCGATCGAACATTTTCCCCCTTTCCCAAGTAACTTGCCGAACCAACCCTGGTCTCCAAGTAACTTAATGCGACCGATCGAACGTTTTCCCCCTTTCCCAAGTAACTTGCCGAACCAACCCTGGTCTCCAAGTAACTTAATGCGACCGATCGAACGTTTTCCCCCTTTCCCAAGTAACTTGCCGAACCAACCCTGGTCTCCAAGTAACTTAATGCGATCGAACGTGCTATCCCTCCCCTGTTCTCTACTCTAACCCTAACCATTGGAGTTGCAGCCTAAACCTAATCCCAGGAGTTTGCGTTTTCCCCCTTTCCCAAGTAACTTGCCGAACCAACCCTGGTCTCCAAGTAACTTAATGACCCCTGGGGTTAGGGTTAGAGGAGAATCTTAAAAACGCCACCCCCGGGTTAGGGTTAGGGTTAGGGTTAGGGGAACATGACGCCAATCCCGGTCTCCAAGTAACTTAATGCGACCGATCGAATGTTTTCCCCCTTTCCCAAGTAACTTGCCGAACCAACCCTGGTCTCCAAGTAACTTATTGCGACCGATCGAACGTTTTCCCCCTTTCCCAAGTAACTTGCCGAACCAACCCTGGTCTCCAAGTAACTTAATGCGACCGATCGAACGTTTTCCCCCTTTCCCAAGTAACTTGCTGAACCAACCCTGGTCTCCAAGTAACTTAATGCGATCGAACGTGCTATCCCTCCCCTGTTCTCTACTCTAACCCTAACCATTGGAGTTGCAGCCTAAACCTAATCCCAGGAGTTTGCGTTTTCCCCCTTTCCCAAGTAACTTGCTGAACCAACCCTGGTCTCCAAGTAACTTAATGACCCCTGGGGTTAGGGTTAGAGGAGAATCTTAAAAACGCCACCCCCGGGTTAGGGTTAGGGTTAGGGTTAGGGGAACATGACGCCAATCCCGGTCTCCAAGTAACTTAATGCGACCGATCGAACGTTTTCCCCCTTTCCCAAGTAACTTGCCGAACCAACCCTGGTCTCCAAGTAACTTAATGCGACCGATCGAACGTTTTCCCCCTTTCCCAAGTAACTTGCCGAACCAACCCTGGTCTCCAAGTAACTTAATGCGATCGAACGTGCTATCCCTCCCCTGTTCTCTACTCTAACCCTAACCATTGGAGTTGCAGCCTAAACCTAATCCCAGGAGTTTGCGTTTTCCCCCTTTCCCAAGTAACTTGCCGAACCAACCCTGGTCTCCAAGTAACTTAATGACCCCTGGGGTTAGGGTTAGAGGAGAATCTTAAAAACGCCACCCCCGGGTTAGGGTTAGGGTTACATGACGCCAATCCCGGTCTCCAAGTAACTTAATGCGACCGATCGAACGTTTTCCCCCTTTCCCAAGTAACTTGCCGAACCAACCCTGGTCTCCAAGTAACTTAATGCGACCGATCGAACGTTTTCCCCCTTTCCCAAGTAACTTGCCGAACCAACCCTGGTCTCCAAGTAACTTAATGCGACCGATCGTACGTTTTCCACCTTTCCCAAGTAACTTGCCGAACCAACCCTGGTCTCCAAGTAACTTAATGCGATCGAACGTGCTATCCCTCCCCTGTTCTCTACTCTAACCCTAACCATTGGAGTTGCAGCCTAAACCTAATCACAGGAGTTTGCGTTTTCCTCCTTTCCCAAGTAACTTGCCGAACCAACCCTGGTCTCCAAGTAACTTAATGACCCCTGGGGTTAGGGTTAGAGGAGAATCTTAAAAACGCCACCCCCGGGTTAGGGTTAGGGTTAGGGTTAGGGTTAGGGTTAGGGGAACATGACGCCAATCCCGGTCTCCAAGTAACTTAATGCGACCGATCGAACGTTTTCCCCTTTCCCAAGTAACTTGCCGAACCAACCCTGGTCTCCAAGTAACTTAATGCGACCGATCGAACGTTTTCCCCCTTTCCCAAGTAACTTGCCGAACCAACCCTGGTCTCCAAGTAACTTAATGCGACCGATCGAACGTTTTCCCCCTTTCCCAAGTAACTTGCCGAACCAACCCTGGTCTCCAAGTAACTTAATGCGATCGAACGTGCTATCCCTCCCCTGTTCTCTACTCTAACCCTAACCATTGGAGTTGCAGCCTAAACCTAATCCCAGGAGTTTGCGTTTTCCCCCTTTCCCAAGTAACTTGCCGAACTAACCCTGGTCTCCAAGTAACTTAATGACCCCTGGGGTTAGGGTTAGAGGAGAATCTTAAAAACGCCACCCCCGGGTTAGGGTTAGGGTTAGGGTTAGGGGAACATGACGCCAATCCCGGTCTCCAAGTAACTTAATGCGACCGATCGAACGTTTTCCCCCTTTCCCAAGTAACTTGCCGAACCAACCCTGGTCTCCAAGTAACTTAATGCGACCGATCGAACGTTTTCCCCCTTTCCCAAGTAACTTGCCGAACCAACCCTGGTCTCCAAGTAACTTAATGCGACCGATCGAACGTTTTCCCCCTTTCCCAAGTAACTTGCCGAACCAACCCTGGTCTCCAAGTAACTTAATGCGATCGAACGTGCTATCCCTCCCCTGTTCTCTACTCTAACCCTAACCATTGGAGTTGCAGCCTAAACCTAATCCCAGGAGTTTGCGTTTTCCCCCTTTCCCAAGTAACTTGCCGAACCAACCCTGGTCTCCAAGTAACTTAATGACCCCTGGGGTTAGGGTTAGAGGAGAATCTTAAAAACGCCACCCCCGGGTTAGGGTTACGGTTAGGGTTAGGGTTAGGGTTAGGGGAACATGACGCCAATCCCGGTCTCCAAGTAACCTAATGCGACCGATCGAACGTTTTCCCCCTTTCCCAAGTAACTTGCCGAACCAACCCTGGTCTCCAAGTAACTTAATGCGACCGATCGAACGTTTTCCCCCTTTCCCAAGTAACTTGCCGAACCAACCCTGGTCTCCAAGTAACTTAATGCGACCGATCGAACGTTTTCCCCCTTTCCCAAGTAACTTGCCGAACCAACCCTGGTCTCCAAGTAACTTAATGCGATCGAACGTGCTATCCCTCCCCTGTTCTCTACTCTAACCCTAACCATTGGAGTTGCAGCCTAAACCTAATCCCAGGAGTTTGCGTTTTCCCCCTTTCCCAAGTAACTTGCCGAACCAACCCTGGTCTCCAAGTAACTTAATGACCCCTGGGGTTAGGGTTAGAGGAGAATCTTAAAAACGCCACCCCCGGGTTAGGGTTAGGGTTAGGGTTAGGGTTAGGGTTAGGGGAACATGACGCCAATCCCGGTCTCCAAGTAACTTAATGCGACCGATCGAACGTTTTCCCCCTTTCCCAAGTAACTTGCCGAACCAACCCTGGTCTCCAAGTAACTTAATGCGATCGAACGTGCTATCCCTCCCCTGTTCTCTACTCTAACCCTAACCATTGGAGTTGCAGCCTAAACCTAATCCCAGGAGTTTGCGTTTTCCCCCTTTCCCAAGTAACTTGCCGAACCAACCCTGGTCTCCAAGTAACTTAATGACCCCTGGGGTTAGGGTTAGAGGAGAATCTTAAAAACGCCACCCCCGGGTTAGGGTTAGGGTTAGGGTTAGGGGAACATGACGCCAATCCCGGTCTCCAAGTAACTTAATGCGACCGATCGAACGTTTTCCCCCTTTCCCAAGTAACTTGCCGAACCAACCTTGGTCTCCAAGTAACTTAATGCGACCGATCGAACGTTTTCCCCCTTTCCCAAGTAACTTGCCGAACCAACCCTGGTCTCCAAGTAACTTAATGCGACCGATCGAACGTTTTCCCCCTTTCCCAAGTAACTTGCCGAACCAACCCTGGTCTCCAAGTAACTTAATGCGATCGAACGTGCTATCCCTCCCCTGTTCTCTACTCTAACCCTAACCATTGGAGTTGCAGCCTAAACCTAATCCCAGGAGTTTGCGTTTTCCCCCTTTCCCAAGTAACTTGCCGAACCAACCCTGGTCTCCAAGTAACTTAATGACCCCTGGGGTTAGGGTTAGAGGAGAATCTTAAAAACGCCACCCCCGGGTTAGGGTTAGGGTTAGGGGAACATGACGCCAATCCCGGTCTCCAAGTAACTTAATGCGACCGATCGAACGTTTTCCTCCTTTCCCAAGTAACTTGCCGAACCAACCCTGGTCTCCAAGTAACTTAATGCGACCGATCGAACGTTTTCCCCCTTTCCCAAGTAACTTGCCGAACCAACCCTGGTCTCCAAGTAACTTAATGCGATCGAACGTGCTATCCCTCCCCTGTTCTCTACTCTAACCCTAACCATTGGAGTTGCAGCCTAAACCTAATCCCAGGAGTTTGCGTTTTCCCCCTTTCCCAAGTAACTTGCCGAACCAACCCTGGTCTCCAAGTAACTTAATGACCCCTGGGGTTAGGGTTAGAGGAGAATCTTAAAAACGCCACCCCCGGGTTAGGATTGGGGTTAGGGTTAGGGTTAGGGTTACATGACGCCAATCCCGGTCTCCAAGTAACTTAATGCGACCGATCGAACGTTTTCCCCCTTTCCCAAGTAACTTGCCGAACCAACCCTGGTCTCCAAGTAACTTAATGCGACCGATCGAACGTTTTCCCCCTTTCCCAAGTAACTTGCCGAACCAACCCTGGTCTCCAAGTAACTTAATGCGACCGATCGAACGTTTTCCCCCTTTCCCAAGTAACTTGCCGAACCAACCCTGGTCTCCAAGTTACTTAATGCGACCGATCGAACGTTTTCCCCCTTTCCCAAGTAACTTGCCGAACCAACCCTGGTCTCCAAGTAACTTAATGCGATCGAACGTGCTATCCCTCCCCTGTTCTCTACTCTAACCCTAACCATTGGAGTTGCAGCCTAAACCTAATCCCAGGAGTTTGCGTTTTCCCCCTTTCCCAAGTAACTTGCCGAACCAACCCTGGTCTCCAAGTAACTTAATGACCACTGGGGTTAGGGTTAGAGGAGAATCTTAAAAACGCCACCCCCGGGTTAGGGTTAGGGTTAGGGGAACATGACGCCAATCCCGGTCTCCAAGTAACTTAATGCGACCGATCGAACGTTTTCCCCCTTTCCCAAGTAACTTGCCGAACCAACCCTGGTCTCCAAGTAACTTAATGTGACCGATCGAACGTTTTCCCCCTTTCCCAAGTAACTTGCCGAACCAACCCTGGTCTCCAAGTAACTTAATGCGATCGAACGTGCTATCCCTCCCCTGTTCTCTACTCTAACCCTAACCATTGGAGTTGCAGCCTAAACCTAATCCCAGGAGTTTGCGTTTTCCCCCTTTCCCAAGTAACTTGCCGAACCAACCCTGGTCTCCAAGTAACTTAATGACCCCTGGGGTTAGGGTTAGAGGAGAATCTTAAAAACGCCACCCCCGGGTTAGGGTTAGGGTTAGGGTTACATGACGCCAATCCCGGTCTCCAAGTAACTTAATGCGACCGATCGAACGTTTTCCCCCTTTCCCAAGTAACTTGCCGAACCAACCCTGGTCTCCAAGTAACTGAATGCGACCGATCGAACGTTTTCCCCCTTTCCCAAGTAACTTGCCGAACCAACCCTGGTCTCCAAGTAACTTAATGCGACCGATCGAACGTTTTCCACCTTTCCCAAGTAACTTGCCGAACCAACCCTGGTCTCCAAGTAACTTAATGCGATCGAACGTGCTATCCCTCCCCTGTTCTCTACTCTAACCCTAACCATTGGAGTTGCAGCCTAAACCTAATCCCAGGAGTTTGCGTTTTCCCCCTTTCCCAAGTAACTTGCCGAACCAACCCTGGTCTCCAAGTAACTTAATGACCCCTGGGGTTAGGGTTAGAGGAGAATCTTAAAAACGCCACCCCCGGGTTAGGGTTAGGGTTAGGGTTAGGGGAACATGACGCCAATCCCGGTCTCCAAGTAACTTAATGCGACCGATCGAACGTTTTCCCCCTTTCCCAAGTAACTTGCCGAACCAACCCTGGTCTCCAAGTAACTTAATGCGACCGATCGAACGTTTTCCCCCTTTCCCAAGTAACTTGCCGAACCAACCCTGGTCTCCAAGTAACTTAATGCGATCGAACGTGCTATCCCTCCCCTGTTCTCTACTCTAACCCTAACCATTGGAGTTGCAGCCTAAACCTAATCCCAGGAGTTTGCGTTTTCCCCCTTTCCCAAGTAACTTGCCGAACCAACCCTGGTCTCCAAGTAACTTAATGAACCCTGGGGTTAGGGTTAGAGGAGAATCTTAAAAACGCCACCCCCGGGTTAGGGTTAGGGTTAGGGGAACATGACGCCAATCCCGGTCTCCAAGTAACTTAATGCGACCAATCGAACGTTTTCCCCCTTTCCCAAGTAACTTGCCGAACCAACCCTGGTCTCCAAGTAACTTAATGCGATCGAACGTGCTATCCCTCCCCTGTTCTCTACTCTAACCCTAACCATTGGAGTTGCAGCCTAAACCTAATCCCAGGAGTTTGCGTTTTCCCCCTTTCCCAAGTAACTTGCCGAACCAACCCTGGTCTCCAAGTAACTTAATGACCCCTGGGGTTAGGGTTAGAGGAGAATCTTAAAAACGCCACCCCCGGGTTAGGGTTAGGGTTAGGGTTAGGGGAACATGACGCCAATCCCGGTCTCCAAGTAACTTAATGCGACCGATCGAACGTTTTCCCCCTTTCCCAAGTAACTTGCCGAACCAACCCTGGTCTCCAAGTAACTTAATGCGACCGATCGAACGTTTTCCCCCTTTCCCAAGTAACTTGCCGAACCAACCCTGGTCTCCAAGTAACTTAATGCGACCGATCGAACGTTTTCCACCTTTCCCAAGTAACTTGCCGAACCAACCCTGGTCTCCAAGTAACTTAATGCGATCGAACGTGCTATCCCTCCCCTGTTCTCTACTCTAACCCTAACCATTGGAGTTGCAGCCTAAACCTAATCCCAGGAGTTTGCGTTTTCCCCCTTTCCCAAGTAACTTGCCGAACCAACCCTGGTCTCCAAGTAACTTAATGACCCCTGGGGTTAGGGTTAGAGGAGAATCTTAAAAACGCCACCCCCGGGTTAGGGTTAGGGTTAGGGTTAGGGGAACATGACGCCAATCCCGGTCTCCAAGTAACTTAATGCGACCGATCGAACGTTTTCCCCCTTTCCCAAGTAACTTGCCGAACCAACCCTGGTCTCCAAGTAACTTAATGCGACCGATCGAACGTTTTCCCCCTTTCCCAAGTAACTTGCCGAACCAACCCTGGTCTCCAAGTAACTTAATGCGACCGATCGAACGTTTTCCCCCTTTCCCAAGTAACTTGCCGAACCAACCCTGGTCTCCAAGTAACTTAATGCGATCGAACGTGCTATCCCTCCCCTGTTCTCTACTCTAACCCTAACCATTGGAGTTGCAGCCTAAACCTAATCCCAGGAGTTTGCATTTTCCCCCTTTCCCAAGTAACTTGCCGAACCAACCCTGGTCTCCAAGTAACTTAATGCGACCGATCGAACGTTTTCCCCCTTTCCCAAGTAACTTGCCGAACCAACCCTGGTCTCCAAGTAACTTAATGCGATCGAACGTGCTATCCCTCCCCTGTTCTCTACTCTAACCCTAACCATTGGAGTTGCAGCCTAAACCTAATCCCAGGAGTTTGCGTTTTCCGCCTTTCCCAAGTAACTTGCCGAACCAACCCTGGTCTCCAAGTAACTTAATGACCCCTGGGGTTAGGGTTAGAGGAGAATCTTAAAAACGCCACCCCCGGGTTAGGGTTAGGGTTAGGGTTAGGGGAACATGACGCCAACCCTGGTCTCCAAGTAACTTAATGCGACCGATCGAACGTTTTCCCCCTTTCCCAAGTAACTTGCCGAACCAACCCTGGTCTCCAAGTAACTTAATGCGACCGATCGAACGATTTCCCCTTTTCCCAAGTAACTTGCCGAACCAACCCTGGTCTCCAAGTAACTTAATGCGACCGATCGAACGTTTTCCCCCTTTCCCAAGTAACTTGCCGAACCAACCCTGGTCTCCAAGTAACTTAATGCGATCGAACGTGCTATCCCTCCCCTGTTCTCTACTCTAACCCTAACCATTGGAGTTGCAGCCTAAACCTAATCCCAGGAGTTTGCGTTTTCCCCCTTTCCCAAGTAACTTGCCGAACCAACCCTGGTCTCCAAGTAACTTAATGACCCCTGGGGTTAGGGTTAGAGGAGAATCTTAAAAACGCCACCCCCGGGTTAGGGTTAGGGTTAGGGTTAGGGTTAGGGGAACATGACGCCAATCCCGGTCTCCAAGTAACTTAGGGTTAGGGTTAGGGTTAGGGTTAGGGTCAGGGTCAGGGTCAGGGTCAGGGTCAAGGTCAGGGGTTAGGGGTCAGGGTCAGGGTCAGGGTAAGGGTTAGGGTTAGGTTTAGGGTTACATGACGCCAATCCCGGTCTCCAAGTAACTTAATGCGACCGATCGAACGTTTTCCCCCTTTCCCAAGTAACTTGCCGAACCAACCCTGGTCTCCAAGTAACTTAATGCGACCGATCGAACGTTTTCCCCCTTTCCCAAGTAACTTGCCGAACCAACCCTGGTCTCCAAGTAACTTAATGCGACCGATCGAACGTTTTCCCCCTTTCCCAAGTAACTTGCCGAACCAACCCTGGTCTCCAAGTAACTTAATGCGACCGATCGAACGTTTTCCCCCTTTCCCAAGTAACTTGCCGAACCAACCCTGGTCTCCAAGTAACTTAATGCGATCGAACGTGCTATCCCTCCCCTGTTCTCTACTCTAACCCTAACCATTGGAGTTGCAGCCTAAACCTAATCCCAGGAGTTTGCGTTTTCCCCCTTTCCCAAGTAACTTGCCGAACCAACCCTGGTCTCCAAGTAACTTAATGACCCCTGGGGTTAGGGTTAGAGGAGAATCTTAAAAACACCACCCCCGGGTTAGGGTTAGGGTTAGGGTTAGGGTTACATGACGCCAATCCCGGTCTCCAAGTAACTTAATGCGACCGATCGAACGTTTTCCCCCTTTCCCAAGTAACTTGCCGAACCAACCCTGGTCTCCAAGTAACTTAATGCGACCGATCGAACGTTTTCCCCCTTTCCCAAGTAACTTGCCGAACCAACCCTGGTCTCCAAGTAACTTAATGCGACCGATCGAACGTTTTCCACCTTTCCCAAGTAACTTGCCGAACCAACCCTGGTCTCCAAGTAACTTAATGCGATCGAACGTGCTATCCCTCCCCTGTTCTCTACTCTAACCCTAACCATTGGAGTTGCAGCCTAAACCTAATCCCAGGAGTTTGCGTTTTCCCCCTTTCCCAAGTAACTTGCCGAACCAACCCTGGTCTCCAAGTAACTTAATGACCCCTGGGGTTAGGGTTAGAGGAGAATCTTAAAAACGCCACCCCCGGGTTAGGGTTAGGGTTAGGGTGAGGGTTAGGGGAACATGACGCCAATCCCGGTCTCCAAGTAACTTAATGCAACCGATTGAACGTTTTCCCCCTTTCCCAAGTAACTTGCCGAACCAACCCTGGTCTCCAAGTAACTTAATGCGACCGATCGAACGTTTTCCCCCTTTCCCAAGTAACTTGCCGAACCAACCCTGGTCTCCAAGTAACTTAATGCGACCGATCGAACGTTTTCCCCCTTTCCCAAGTAACTTGCCGAACCAACCCTGGTCTCCAAGTAACTTAATGCGATCGAACGTGCTATCCCTCCCCTGTTCTCTACTCTAACCCTAACCATTGGAGTTGCAGCCTAAACCTAATCCCAGGAGTTTGCGTTTTCCCCCTTTCCCAAGTAACTTGCCGAACCAACCCTGGTCTCCAAGTAACTTAATGACCCCTGGGGTTAGGGTTAGAGGAGAATCTTAAAAACGCCACCCCCGGGTTAGGGTTAGGGTTAGGGTTAGGGGAACATGACGCCAATCCCGGTCTCCAAGTAACTTAATGCGACCGATCGAACGTTTTCCCCCTTTCCCAAGTAACTTGTCGAACCAACCCTGGTCTCCAAGTAACTTAATGCGACCGATCGAACGTTTTCCCCCTTTCCCAAGTAACTTGCCGAACCAACCCTGGTCTCCAAGTAACTTAATGCGACCGATCGAACGTTTTCCCCCTTTCCCAAGTAACTTGCCGAACCAACCCTGGTCTCCAAGTAACTTAATGCGATCGAACGTGCTATCCCTCCCCTGTTCTCTACTCTAACCCTAACCATTGGAGTTGCAGCCTAAACCTAATCCCAGGAGTTTGCGTTTTCCCCCTTTCCCAAGTAACTTGCCGAACCAACCCTGGTCTCCAAGTAACTTAATGACCCCTGGGGTTAGGGTTAGAGGAGAATCTTAAAAACGCCACCCCCGGGTTAGGGTTAGGGTTAGGGTTACATGACGCCAATCCCGGTCTCCAAGTAACTTAATGCGACCGATTGAACGTTTTCCCCCTTTCCCAAGTAACTTGCCGAACCAACCCTGGTCTCCAAGTAACTTAATGCGACCGATCGAACGTTTTCCCCCTTTCCCAAGTAACTTGCCGAACCAACCCTGGTCTCCAAGTAACTTAATGCGACCGATCGAACGTTTTCCACCTTTCCCAAGTAACTTGCCGAACCAACCCTGGTCTCCAAGTAACTTAATGCGATCGAACGTGCTATCCCTCCCCTGTTCTCTACTCTAACCCTAACCATTGGAGTTGCAGCCTAAACCTAATCCCAGGAGTTTGCGTTTTCCCCCTTTCCCAAGTAACTTGCCGAACCAACCCTGGTCTCCAAGTAACTTAATGACCCCTGGGGTTAGGGTTAGAGGAGAATCTTAAAAACGCCACCCCCGGGTTAGGGTTAGGGTTAGGGTTAGGGGAACATGACGCCAATCCCGGTTTCCAAGTAACTTAATGCGACCGATCGAACGTTTTCCCCCTTTCCCAAGTAACTTGCCGAACCAACCCTGGTCTCCAAGTAACTTAATGCGACCGATCGAATGTTTTCCCCCTTTCCCAAGTAACTTGCCGAACCAACCCTGGTCTCCAAGTAACTTAATGCGACCGATCGAACGATTTCCCCTTTTCCCAAGTAACTTGCCGAACCAACCCTGGTCTCCAAGTAACTTAATGCGATCGAACGTGCTATCCCTCCCCTGTTCTCTACTCTAACCCTAACCATTGGAGTTGCAGCCTAAACCTAATCCCAGGAGTTTGCGTTTTCCCCCTTTCCCAAGTAACTTGCCGAACCAACCCTGGTCTCCAAGTAACTTAATGACCCCTGGGGTTAGGGTTAGAGGAGAATCTTAAAAACGCCACCCCCGGGTTAGGGTTAGGGTTAGGGGAACATGACGCCAATCCCGGTCTCCAAGTAACTTAGGGTTAGGGTTAGGGTTAGGGTTAGGGTCAGGGTCAGGGTCAGGGTCAGGGTCAAGGTCAGGGGTTAGGGGTCAGGGTCAGGGTCAGGGTCAGGGTAAGGGTTAGGGTTAGGGTTAGGGTTACATGACGCCAATCCCGGTCTCCAAGTAACTTAATGCGACCGATCGAACGTTTTCCCCCTTTCCCAAGTAACTTGCCGAACCAACCCTGGTCTCCAAGTAACTTAATGCGACCGATCGAACGTTTTCCCCCTTTCCCAAGTAACTTGCCGAACCAACCCTGGTCTCCAAGTAACTTAATGCGACCGATCGAACGTTTTCCCCCTTTCCCAAGTAACTTGCCGAACCAACCCTGGTCTCCAAGTAACTTAATGCGACCGATCGAACGTTTTCCCCCTTTCCCAAGTAACTTGCCGAACCAACCCTGGTCTCCAAGTAACTTAATGCGATCGAACGTGCTATCCCTCCCCTGTTCTCTACTCTAACCCTAACCATTGGAGTTGCAGCCTAAACCTAATCCCAGGAGTTTGCGTTTTCCCCCTTTCCCAAGTAACTTGCCGAACCAACCCTGGTCTCCAAGTAACTTAATGACCCCTGGGGTTAGGGTTAGAGGAGAATCTTAAAAACACCACCCCCGGGTTAGGGTTAGGGTTAGGGTTAGGGTTACATGACGCCAATCCCGGTCTCCAAGTAACTTAATGCGACCGATCGAACGTTTTCCCCCTTTCCCAAGTAACTTGCCGAACCAACCCTGGTCTCCAAGTAACTTAATGCGACCGATCGAACGTTTTCCCCCTTTCCCAAGTAACTTGCCGAACCAACCCTGGTCTCCAAGTAACTTAATGCGACTGATCGAACGTTTTCCACCTTTCCCAAGTAACTTGCCGAACCAACCCTGGTCTCCAAGTAACTTAATGCGATCGAACGTGCTATCCCTCCCCTGTTCTCTACTCTAACCCTAACCATTGGAGTTGCAGCCTAAACCTAATCCCAGGAGTTTGCGTTTTCCCCCTTTCCCAAGTAACTTGCCGAACCAACCCTGGTCTCCAAGTAACTTAATGACCCCTGGGGTTAGGGTTAGAGGAGAATCTTAAAAACGCCACCCCCGGGTTAGGGTTAGGGTTAGGGTGAGGGTTAGGGGAACATGACGCCAATCCCGGTCTCCAAGTAACTTAATGCAACCGATTGAACGTTTTCCCCCTTTCCCAAGTAACTTGCCGAACCAACCCTGGTCTCCAAGTAACTTAATGCGACCGATCGAACGTTTTCCCCCTTTCCCAAGTAACTTGCCGAACCAACCCTGGTCTCCAAGTAACTTAATGCGACCGATCGAACGTTTTCCCCCTTTCCCAAGTAACTTGCCGAACCAACCCTGGTCTCCAAGTAACTTAATGCGATCGAACGTGCTATCCCTCCCCTGTTCTCTACTCTAACCCTAACCATTGGAGTTGCAGCCTAAACCTAATCCCAGGAGTTTGCGTTTTCCCCCTTTCCCAAGTAACTTGCCGAACCAACCCTGGTCTCCAAGTAACTTAATGACCCCTGGGGTTAGGGTTAGAGGAGAATCTTAAAAACGCCACCCCCGGGTTAGGGTTAGGGTTAGGGTTAGGGGAACATGACGCCAATCCCGGTCTCCAAGTAACTTAATGCGACCGATCGAACGTTTTCCCCCTTTCCCAAGTAACTTGTCGAACCAACCCTGGTCTCCAAGTAACTTAATGCGACCGATCGAACGTTTTCTCCCTTTCCCAAGTAACTTGCCGAACCAACCCTGGTCTCCAAGTAACTTAATGCGACCGATCGAACGTTTTCCCCCTTTCCCAAGTAACTTGCCGAACCAACCCTGGTCTCCAAGTAACTTAATGCGATCGAACGTGCTATCCCTCCCCTGTTCTCTACTCTAACCCTAACCATTGGAGTTGCAGCCTAAACCTAATCCCAGGAGTTTGCGTTTTCCCCCTTTCCCAAGTAACTTGCCGAACCAACCCTGGTCTCCAAGTAACTTAATGACCCCTGGGGTTAGGGTTAGAGGAGAATCTTAAAAACGCCACCCCCGGGTTAGGGTTAGGGTTAGGGTTACATGACGCCAATCCCGGTCTCCAAGTAACTTAATGCGACCGATTGAACGTTTTCCCCCTTTCCCAAGTAACTTGCCGAACCAACCCTGGTCTCCAAGTAACTTAATGCGACCGATCGAACGTTTTCCCCCTTTCCCAAGTAACTTGCCGAACCAACCCTGGTCTCCAAGTAACTTAATGCGACCGATCGAACGTTTTCCACCTTTCCCAAGTAACTTGCCGAACCAACCCTGGTCTCCAAGTAACTTAATGCGATCGAACGTGCTATCCCTCCCCTGTTCTCTACTCTAACCCTAACCATTGGAGTTGCAGCCTAAACCTAATCCCAGGAGTTTGCGTTTTCCCCCTTTCCCAAGTATCTTGCCGAACCAACCCTGGTCTCCAAGTAACTTAATGACCCCTGGGGTTAGGGTTAGAGGAGAATCTTAAAAACGCCACCCCCGGGTTAGGGTTAGGGTTAGGGTTAGGGTTAGGGTTAGGGGAACATGACGCCAATCCCGGTTTCCAAGTAACTTAATGCGACCGATCGAACGTTTTCCCCCTTTCCCAAGTAACTTGCCGAACCAACCCTGGTCTCCAAGTAACTTAATGCGACCGATCGAATGTTTTCCCCCTTTCCCAAGTAACTTGCCGAACCAACCCTGGTCTCCAAGTAACTTAATGCGATCGAACGTGCTATCCCTCCCCTGTTCTCTACTCTAACCCTAACCATTGGAATTGCAGCCTAAACCTAATCCCAGGAGTTTGCGTTTTCCCCCTTTCCAAAGTAACTTGCCGAACCAACCCTGGTCTCCAAGTAACTTAATGACCCCTGGGGTTAGGGTTAGAGGAGAATCTTAAAAACGCCACCCCCGGGTTAGGGTTAGGGTTAGGGTTAGGGGAACATGACGCCAATCCCTGTCTCCAAGTAACTTAATGCGACCAATCGAACGTTTTCCCCCTTTCCCAAGTAACTTGCCGAACCAACCCTGGTCTCCAAGTAACTTAATGCGATCGAACGTGCTATCCCTCCCCTGTTCTCTACTCTAACCCTAACCATTGGAGTTGCAGCCTAAACCTAATCCCAGGAGTTTGCGTTTTCCCCCTTTCCCAAGTAACTTGCCGAACCAACCCTGGTCTCCAAGTAACTTAATGACCCCTGGGGTTAGGGTTAGAGGAGAATCTTAAAAACGCCACCCCCGGGTTAGGGTTAGGGTTAGGGTTAGGGGAACATGACGCCAATCCCGGTCTCCAAGTAACTTAATGCGACCGATCGAACGTTTTCCCCCTTTCCCAAGTAACTTGCCGAACCAACCCTGGTCTCCAAGTAACTTAATGCGACCGATCGAACGTTTTCCCCCTTTCCCAAGTAACTTGCCGAACCAACCCTGGTCTCCAAGTAACTTAATGCGACCGATCGAACGTTTTCCCCCTTTCCCAAGTAACTTGCCGAACCAACCCTGGTCTCCAAGTAACTTAATGCGATCGAACGTGCTATCCCTCCCCTGTTCTCTACTCTTACCCTAACCATTGGAGTTGCAGCCTAAACCTAATCCCAGGAGTTTGCGTTTTCCCCCTTTCCCAAGTAACTTGCCGAACCAACCCTGGTCTCCAAGTAACTTAATGACCCCTGGGGTTAGGGTTAGAGGAGAATCTTAAAAACGCCACCCCCGGGTTAGGGTTAGGGTTAGGGTTAGGGGAACATGACGCCAATCCCGGTCTCCAAGTAACTTAATGCGACCGATCGAATGTTTTCCCCCTTTCCCAAGTAACTTGCCGAACCAACCCTGGTCTCCAAGTAACTTAATGCGACCGATCGAACGTTTTCCCCCTTTCCCAAGTAACTTGCCGAACCAACCCTGGTCTCCAAGTAACTTAATGCGACCGATCGAACGTTTTCCCCCTTTCCCAAGTAACTTGCCGAACCAACCCTGGTCTCCAAGTAACTTAATGCGATCGAACGTGCTATCCCTCCCCTGTTCTCTACTCTAACCCTAACCATTGGAGTTGCAGCCTAAACCTAATCCCAGGAGTTTGCGTTTTCCCCCTTTCCCAAGTAACTTGCCGAACCAACCCTGGTCTCCAAGTAACTTAATGCGACCGATCGAACGTTTTCCCCCTTTCCCAAGTAACTTGCCGAACCAACCCTGGTCTCCAAGTAACTTAATGCGATCGAACGTGCTATCCCTCCCCTGTTCTCTACTCTAACCCTAACCATTGGAGTTGCAGCCTAAACCTAATCCCAGGAGTTTGCGTTTTCCCCCTTTCCCAAGTAACTTGCCGAACCAACCCTGGTCTCCAAGTAACTTAATGACCCCTGGGGTTAGGGTTAGAGGAGAATCTTAAAAACGCCACCCCCGGGTTAGGGTTAGGGTTAGGGTTAGGGGAACATGACGCCAATCCCGGTCTCCAAGTAACTTAATGCGAGCGATCGAACGTTTTCCCCCTTTCCCAAGTAACTTGCCGAACCAACCCTGGTCTCCAAGTAACTTAATGCGACCGATCGAACGTTTTCCCCCTTTCCCAAGTAACTTGCCGAACCAACCCTGGTCTCCAAGTAACTTAATGCGACCGATCGAACGTTTTCCCCCTTTCCCAAGTAACTTGCCGAACCAACCCTGGTCTCCAAGTAACTTAATGCGATCGAACGTGCTATCCCTCCCCTGTTCTCTACTCTAACCCTAACCATTGGAGTTGCAGCCTAAACCTAATCCCAGGAGTTTGCGTTTTCCCCCTTTCCCAAGTAACTTGCCGAACCAACCCTGGTCTCCAAGTAACTTAATGACCCCTGGGGTTAGGGTTAGAGGAGAATCTTAAAAACGCCACCCCCGGGTTAGGGTTAGGGTTAGGGTTAGGGTTAGGGGAACATGACGCCAATCCCGGTCTCCAAGTAACTTAGGGTTAGGGTTAGGCTTAGGGTTAGGGTTAGGGTCAGGGTCAGGGTCAGGGTCAGGGGTTAGGGGTCAGGGTCAGGGTCAGGGTCAGGGTCAGGGTAAGGGTTAGGGTTAGGGTTAGGGTTACATGACGCCAATCCCGGTCTCCAAGTAACTTAATGCGACCAATCGAATGTTTTCCCCCTTTCCCAAGTAACTTGCCGAACCAACCCTGGTCTCCAAGTAACTTAATGCGACCGATCGAACGTTTTCCCCCTTTCCCAAGTAACTTGCCGAACCAACCCTGGTCTCCAAGTAACTTAATGCGACCGATCGAACGTTTTCCCCCTTTCCCAAGTAACTTGCCGAACCAACCCTGGTCTCCAAGTAACTTAATGCGACCGATCGAACGTTTTCCCCCTTTCCCAAGTAACTTGCCGAACCAACCCTGGTCTCCAAGTAACTTAATGCGATCGAACGTGCTATCCCTCCCCTGTTCTCTACTCTAACCCTAACCATTGGAGTTGCAGCCTAAACCTAATCCCAGGAGTTTGCGTTTTCCCCCTTTCCCAAGTAACTTGCCGAACCAACCCTGGTCTCCATGTAACTTAATGACCCCTGGGGTTAGGGTTAGAGGAGAATCTTAAAAACGCCACCCCCGGGTTAGGGTTAGGGTTAGGGGAACATGACGCCAATCCCGGTCTCCAAGTAACTTAATGCAACCGATCGAACGTTTTCCCCCTTTCCCAAGTAACTTGCCGAACCAACCCTGGTCTCCAAGTAACTTAATGCGACCGATCGAACGTTTTCCCCCTTTCCCAAGTAACTTGCCGAACCAACCCTGGTCTCCAAGTAACTTAATGCGATCGAACGTGCTATCCCTCCCCTGTTCTCTACTCTAACCCTAACCATTGGAGTTGCAGCCTAAACCTAATCCCAGGAGTTTGCGTTTTCCCCCTTTCCCAAGTAACTTGCCGAACCAACCCTGGTCTCCAAGTAACTTAATGACCCCTGGGGTTAGGGTTAGAGGAGAATCTTAAAAACGCCACCCCCGGGTTAGGGTTAGGGTTAGGGTTACATGACGCCAATCCCGGTCTCCAAGTAACTTAATGCGAGCGATCGAACGTTTTCCCCCTTTCCCAAGTAACTTGCCGAACCAACCCTGGTCTCCAAGTAACTTAATGCGACCGATCGAACGTTTTCCCCCTTTCCCAAGTAACTTGCCGAACCAACCCTGGTCTCCAAGTAACTTAATGCGACCGATCGAACCCCTAACCCTAACCCTAACCCTAACCCTAACCCCTTTCCCAAGTAACTTGCCGAACCAACCCTGGTCTCCAAGTAACTTAATGACCCCTGGGGTTAGGGTTAGAGGAGAATCTTAAAAACGCCACCCCCGGGTTAGGGTTAGGGTTAGGGTGAGGGTTAGGGGAACATGACGCCAATCCCGGTCTCCAAGTAACTTAATGCAACCGATTGAACGTTTTCCCCCTTTCCCAAGTAACTTGCCGAACCAACCCTGGTCTCCAAGTAACTTAATGCGACCGATCGAACGTTTTCCCCCTTTCCCAAGTAACTTGCCGAACCAACCCTGGTCTCCAAGTAACTTAATGCGACCGATCGAACGTTTTCCCCCTTTCCCAAGTAACTTGCCGAACCAACCCTGGTCTCCAAGTAACTTAATGCGATCGAACGTGCTATCCCTCCCCTGTTCTCTACTCTAACCCTAACCATTGGAGTTGCAGCCTAAACCTAATCCCAGGAGTTTGCGTTTTCCCCCTTTCCCAAGTAACTTGCCGAACCAACCCTGGTCTCCAAGTAACTTAATGACCCCTGGGGTTAGGGTTAGAGGAGAATCTTAAAAACGCCACCCCCGGGTTAGGGTTAGGGTTAGGGTTAGGGGAACATGACGCCAATCCCGGTCTCCAAGTAACTTAATGCGACCGATCGAACGTTTTCCCCCTTTCCCAAGTAACTTGTCGAACCAACCCTGGTCTCCAAGTAACTTAATGCGACCGATCGAACGTTTTCCCCCTTTCCCAAGTAACTTGCCGAACCAACCCTGGTCTCCAAGTAACTTAATGCGACCGATCGAACGTTTTCCCCCTTTCCCAAGTAACTTGCCGAACCAACCCTGGTCTCCAAGTAACTTAATGCGATCGAACGTGCTATCCCTCCCCTGTTCTCTACTCTAACCCTAACCATTGGAGTTGCAGCCTAAACCTAATCCCAGGAGTTTGCGTTTTCCCCCTTTCCCAAGTAACTTGCCGAACCAACCCTGGTCTCCAAGTAACTTAATGACCCCTGGGGTTAGGGTTAGAGGAGAATCTTAAAAACGCCACCCCCGGGTTAGGGTTAGGGTTAGGGTTACATGACGCCAATCCCGGTCTCCAAGTAACTTAATGCGACCGATTGAACGTTTTCCCCCTTTCCCAAGTAACTTGCCGAACCAACCCTGGTCTCCAAGTAACTTAATGCGACCGATCGAACGTTTTCCCCCTTTCCCAAGTAACTTGCCGAACCAACCCTGGTCTCCAAGTAACTTAATGCGACCGATCGAACGTTTTCCACCTTTCCCAAGTAACTTGCCGAACCAACCCTGGTCTCCAAGTAACTTAATGCGATCGAACGTGCTATCCCTCCCCTGTTCTCTACTCTAACCCTAACCATTGGAGTTGCAGCCTAAACCTAATCCCAGGAGTTTGCGTTTTCCCCCTTTCCCAAGTAACTTGCCGAACCAACCCTGGTCTCCAAGTAACTTAATGACCCCTGGGGTTAGGGTTAGAGGAGAATCTTAAAAACGCCACCCCCGGGTTAGGGTTAGGGTTAGGGTTAGGGGAACATGACGCCAATCCCGGTTTCCAAGTAACTTAATGCGACCGATCGAACGTTTTCCCCCTTTCCCAAGTAACTTGCCGAACCAACCCTGGTCTCCAAGTAACTTAATGCGACCGATCGAATGTTTTCCCCCTTTCCCAAGTAACTTGCCGAACCAACCCTGGTCTCCAAGTAACTTAATGCGACCGATCGAACGATTTCCCCTTTTCCCAAGTAACTTGCCGAACCAACCCTGGTCTCCAAGTAACTTAATGCGATCGAACGTGCTATCCCTCCCCTGTTCTCTACTCTAACCCTAACCATTGGAGTTGCAGCCTAAACCTAATCCCAGGAGTTTGCGTTTTCCCCCTTTCCCAAGTAACTTGCCGAACCAACCCTGGTCTCCAAGTAACTTAATGACCCCTGGGGTTAGGGTTAGAGGAGAATCTTAAAAACGCCACCCCCGGGTTAGGGTTAGGGTTAGGGGAACATGACGCCAATCCCGGTCTCCAAGTAACTTAGGGTTAGGGTTAGGGTTAGGGTTAGGGTCAGGGTCAGGGTCAGGGTCAGGGTCAAGGTCAGGGGTTAGGGGTCAGGGTCAGGGTCAGGGTCAGGGTAAGGGTTAGGGTTAGGGTTAGGGTTACATGACGCCAATCCCGGTCTCCAAGTAACTTAATGCGACCGATCGAACGTTTTCCCCCTTTCCCAAGTAACTTGCCGAACCAACCCTGGTCTCCAAGTAACTTAATGCGACCGATCGAACGTTTTCCCCCTTTCCCAAGTAACTTGCCGAACCAACCCTGGTCTCCAAGTAACTTAATGCGACCGATCGAACGTTTTCCCCCTTTCCCAAGTAACTTGCCGAACCAACCCTGGTCTCCAAGTAACTTAATGCGACCGATCGAACGTTTTCCCCCTTTCCCAAGTAACTTGCCGAACCAACCCTGGTCTCCAAGTAACTTAATGCGATCGAACGTGCTATCCCTCCCCTGTTCTCTACTCTAACCCTAACCATTGGAGTTGCAGCCTAAACCTAATCCCAGGAGTTTGCGTTTTCCCCCTTTCCCAAGTAACTTGCCGAACCAACCCTGGTCTCCAAGTAACTTAATGACCCCTGGGGTTAGGGTTAGAGGAGAATCTTAAAAACACCACCCCCGGGTTAGGGTTAGGGTTAGGGTTAGGGTTACATGACGCCAATCCCGGTCTCCAAGTAACTTAATGCGACCGATCGAACGTTTTCCCCCTTTCCCAAGTAACTTGCCGAACCAACCCTGGTCTCCAAGTAACTTAATGCGACCGATCGAACGTTTTCCCCCTTTCCCAAGTAACTTGCCGAACCAACCCTGGTCTCCAAGTAACTTAATGCGACCGATCGAACGTTTTCCACCTTTCCCAAGTAACTTGCCGAACCAACCCTGGTCTCCAAGTAACTTAATGCGATCGAACGTGCTATCCCTCCCCTGTTCTCTACTCTAACCCTAACCATTGGAGTTGCAGCCTAAACCTAATCCCAGGAGTTTGCGTTTTCCCCCTTTCCCAAGTAACTTGCCGAACCAACCCTGGTCTCCAAGTAACTTAATGACCCCTGGGGTTAGGGTTAGAGGAGAATCTTAAAAACGCCACCCCCGGGTTAGGGTTAGGGTTAGGGTGAGGGTTAGGGGAACATGACGCCAATCCCGGTCTCCAAGTAACTTAATGCAACCGATTGAACGTTTTCCCCCTTTCCCAAGTAACTTGCCGAACCAACCCTGGTCTCCAAGTAACTTAATGCGACCGATCGAACGTTTTCCCCCTTTCCCAAGTAACTTGCCGAACCAACCCTGGTCTCCAAGTAACTTAATGCGACCGATCGAACGTTTTCCCCCTTTCCCAAGTAACTTGCCGAACCAACCCTGGTCTCCAAGTAACTTAATGCGATCGAACGTGCTATCCCTCCCCTGTTCTCTACTCTAACCCTAACCATTGGAGTTGCAGCCTAAACCTAATCCCAGGAGTTTGCGTTTTCCCCCTTTCCCAAGTAACTTGCCGAACCAACCCTGGTCTCCAAGTAACTTAATGACCCCTGGGGTTAGGGTTAGAGGAGAATCTTAAAAACGCCACCCCCGGGTTAGGGTTAGGGTTAGGGTTAGGGGAACATGACGCCAATCCCGGTCTCCAAGTAACTTAATGCGACCGATCGAACGTTTTCCCCCTTTCCCAAGTAACTTGTCGAACCAACCCTGGTCTCCAAGTAACTTAATGCGACCGATCGAACGTTTTCTCCCTTTCCCAAGTAACTTGCCGAACCAACCCTGGTCTCCAAGTAACTTAATGCGACCGATCGAACGTTTTCCCCCTTTCCCAAGTAACTTGCCGAACCAACCCTGGTCTCCAAGTAACTTAATGCGATCGAACGTGCTATCCCTCCCCTGTTCTCTACTCTAACCCTAACCATTGGAGTTGCAGCCTAAACCTAATCCCAGGAGTTTGCGTTTTCCCCCTTTCCCAAGTAACTTGCCGAACCAACCCTGGTCTCCAAGTAACTTAATGACCCCTGGGGTTAGGGTTAGAGGAGAATCTTAAAAACGCCACCCCCGGGTTAGGGTTAGGGTTAGGGTTACATGACGCCAATCCCGGTCTCCAAGTAACTTAATGCGACCGATTGAACGTTTTCCCCCTTTCCCAAGTAACTTGCCGAACCAACCCTGGTCTCCAAGTAACTTAATGCGACCGATCGAACGTTTTCCCCCTTTCCCAAGTAACTTGCCGAACCAACCCTGGTCTCCAAGTAACTTAATGCGACCGATCGAACGTTTTCCACCTTTCCCAAGTAACTTGCCGAACCAACCCTGGTCTCCAAGTAACTTAATGCGATCGAACGTGCTATCCCTCCCCTGTTCTCTACTCTAACCCTAACCATTGGAGTTGCAGCCTAAACCTAATCCCAGGAGTTTGCGTTTTCCCCCTTTCCCAAGTATCTTGCCGAACCAACCCTGGTCTCCAAGTAACTTAATGACCCCTGGGGTTAGGGTTAGAGGAGAATCTTAAAAACGCCACCCCCGGGTTAGGGTTAGGGTTAGGGTTAGGGTTAGGGTTAGGGGAACATGACGCCAATCCCGGTTTCCAAGTAACTTAATGCGACCGATCGAACGTTTTCCCCCTTTCCCAAGTAACTTGCCGAACCAACCCTGGTCTCCAAGTAACTTAATGCGACCGATCGAATGTTTTCCCCCTTTCCCAAGTAACTTGCCGAACCAACCCTGGTCTCCAAGTAACTTAATGCGATCGAACGTGCTATCCCTCCCCTGTTCTCTACTCTAACCCTAACCATTGGAATTGCAGCCTAAACCTAATCCCAGGAGTTTGCGTTTTCCCCCTTTCCAAAGTAACTTGCCGAACCAACCCTGGTCTCCAAGTAACTTAATGACCCCTGGGGTTAGGGTTAGAGGAGAATCTTAAAAACGCCACCCCCGGGTTAGGGTTAGGGTTAGGGTTAGGGGAACATGACGCCAATCCCTGTCTCCAAGTAACTTAATGCGACCAATCGAACGTTTTCCCCCTTTCCCAAGTAACTTGCCGAACCAACCCTGGTCTCCAAGTAACTTAATGCGATCGAACGTGCTATCCCTCCCCTGTTCTCTACTCTAACCCTAACCATTGGAGTTGCAGCCTAAACCTAATCCCAGGAGTTTGCGTTTTCCCCCTTTCCCAAGTAACTTGCCGAACCAACCCTGGTCTCCAAGTAACTTAATGACCCCTGGGGTTAGGGTTAGAGGAGAATCTTAAAAACGCCACCCCCGGGTTAGGGTTAGGGTTAGGGTTAGGGGAACATGACGCCAATCCCGGTCTCCAAGTAACTTAATGCGACCGATCGAACGTTTTCCCCCTTTCCCAAGTAACTTGCCGAACCAACCCTGGTCTCCAAGTAACTTAATGCGACCGATCGAACGTTTTCCCCCTTTCCCAAGTAACTTGCCGAACCAACCCTGGTCTCCAAGTAACTTAATGCGACCGATCGAACGTTTTCCCCCTTTCCCAAGTAACTTGCCGAACCAACCCTGGTCTCCAAGTAACTTAATGCGATCGAACGTGCTATCCCTCCCCTGTTCTCTACTCTTACCCTAACCATTGGAGTTGCAGCCTAAACCTAATCCCAGGAGTTTGCGTTTTCCCCCTTTCCCAAGTAACTTGCCGAACCAACCCTGGTCTCCAAGTAACTTAATGACCCCTGGGGTTAGGGTTAGAGGAGAATCTTAAAAACGCCACCCCCGGGTTAGGGTTAGGGTTAGGGTTAGGGGAACATGACGCCAATCCCGGTCTCCAAGTAACTTAATGCGACCGATCGAATGTTTTCCCCCTTTCCCAAGTAACTTGCCGAACCAACCCTGGTCTCCAAGTAACTTAATGCGACCGATCGAACGTTTTCCCCCTTTCCCAAGTAACTTGCCGAACCAACCCTGGTCTCCAAGTAACTTAATGCGACCGATCGAACGTTTTCCCCCTTTCCCAAGTAACTTGCCGAACCAACCCTGGTCTCCAAGTAACTTAATGCGATCGAACGTGCTATCCCTCCCCTGTTCTCTACTCTAACCCTAACCATTGGAGTTGCAGCCTAAACCTAATCCCAGGAGTTTGCGTTTTCCCCCTTTCCCAAGTAACTTGCCGAACCAACCCTGGTCTCCAAGTAACTTAATGCGACCGATCGAACGTTTTCCCCCTTTCCCAAGTAACTTGCCGAACCAACCCTGGTCTCCAAGTAACTTAATGCGATCGAACGTGCTATCCCTCCCCTGTTCTCTACTCTAACCCTAACCATTGGAGTTGCAGCCTAAACCTAATCCCAGGAGTTTGCGTTTTCCCCCTTTCCCAAGTAACTTGCCGAACCAACCCTGGTCTCCAAGTAACTTAATGACCCCTGGGGTTAGGGTTAGAGGAGAATCTTAAAAACGCCACCCCCGGGTTAGGGTTAGGGTTAGGGTTAGGGGAACATGACGCCAATCCCGGTCTCCAAGTAACTTAATGCGAGCGATCGAACGTTTTCCCCCTTTCCCAAGTAACTTGCCGAACCAACCCTGGTCTCCAAGTAACTTAATGCGACCGATCGAACGTTTTCCCCCTTTCCCAAGTAACTTGCCGAACCAACCCTGGTCTCCAAGTAACTTAATGCGACCGATCGAACGTTTTCCCCCTTTCCCAAGTAACTTGCCGAACCAACCCTGGTCTCCAAGTAACTTAATGCGATCGAACGTGCTATCCCTCCCCTGTTCTCTACTCTAACCCTAACCATTGGAGTTGCAGCCTAAACCTAATCCCAGGAGTTTGCGTTTTCCCCCTTTCCCAAGTAACTTGCCGAACCAACCCTGGTCTCCAAGTAACTTAATGACCCCTGGGGTTAGGGTTAGAGGAGAATCTTAAAAACGCCACCCCCGGGTTAGGGTTAGGGTTAGGGTTAGGGTTAGGGGAACATGACGCCAATCCCGGTCTCCAAGTAACTTAGGGTTAGGGTTAGGCTTAGGGTTAGGGTTAGGGTCAGGGTCAGGGTCAGGGTCAGGGGTTAGGGGTCAGGGTCAGGGTCAGGGTCAGGGTCAGGGTAAGGGTTAGGGTTAGGGTTAGGGTTACATGACGCCAATCCCGGTCTCCAAGTAACTTAATGCGACCAATCGAATGTTTTCCCCCTTTCCCAAGTAACTTGCCGAACCAACCCTGGTCTCCAAGTAACTTAATGCGACCGATCGAACGTTTTCCCCCTTTCCCAAGTAACTTGCCGAACCAACCCTGGTCTCCAAGTAACTTAATGCGACCGATCGAACGTTTTCCCCCTTTCCCAAGTAACTTGCCGAACCAACCCTGGTCTCCAAGTAACTTAATGCGACCGATCGAACGTTTTCCCCCTTTCCCAAGTAACTTGCCGAACCAACCCTGGTCTCCAAGTAACTTAATGCGATCGAACGTGCTATCCCTCCCCTGTTCTCTACTCTAACCCTAACCATTGGAGTTGCAGCCTAAACCTAATCCCAGGAGTTTGCGTTTTCCCCCTTTCCCAAGTAACTTGCCGAACCAACCCTGGTCTCCATGTAACTTAATGACCCCTGGGGTTAGGGTTAGAGGAGAATCTTAAAAACGCCACCCCCGGGTTAGGGTTAGGGTTAGGGGAACATGACGCCAATCCCGGTCTCCAAGTAACTTAATGCAACCGATCGAACGTTTTCCCCCTTTCCCAAGTAACTTGCCGAACCAACCCTGGTCTCCAAGTAACTTAATGCGACCGATCGAACGTTTTCCCCCTTTCCCAAGTAACTTGCCGAACCAACCCTGGTCTCCAAGTAACTTAATGCGATCGAACGTGCTATCCCTCCCCTGTTCTCTACTCTAACCCTAACCATTGGAGTTGCAGCCTAAACCTAATCCCAGGAGTTTGCGTTTTCCCCCTTTCCCAAGTAACTTGCCGAACCAACCCTGGTCTCCAAGTAACTTAATGACCCCTGGGGTTAGGGTTAGAGGAGAATCTTAAAAACGCCACCCCCGGGTTAGGGTTAGGGTTAGGGTTACATGACGCCAATCCCGGTCTCCAAGTAACTTAATGCGAGCGATCGAACGTTTTCCCCCTTTCCCAAGTAACTTGCCGAACCAACCCTGGTCTCCAAGTAACTTAATGCGACCGATCGAACGTTTTCCCCCTTTCCCAAGTAACTTGCCGAACCAACCCTGGTCTCCAAGTAACTTAATGCGACCGATCGAACGTTTTCCACCTTTCCCAAGTAACTTGCCGAACCAACCCTGGTCTCCAAGTAACTTAATGCCATCGAACGTGCTATCCCTCCCCTGTTCTCTACTCTAACCCTAACCATTGGAGTTGCAGCCTAAACCTAATCCCAGGAGTTTGCGTTTTCCCCCTTTCCCAAGTAACTTGCCGAACCAACCCTGGTCTCCAAGTAACTTAATGACCCCTGGGGTTAGGGTTAGAGGAGAATCTTAAAAACGCCACCCCCGGGTTAGGGTTAGGGTTAGGGTTAGGGGAACATGACGCCAATCCCGGTCTCCAAGTAACTTAATGCAACCGATCGAACGTTTTCCCCCTTTCCCAAGTAACTTGCCGAACCAACCCTGGTCTCCAAGTAACTTAATGCGATCGAACGTGCTATCCCTCCCCTGTTCTCTACTCTAACCCTAACCATTGGAGTTGCAGCCTAAACCTAATCCCAGGAGTTTGCGTTTTCCCCCTTTCCCAAGTAACTTGCCGAACCAACCCTGGTCTCCAAGTAACTTAATGACCCCTGGGGTTAGGGTTAGAGGAGAATCTTAAAAACGCCACCCCCGGGTTAGGGTTAGGGTTAGGGTTAGGGTTACATGACGCCAATCCCGGTCTCCAAGTAACTTAATGCGAGCGATCGAACGTTTTCCCCCTTTCCCAAGTAACTTGCCGAACCAACCCTGGTCTCCAAGTAACTTAATGCGACCGATCGAACGTTTTCCCCCTTTCCCAAGTAACTTGCCGAACCAACCCTGGTCTCCAAGTAACTTAATGCGACCGATCGAACGTTTTCCACCTTTCCCAAGTAACTTGCCGAACCAACCCTGGTCTCCAAGTAACTTAATGCCATCGAACGTGCTATCCCTCCCCTGTTCTCTACTCTAACCCTAACCATTGGAGTTGCAGCCTAAACCTAATCCCAGGAGTTTGCGTTTTCCCCCTTTCCCAAGTAACTTGCCGAACCAACCCTGGTCTCCAAGTAACTTAATGACCCCTGGGGTTAGGGTTAGAGGAGAATCTTAAAAACGCCACCCCCGGGTTAGGGTTAGGGTTAGGGTTAGGGTTAGGGGAACATGACGCCAATCCCGGTCTCCAAGTAACTTAATGCAACCGATCGAACGTTTTCCCCCTTTCCCAAGTAACTTGCCGAACCAACCCTGGTCTCCAAGTAACTTAATGCGACCGATCGAACGTTTTCCCCCTTTCCCAAGTAACTTGCCGAACCAACCCTGGTCTCCAAGTAACTTAATGCGACCGATCGAACGTTTTCCCCCTTTCCCAAGTAACTTGCCGAACCAACCCTGGTCTTCAAGTAACTTAATGCGATCGAACGTGCTATCCCTCCCCTGTTCTCTACTCTAACCCTAACCATTGGAGTTGCAGCCTAAACCTAATCCCAGGAGTTTGCGTTTTCCCCCATTCCCAAATAACTTGCCGAACCAACCCTGGTCTCCAAGTAACTTAATGACCCCTGGGGTTAGGGTTAGAGGAGAATCTTAAAAACGCCACCCCCGGGTTAGGGTTAGGGTTAGGGTTAGGGTTAGGGGAACATGACGCCAATCCCGGTCTCCAAGTAACTTAATGCGACCGATCGAACGTTTTCCCCCTTTCCCAAGTAACTTGCCTTACCAACCCTGGTCTCCAAGTAACTTAATGCGACCGATCGAACCTTTTCCCCCTTTCCCAAGTAACTTGCCAAACCAACCCTGGTCTCCAAGTAACTTAATGCGACCGATCGAACGTTTTCCCCCTTTCCCAAGTAACTTGCCGAACCAACCCTGGTCTCCAAGTAACTTAATGCGATCGAACGTGCTATCCCTCCCCTGTTCTCTACTCTAACCCTAACCATTGGAGTTGCAGCCTAAACCTAATCCCAGGAGTTTGCGTTTTCCCCCTTTCCCAAGTAACTTGCCGAACCAACCCTGGTCTCCAAGTAACTTAATGACCCCTGGGGTTAGGGTTAGAGGAGAATCTTAAAAACGCCACCCCCGGGTTAGGGTTAGGGTTAGGGTTAGGGGAACATGACGCCAATCCCGGTCTCCAAGTAACTTAATGCGACCGATCGAACGTTTTCCCCCTTTCCCAAGTAACTTGCCGAACCAACCCTGGTCTCCAAGTAACTTAATGCGACCGATCGAACGTTTTCCCCCTTTCCCAAGTAACTTGCCGAACCAACCATGGTCTCCAAGTAACTTAATGCGATCGAACGTGCTATCCCTCCCCTGTTCTCTACTCTAACCCTAACCATTGGAGTTGCAGCCTAAACCTAATCCCAGGAGTTTGCGTTTTCCCCCTTTCCCAAGTAACTTGCCGAACCAACCCTGGTCTCCAAGTAACTTAATGACCCCTGGGGTTAGGGTTAGAGGAGAATCTTAAAAACGCCACCCCCGGGTTAGGGTTAGGGTTAGGGGAACATGACGCCAATCCCGGTCTCCAAGTAACTTAATGCGACCGATCGAACGTTTTCCCCCTTTCCCAAGTAACTTGCCGAACCAACCCTGGTCTCCAAGTAACTTAATGCGATCGAACGTGCTATCCCTCCCCTGTTCTCTACTCTAACCCTAACCATTGGAGTTGCAGCCTAAACCTAATCCCAGGAGTTTGCGTTTTCCCCCTTTCCCAAGTAACTTGCCGAACCAACCCTGGTCTCCAAGTAACTTAATGACCCCTGGGGTTAGGGTTAGAGGAGAATCTTAAAAACGCCACCCCCGGGTTAGGGTTAGGGTTAGGGTTAGGGGAACATGATGCCAATCCCGGTCTCCAAGTAACTTAATGCGACCGATCGAACGTTTTCCCCCTTTCCCAAGTAACTTGCCGAACCAACCCTGGTCTCCAAGTAACTTAATGCGACCGATCGAACGTTTTCCACCTTTCCCAAGTAACTTGCCGAACCAACCCTGGTCTCCAAGTAACTTAATGCGATCGAACGTGCTATCCCTCCCCTGTTCTCTACTCTAACCCTAACCATTGGAGTTGCAGCCTAAACCTAATCCCAGGAGTTTGCGTTTTCCCCCTTTCCCAAGTAACTTGCCGAACCAACCCTGGTCTCCAAGTAACTTAATGACCCCTGGGGTTAGGGTTAGAGGAGAATCTTAAAAACGCCACCCCCGGGTTAGGGTTAGGGTTAGGGTTAGGGGAACATGACGCCAATCCCGGTCTCCAAGTAACTTAATGCGACCGATCGAACGTTTTCCCCCTTTACCAAGTAACTTGCCGAACCAACCCTTGTCTCCAAGTAACTTAATGCGACCGATCGAACGTTTTCCCCCTTTCCCAAGTAACTTGCCGAACCAACCCTGGTCTCCAAGTAACTTAATGCGACCGATCGAACGTTTTCCCCCTTTCCCAAGTAACTTGCCGAACCAACCCTGGTCTCCAAGTAACTTAATGCGATCGAACGTGCTATCCCTCTCCTGTTCTCTACTCTAACCCTAACCATTGGAGTTGCAGCCTAAACCTAATCCCAGGAGTTTGCGTTTTCCCCCTTTCCCAAGTAACTTGCCGAACCAACCCTGGTCTCCAAGTAACTTAATGACCCCTGGGGTTAGGGTTAGAGGAGAATCTTAAAAACGCCACCCCCGGGTTAGGGTTAGGGTTAGGGGAACATGACGCCAATCCCGGTCTCCAAGTAACTTAATGCGACCGATCGAACGTTTTCCCCCTTTCCCAAGTAACTTGCCGAACCAACCCTGGTCTCCAAGTAACTTAATGCGATCGAACGTGCTATCCCTCCCCTGTTCTCTACTCTAACCCTAACCATTGGAGTTGCAGCCTAAACCTAATCCCAGGAGTTTGCGTTTTCCCCCTTTCCCAAGTAACTTGCCGAACCAACCCTGGTCTCCAAGTAACTTAATGACCCCTGGGGTTAGGGTTAGAGGAGAATCTTAAAAACGCCACCCCCGGGTTAGGGTTAGGGTTAGGGTTAGGGGAACATGACGCCAATCGCGGTCTCCAAGTAACTTAATGCGACCGATCGAACGTTTTCCCCCTTTCCCAAGTAACTTGCCGAACCAACCCTGGTCTCCAAGTAACTTAATGCGACCGATCGAACGTTTTCCACCTTTCCCAAGTAACTTGCCGAACCAACCCTGGTCTCCAAGTAACTTAATGCGATCGAACGTGCTATCCCTCCCCTGTTCTCTACTCTAACCCTAACCATTGGAGTTGCAGCCTAAACCTAATCCCAGGAGTTTGCGTTTTCCCCCTTTCCCAAGTAACTTGCCGAACCAACCCTGGTCTCCAAGTAACTTAATGACCCCTGGGGTTAGGGTTAGAGGAGAATCTTAAAAACGCCACCCCCGGGTTAGGGTTAGGGTTAGGGTTAGGGGAACATGACGCCAATCCCGGTCTCCAAGTAACTTAATGCGACCGATCGAACGTTTTCCCCCTTTACCAAGTAACTTGCCGAACCAACCCTTGTCTCCAATTAACTTAATGCGACCGATCGAACGTTTTCCCCCTTTCCCAAGTAACTTGCCGAACCAACCCTGGTCTCCAAGTAACTTAATGCGACCGATCGAACGTTTTCCCCCTTTTCCAAGTAACTTGCCGAACCAACCCTGGTCTCCAAGTAACTTAATGCGATCGAACGTGCTATCCCTCCCCTGTTCTCTACTCTAACCCTAACCATTGGAGTTGCAGCCTAAACCTAATCCCAGGAGTTTGCGTTTTCCCCCTTTCCCAAGTAACTTGCCGAACCAACCCTGGTCTCCAAGTAACTTAATGACCCCTGGGGTTAGGGTTAGAGGAGAATCTTAAAAACGCCACCCCCGGGTTAGGGTTAGGGTTAGGGTTAGGGTTAGGGGAACATGACGCCAATCCCGGTCTCCAAGTAACTTAGGGTTAGGGTTTGGGTTAGGGTTAGGGTTAGGGGTTAGGGTCAGGGTTAGGGTCAGGGTCAGGGTCAGGGTCAGGGGTCAGGGTTAGGGTTAGGGTTAGGGTTAGGGTTCCTCAAGTGTCTTAATGCATTTTCCCGGTTCCCCAAGTGTCTTAATGCGTTTTCCCGGTTCCCCAAGTGTCTTAATGCGTTTTCCCGGTTCCCCAAGTGTCTTAATGCGTTTTCCCGGTTCCCCAAGTGTCTTAATTCGATCGAACATGCTATCCCTCCCCTGTTCTCTACTCTAACCCTAACCATTGGAGTTGCAGCCTAAACCTAATCCCAGGAGTTTGCGTTTTCCCCCTTTCCCAAGTAACTTGCCGAACCAACCCTGGTCTCCAAGTAACTTAACGCGATCGAACGTGCTATCCCTCCCCTGTTCTCTACTCTAACCCTAACCATTGGAGTTGCAGCCTAAACCTAATCCCAGGAGTTTGCGTTTTCCCCCTTTCCCAAGTAACTTGCCGAACCAACCCTGGTCTCCAAGTAACTTAATGCGACCGATCGAACGTTTTCCACCTTTCCCAAGTAACTTGCCGAACCAACCCTGGTCTCCAAGTAACTTAATGCGATCGAACGTGCTATCCCTCCCCTGTTCTCTACTCTAACCCTAACCATTGGAGTTGCAGCCTAAACCTAATCCCAGGAGTTTGCGTTTTCCCCCTTTCCCAAGTAACTTGCCGAACCAACCCTGGTCTCCAAGTAACTTAATGACCCCTGGGGTTAGGGTTAGAGGAGAATCTTAAAAACGCCACCCCCGGGTTAGGGTTAGGGTTAGGGTTAGGGGAACATGACGCCAATCCCGGTCTCCAAGTAACTTAATGCGACCGATCGAACGTTTTCCCCCTTTACCAAGTAACTTGCCGAACCAACCCTTGTCTCCAAGTAACTTAATGCGACCGATCGAACGTTTTCCCCCTTTCCCAAGTAACTTGCCGAACCAACCCTGGTCTCCAAGTAACTTAATGCGACCGATCGAACGTTTTCCCCCTTTCCCAAGTAACTTGCCGAACCAACCCTGGTCTCCAAGTAACTTAATGCGATCGAACGTGCTATCCCTCTCCTGTTCTCTACTCTAACCCTAACCATTGGAGTTGCAGCCTAAACCTAATCCCAGGAGTTTGCGTTTTCCCCCTTTCCCAAGTAACTTGCCGAACCAACCCTGGTCTCCAAGTAACTTAATGACCCCTGGGGTTAGGGTTAGAGGAGAATCTTAAAAACGCCACCCCCGGGTTAGGGTTAGGGTTAGGGGAACATGACGCCAATCCCGGTCTCCAAGTAACTTAATGCGACCGATCGAACGTTTTCCCCCTTTCCCAAGTAACTTGCCGAACCAACCCTGGTCTCCAAGTAACTTAATGCGATCGAACGTGCTATCCCTCCCCTGTTCTCTACTCTAACCCTAACCATTGGAGTTGCAGCCTAAACCTAATCCCAGGAGTTTGCGTTTTCCCCCTTTCCCAAGTAACTTGCCGAACCAACCCTGGTCTCCAAGTAACTTAATGACCCCTGGGGTTAGGGTTAGAGGAGAATCTTAAAAACGCCACCCCCGGGTTAGGGTTAGGGTTAGGGTTAGGGGAACATGACGCCAATCGCGGTCTCCAAGTAACTTAATGCGACCGATCGAACGTTTTCCCCCTTTCCCAAGTAACTTGCCGAACCAACCCTGGTCTCCAAGTAACTTAATGCGACCGATCGAACGTTTTCCCCCTTTCCCAAGTAACTTGCCGAACCAACCCTGGTCTCCAAGTAACTTAATGCGACCGATCGAACGTTTTCCACCTTTCCCAAGTAACTTGCCGAACCAACCCTGGTCTCCAAGTAACTTAATGCGATCGAACGTGCTATCCCTCCCCTGTTCTCTACTCTAACCCTAACCATTGGAGTTGCAGCCTAAACCTAATCCCAGGAGTTTGCGTTTTCCCCCTTTCCCAAGTAACTTGCCGAACCAACCCTGGTCTCCAAGTAACTTAATGACCCCTGGGGTTAGGGTTAGAGGAGAATCTTAAAAACGCCACCCCCGGGTTAGGGTTAGGGTTAGGGTTAGGGGAACATGACGCCAATCCCGGTCTCCAAGTAACTTAATGCGACCGATCGAACGTTTTCCCCCTTTACCAAGTAACTTGCCGAACCAACCCTTGTCTCCAAGTAACTTAATGCGACCGATCGAACGTTTTCCCCCTTTCCCAAGTAACTTGCCGAACCAACCCTGGTCTCCAAGTAACTTAATGCGACCGATCGAACGTTTTCCCCCTTTTCCAAGTAACTTGCCGAACCAACCCTGGTCTCCAAGTAACTTAATGCGATCGAACGTGCTATCCCTCCCCTGTTCTCTACTCTAACCCTAACCATTGGAGTTGCAGCCTAAACCTAATCCCAGGAGTTTGCGTTTTCCCCCTTTCCCAAGTAACTTGCCGAACCAACCCTGGTCTCCAAGTAACTTAATGACCCCTGGGGTTAGGGTTAGAGGAGAATCTTAAAAACGCCACCCCCGGGTTAGGGTTAGGGTTAGGGTTAGGGTTAGGGGAACATGACGCCAATCCCGGTCTCCAAGTAACTTAGGGTTAGGGTTTGGGTTAGGGTTAGGGTTAGGGGTTAGGGTTAGGGTTAGGGTTAGGGTTAGGGTCAGGGTCAGGGTTAGGGTCAGGGTCAGGGTCAGGGTCAGGGGTCAGGGTTAGGGTTAGGGTTAGGGTTAGGGTTCCCCAAGTGTCTTAATGCGTTTTCCCGGTTCCCCAAGTGTCTTAATGCGTTTTCCCGGTTCCCCAAGTGTCTTAATGCGTTTTCCCGGTTCCCCAAGTGTCTTAATGCGTTTTCCCGGTTCCCCAAGTGTCTTAATTCGATCGAACATGCTATCCCTCCCCTGTTCTCTACTCTAACCCTAACCATTGGAGTTGCAGCCTAAACCTAATCCCAGGAGTTTGCGTTTTCCCCCTTTCCCAAGTAACTTGCCGAACCAACCCTGGTCTCCAAGTAACTTAACGCGATCGAACGTGCTATCCCTCCCCTGTTCTCTACTCTAACCCTAACCATTGGAGTTGCAGCCTAAACCTAATCCCAGGAGTTTGCGTTTTCCCCCTTTCCCAAGTAACTTGCCGAACCAACCCTGGTCTCCAAGTAACTTAATGCGACCGATCGAACGTTTTCCACCTTTCCCAAGTAACTTGCCGAACCAACCCTGGTCTCCAAGTAACTTAATGCGATCGAACGTGCTATCCCTCCCCTGTTCTCTACTCTAACCCTAACCATTGGAGTTGCAGCCTAAACCTAATCCCAGGAGTTTGCGTTTTCCCCCTTTCCCAAGTAACTTGCCGAACCAACCCTGGTCTCCAAGTAACTTAATGACCCCTGGGGTTAGGGTTAGAGGAGAATCTTAAAAACGTCACCCCCGGGTTAGGGTTAGGGTTAGGGGAACATGACGCCAATCCCGGTCTCCAAGTAACTTAATGCGACCGATCGAACGTTTTCCCCCTTTACCAAGTAACTTGCCGAACCAACCCTTGTCTCCAAGTAACTTAATGCGACCGATCGAACGTTTTCCCCCTTTCCCAAGTAACTTGCCGAACCAACCCTGGTCTCCAAGTAACTTAATGCGACCGATCGAACGTTTTCCCCCTTTCCCAAGTAACTTGCTGAACCAACCCTGGTCTCCAAGTAACTTAATGCGATCGAACGTGCTATCCCTCCCCTGTTCTCTACTCTAACCCTAACCATTGGAGTTGCAGCCTAAACCTAATCCCAGGAGTTTGCGTTTTCCCCCTTTCCCAAGTAACTTGCCGAACCAACCCTGGTCTCCAACTAACTTAATGACCCCTGGGGTTAGGGTTAGAGGAGAATCTTAAAAACGCCACCCCCGGGTTAGGGTTAGGGTTAGGGTTAGGGGAACATGACGCCAATCCCGGTCTCCAAGTAACTTAATGCGACCGATCGAACGTTTTCCCCCTTTCCCAAGTAACTTGCCGAACCAACCCTGGTCTCCAAGTAACTTAATGCGATCGAACGTGCTATCCCTCCCCTGTTCTCTACTCTAACCCTAACCATTGGAGTTGCAGCCTAAACCTAATCCCAGGAGTTTGCGTTTTCCCCCTTTCCCAAGTAACTTGCCAAACCAACCCTGGTCTCCAAGTAACTTAATGACCCCTGGGGTTAGGGTTAGAGGAGAATCTTAAAAACGCCACCCCCGGGTTAGGGTTAGGGTTAGGGTTAGGGGAACATGACGCCAATCCCGGTCTCCAAGTAACTTAATGCGACCGATCGAACGTTTTCCCCCTTTCCCAAGTAACTTGCCGAACCAACCCTGGTCTCCAAGTAACTTAATGCGACCGATCGAACGTTTTCCCCCTTTCCCAAGTAACTTGCCGAACCAACCCTGGTCTCCAAGTAACTTAATGCGACCGATCGAACGTTTTCCACCTTTCCCAAGTAACTTGCCGAACCAACCCTGGTCTCCAAGTAACTTAATGCGATCGAACGTGCTATCCCTCCCCTGTTCTCTACTCTAACCCTAACCATTGGAGTTGCAGCCTAAACCTAATCCCAGGAGTTTGCGTTTTCCCCCTTTCCCAAGTAACTTGCCGAACCAACCCTGGTCTCCAAGTAACTTAATGACCCCTGGGGTTAGGGTTAGAGGAGAATCTTAAAAACGCCACCCCCGGGTTAGGGTTAGGGTTAGGGTTAGGGTTACATGACGCCAATCCCGGTCTCCAAGTAACTTAATGCGACCGATCGAACGTTTTCCCCCTTTACCAAGTAACTTGCCGAACCAACCCTTGTCTCCAAGTAACTTAATGCGACCGATCGAACGTTTTCCCCCTTTCCCAAGTAACTTGCCGAACCAACCCTGGTCTCCAAGTAACTTAATGCGACCGATCGAACGTTTTCCCCCTTTTCCAAGTAACTTGCCGAACCAACCCTGGTCTCCAAGTAACTTAATGCGATCGAACGTGCTATCCCTCCCCTGTTCTCTACTCTAACCCTAACCATTGGAGTTGCAGCCTAAACCTAATCCCAGGAGTTTGCGTTTTCCCCCTTTCCCAAGTAACTTGCCGAACCAACCCTGGTCTCCAAGTAACTTAATGACCCCTGGGGTTAGGGTTAGAGGAGAATCTTAAAAACGCCACCCCCGGGTTAGGGTTAGGGTTAGGGTTAGGGGAACATGACGCCAATCCCGGTCTCCAAGTAACTTAGGGTTAGGGTTTGGGTTAGGGTTAGGGGTTAGGGTTAGGGTTAGGGTTAGGGTTAGGGTCAGGGTCAGGGTTAGGGTCAGGGTCAGGGTCAGGGTCAGGGTCAGGGATCAGGGTTAGGGTTAGGGTTCCCCAAGTGTCTTAATGCGTTTTCCCGGTTCCCCAAGTGTCTTAATGCGTTTTCCCGGTTCCCCAAGTGTCTTAATGCGTTTTCCCGGTTCCCCAAGTGTCTTAATGCGTTTTCCCGGTTCCCCAAGTGTCTTAATTCGATCGAACATGCTATCTCTCCCCTGTTCACTACTCTAACCCTAACCATTGGAGTTGCAGCCTAAACCTAATCCCAGGAGTTTGCGTTTTCCCCCTTTCCCAAGTAACTTGCCGAACCAACCCTGGTCTCCAAGTAACTTAATGCGATCGAACGTGCTATCCCTCCCCTGTTCTCTACTCTAACCCTAACCATTGGAGTTGCAGCCTAAACCTAATCCCAGGAGTTTCCGTTTTCCCCCTTTCCCAAGTAACTTGCCGAACCAACCCTGGTCTCCAAGTAACTTAATGACCCCTGGGGTTAGGGTTAGAGAAGTGTCTTAAAAACGCCACCCCAGGGTTAGGGTTAGGGTTAGGGTTAGGGTTAGGGTTAGGGTTAGGGTTACATGACGCCAATCCCGGTCTCCAAGTAACTTAATGCGACCGATCGAACGTTTTCCCCCTTTCCCAAGTAACTTGCCGAACCAACCCTGGTCTCCAAGTAACTTAATGCGACCGATCGAACGTTTTCCCCCTTTCCCAAGTAACTTGCCGAACCAACCCTGGTCTCCAAGTAACTTAATGCGACCGATCGAACGTTTTCCCCCTTTCCCAAGTAACTTGCCGAACCAACCCTGGTCTCCAAGTAACTTAATGCGATCGAACGTGCTATCGCTCCCCTGTTCTCTACTCTAACCCTAACCATTGGAGTTGCAGCCTAAACCTAATCCCAGGAGTTTGCGTTTTCCCCCTTTCCCAAGTAACTTGCCGAACCAACCCTGGTCTCCATGTAACTTAATGACCCCTGGGGTTAGGGTTAGAGGAGAATCTTAAAAACGCCACCCCCGGGTTAGGGTTAGGGTTAGGGTTAGGGGAACATGACGCCAATCCCGGTCTCCAAGTAACTTAATGCGACCGATCGAACGTTTTCCCCCTTTCCCAAGTAACTTGCCGAACCAACCCTGGTCTCCAAGTAACTTAATGCGACCGATCGAACGTTTTCCCCCTTTCCCAAGTAACTTGCCGAACCAACCCTGGTCTCCAAGTAACTTAATGCGATCGAACGTGCTATCCCTCCCCTGTTCTCTACTCTAACCCTAACCATTGGAGTTGCAGCCTAAACCTAATCCCAGGAGTTTGCGTTTTCCCCCTTTCCCAAGTAACTTGCCGAACCAACCCTGGTCTCCAAGTAACTTAATGACCCCTGGGGTTAGGGTTAGAGGAGAATCTTAAAAACGCCACCCCCGGGTTAGGGTTAGGGTTAGGGTTACATGACGCCAATCCCGGTCTCCAAGTAACTTAATGCGACCGATTGAACGTTTTCCCCCTTTCCCAAGTAACTTGCCGAACCAACCCTGGTCTCCAAGTAACTTAATGCGACCGATCGAACGTTTTCCCCCTTTCCCAAGTAACTTGCCGAACCAACCCTGGTCTCCAAGTAACTTAATGCGACCGATCGAACGTTTTCCACCTTTCCCAAGTAACTTGCCGAACCAACCCTGGTCTCCAAGTAACTTAATGCCATCGAACGTGCTATCCCTCCCCTGTTCTCTACTCTAACCCTAACCATTGGAGTTGCAGCCTAAACCTAATCCCAGGAGTTTGCGTTTTCCCCCTTTCCCAAGTAACTTGCCGAACCAACCCTGGTCTCCAAGTAACTTAATGACCCCTGGGGTTAGGGTTAGAGGAGAATCTTAAAAACGCCACCCCCGGGTTAGGGTTAGGGTTAGGGTTAGGGTTAGGGGAACATGACGCCAATCCCGGTCTCCAAGTAACTTAATGCAACCGATCGAACGTTTTCCCCCTTTCCCAAGTAACTTGCCGAACCAACCCTGGTCTCCAAGTAACTTAATGCGACCGATCGAACGTTTTCCCCCTTTCCCAAGTAACTTGCCGAACCAACCCTGGTCTCCAAGTAACTTAATGCGACCGATCGAACGTTTTCCCCCTTTCCCAAGTAACTTGCCGAACCAACCCTGGTCTCCAAGTAACTTAATGCGATCGAACGTGCTATCCCTCCCCTGTTCTCTACTCTAACCCTAACCATTGGAGTTGCAGCCTAAACCTAATCCCAGGAGTTTGCGTTTTCCCCCTTTCCCAAATAACTTGCCGAACCAACCCTGGTCTCCAAGTAACTTAATGACCCCTGGGGTTAGGGTTAGAGGAGAATCTTAAAAACGCCACCCCCGGGTTAGGGTTAGGGTTAGGGTTAGGGTTAGGGGAACAGGACGCCAATCCCGGTCTCCAAGTAACTTAATGCAACCGATCGAACGTTTTCCCCCTTTCCCAAGTAACTTGCCGAACCAACCCTGGTCTCCAAGTAACTTAATGCGACCGATCGAACGTTTTCCCCCTTTCCCAAGTAACTTGCCGAACCAACCCTGGTCTCCAAGTAACTTAATGCGACCGATCGAACGTTTTCCCCCTTTCCCAAGTAACTTGCCGAACCAACCCTGGTCTCCAAGTAACTTAATGCGATCGAACGTGCTATCCCTCCCCTGTTCTCTACTCTAACCCTAACCATTGGAGTTGCAGCCTAAACCTAATCCCAGGAGTTTGCGTTTTCCCCCTTTCCCAAATAACTTGCCGAACCAACCCTGGTCTCCAAGTAACTTAATGACCCCTGGGGTTAGGGTTAGAGGAGAATCTTAAAAACGCCACCCCCGGGTTAGGGTTAGGGTTAGGGTTAGGGTTAGGGGAACATGACGCCAATCCCGGTCTCCAATTAACTTAATGCGACCGATCGAACGTTTTCCCCCTTTCCCAAGTAACTTGCCGAACCAACCCTGGTCTCCAAGTAACTTAATGCGACCGATCGAACGTTTTCCCCCTTTCCCAAGTAACTTGCCAAACCAACCCTGGTCTCCAAGTAACTTAATGCGACCGATCGAACGTTTTCCCCCTTTCCCAAGTAACTTGCCGAACCAACCCTGGTCTCCAAGTAACTTAATGCGATCGAACGTGCTATCCCTCCCCTGTTCTCTACTCTAACCCTAACCATTGGAGTTGCAGCCTAAACCTAATCCCAGGAGTTTGCGTTTTCCCCCTTTCCCAAGTAACTTGCCGAACCAACCCTGGTCTCCAAGTAACTTAATGACCCCTGGGGTTAGGGTTAGAGGAGAATCTTAAAAACGCCACCCCCGGGTTAGGGTTAGGGTTAGGGTTAGGGGAACATGACGCCAATCCCGGTCTCCAAGTAACTTAATGCGACCGATCGAACGTTTTCCCCCTTTCCCAAGTAACTTGCCGAACCAACCCTGGTCTCCAAGTAACTTAATGCGACCGATCGATCGTTTTCCCCCTTTCCCAAGTAACTTGCCGAACCAACCCTGGTCTCCAAGTAACTTAATGCGATCGAACGTGCTATCCCTCCCCTGTTCTCTACTCTAACCCTAACCATTGGAGTTGCAGCCTAAACCTAATCCCAGGAGTTTGCGTTTTCCCCCTTTCCCAAGTAACTTGCCGAACCAACCCTGGTCTCCAAGTAACTTAATGACCCCTGGGGTTAGGGTTAGAGGAGAATCTTAAAAACGCCACCCCCGGGTTAGGGTTAGGGTTAGGGTTAGGGGAACATGACGCCAATCCTGGTCTCCAAGTAACTTAATGCGACCGATCTAACGTTTTCCCCCTTTCCCAAGTAACTTGCCGAACCAACCCTGGTCTCCAAGTAACTTAATGCGACCGATCGAACGTTTTCCACCTTTCCCAAGTAACTTGCCGAACCAACCCTGGTCTCCAAGTAACTTAATGCCATCGAACGTGCTATCCCTCCCCTGTTCTCTACTCTAACCCTAACCATTGGAGTTGCAGCCTAAACCTAATCCCAGGAGTTTGCGTTTTCCCCCTTTCCCAAGTAACTTGCCGAACCAACCCTGGTCTCCAAGTAACTTAATGACCCCTGGGGTTAGGGTTAGAGGAGAATCTTAAAAACGCCACCCCCGGGTTAGGGTTAGGGTTAGGGTTAGGGGAACATGACGCCAATCCCGGTCTCCAAGTAACTTAATGCAACCGATCGAACGTTTTCCCCCTTTCCCAAGTAACTTGCCGAACCAACCCTGGTCTCCAAGTAACTTAATGCGACCGATCGAACGTTTTCCCCCTTTCCCAAGTAACTTGCCGAACCAACCCTGGTCTCCAAGTAACTTAACGCGACCGATCGAACGTTTTCCCCCTTTCCCAAGTAACTTGCCGAACCAACCCTGGTCTCCAAGTAACTTAATGCGATCGAACGTGCTATCCCTCCCCTGTTCTCTACTCTAACCCTAACCATTGGAGTTGCAGCCTAAACCTAATCCCAGGAGTTTGCGTTTTCCCCCTTTCCCAAATAACTTGCCGAACCAACCCTGGTCTCCAAGTAACTTAATGACCCCTGGGGTTAGGGTTAGAGGAGAATCTTAAAAACGCCACCCCCGGGTTAGGGTTAGGGTTAGGGTTAGGGTTAGGGGAACATGACGCCAATCCCGGTCTCCAAGTAACTTAATGCGACCGATCGAACGTTTTCCCCCTTTCCCAAGTAACTTGCCGAACCAACCCTGGTCTCCAAGTAACTTAATGCGACCGATCGAACGTTTTCCCCCTTTCCCAAGTAACTTGCCAAACCAACCCTGGTCTCCAAGTAACTTAATGCGACCGATCGAACGTTTTCCCCCTTTCCCAAGTAACTTGCCGAACCAACCCTGGTCTCCAAGTAACTTAATGCGATCGAACGTGCTATCCCTCCCCTGTTCTCTACTCTAACCCTAACCATTGGAGTTGCAGCCTAAACCTAATCCCAGGAGGTGCGTTTTCCCCCTTTCCCAAGTAACTTGCCGAACCAACCCTGGTCTCCAAGTAACTTAATTACCCCTGGGGTTAGGGTTAGAGGAGAATCTTAAAAACGCCACCCCCGGGTTAGGGTTAGGGTTAGGGTTAGGGTTAGGGGAACATGACGCCAATCCCGGTCTCCAAGTAACTTAATGCGACCGATCGAACGTTTTCCCCCTTTCCCAAGTAACTTGCCAAACCAACCCTGGTCTCCAAGTAACTTAATGCGACCGATCGAACGTTTTCCCCCTTTCCCAAGTAACTTGCCGAACCAACCCTGGTCTCCAAGTAACTTAATGCGATCGAACGTGCTATCCCTCCCCTGTTCTCTACTCTAACCCTAACCATTGGAGTTGCAGCCTAAACCTAATCCCAGGAGTTTGCGTTTTCCCCCTTTCCCAAGTAACTTGCCGAACCAACCCTGGTCTCCAAGTAACTTAATGACCCCTGGGGTTAGGGTTAGAGGAGAATCTTAAAAACGCCACCCCCGGGTTAGGGTTAGGGTTAGGGGAACATGACGCCAATCCCGGTCTCCAAGTAACATAATGCGACCGATCGAACGTTTTCCCCCTTTCCCAAGTAACTTGCCGAACCAACCCTGGTCTCCAAGTAACTTAATGCGATCGAACGTGCTATCCCTCCCCTGTTCTCTACTCTAACCCTAACCATTGGAGTTGCAGCCTAAACCTAATCCCAGGAGTTTGCGTTTTCCCCCTTTCCCAAGTAACTTGCCGAACCAACCCTGGTCTCCAAGTAACTTAATGACCCCTGGGGTTAGGGTTAGAGGAGAATCTTAAAAACGCCACCCCCGGGTTAGGGTTAGGGTTAGGGTTAGGGGAACATGACGCCAATCCCGGTCTCCAAGTAACTTAATGCGACCGATCGAACGTTTTCCCCCTTTCCCAAGTAACTTGCCGAACCAACCCTGGTCTCCAAGTAACTTAATGCGACCGATCGAACGTTTTCCCCCTTTCCCAAGTAACTTGCCGAACCAACCCTGGTCTCCAAGTAACTTAATGCGACCGATCGAACGTTTTCCACCTTTCCCAAGTAACTTGCCGAACCAACCCTGGTCTCCAAGTAACTTAATGCGATCGAACGTGCTATCCCTCCCCTGTTCTCTACTCTAACCCTAACCACTGGAGTTGCAGCCTAAACCTAATCCCAGGAGTTTGCGTTTTCCCCCTTTCCCAAGTAACTTGCCGAACCAACCCTGGTCTCCAAGTAACTTAATGACCCCTGGGGTTAGGGTTAGAGGAGAATCTTAAAAACGCCACCCCCGGGTTAGGGTTAGGGTTAGGGTTAGGGGAACATGACGCCAATCCCGGTCTCCAAGTAACTTAATGCGACCGATTGAACGTTTTCCCCCTTTACCAAGTAACTTGCCGAACCAACCCTTGTCTCCAAGTAACTTAATGCGACCGATCGAACGTTTTCCCCCTTTCCCAAGTAACTTGCCGAACCAACCCTGGTCTCCAAGTAACTTAATGCGACCGATCGAACGTTTTCCCCCTTTCCCAAGTAACTTGCCGAACCAACCCTGGTCTCCAAGTAACTTAATGCGATCGAACGTGCTATCCCTCCCCTGTTCTCTACTCTAACCCTAACCATTGGAGTTGCAGCCTAAACCTAATCCCAGGAGTTTGCGTTTTCCCCCTTTCCCAAGTAACTTGCCGAACCAACCCTGGTCTCCAAGTAACTTAATGACCCCTGGGGTTAGGGTTAGAGGAGAATCTTAAAAACGCCACCCCCGGGTTAGGGTTAGGGGAACATGACGCCAATCCCGGTCTCCAAGTAACTTAATGCGACCGATCGAACGTTTTCCCCCTTTCCCAAGTAACTTGCCGAACCAACCCTGGTCTCCAAGTAACTTAATGCGACCGATCGAACGTTTTCCCCCTTTCCCAAGTAACTTGCCGAACCAACCCTGGTCTCCAAGTAACTTAATGCGACCGATCGAACGTTTTCCACCTTTCCCAAGTAACTTGCCGAACCAACCCTGGTCTCCAAGTAACTTAATGCGATCGAACGTGCTATCCCTCCCCTGTTCTCTACTCTAACCCTAACCATTGGAGTTGCAGCCTAAACCTAATCCCAGGAGTTTGCGTTTTCCCCCTTTCCCAAGTAACTTGCCGAACCAACCCTGGTCTCCAAGTAACTTAATTACCCCTGGGGTTAGGGTTAGAGGAGAATCTTAAAAACGCCACCCCCGGGTTAGGGTTAGGGTTAGGGTTAGGGTTAGGGGAACATGACGCCAATCCCGGTCTCCAAGTAACTTAATGCGACCGATCGAACGTTTTCCCCCTTTCCCAAGTAACTTGCCGAACCAACCCTGGTCTCCAAGTAACTTAATGCGACCGATCGAACGTTTTCCCCCTTTCCCAAGTAACTTGCCGAACCAACCCTGGTCTCCAAGTAACTTAATGCGATCGAACGTGCTATCCCTCCCCTGTTCTCTACTCTAACCCTAACCATTGGAGTTGCAGCCTAAACCTAATCCCAGGAGTTTGCGTTTTCCCCCTTTCCCAAGTAACTTGCCGAACCAACCCTGGTCTCCAAGTAACTTAATGACCCCTGGGGTTAGGGTTAGAGGAGAATCTTAAAAACGCCACCCCCGGGTTAGGGTTAGGGTTAGGGGAACATGACGCCAATCCCGGTCTCCAAGTAACTTAATGCGACCGATCGAACGTTTTCCCCCTTTCCCAAGTAACTTGCCGAACCAACCCTGGTCTCCAAGTAACTTAATGCGATCGAACGTGCTATCCCTCCCCTGTTCTCTACTCTAACCCTAACCATTGGAGTTGCAGCCTAAACCTAATCCCAGGAGTTTGCGTTTTCCCCCTTTCCCAAGTAACTTGCCGAACCAACCCTGGTCTCCAAGTAACTTAATGACCCCTGGGGTTAGGGTTAGAGGAGAATCTTAAAAACGCCACCCCCGGGTTAGGGTTAGGGTTAGGGTTAGGGGAACATGACGCCAATCCCGGTCTCCAAGTAACTTAATGCGACCGATCGAACGTTTTCCCCCTTTCCCAAGTAACTTGCCGAACCAACCCTGGTCTCCAAGTAACTTAATGCGACCGATCGAACGTTTTCCCCCTTTCCCAAGTAACTTGCCGAACCAACCCTGGTCTCCAAGTAACTTAATGCGACCGATCGAACGTTTTCCACCTTTCCCAAGTAACTTGCCGAACCAACCCTGGTCTCCAAGTAACTTAATGCGATCGAACGTGCTATCCCTCCCCTGTTCTCTACTCTAACCCTAACCACTGGAGTTGCAGCCTAAACCTAATCCCAGGAGTTTGCGTTTTCCCCCTTTCCCAAGTAACTTGCCGAACCAACCCTGGTCTCCAAGTAACTTAATGACCCCTGGGGTTAGGGTTAGAGGAGAATCTTAAAAACGCCACCCCCGGGTTAGGGTTAGGGTTAGGGTTAGGGGAACATGACGCCAATCCCGGTCTCCAAGTAACTTAATGCGACCGATTGAACGTTTTCCCCCTTTACCAAGTAACTTGCCGAACCAACCCTTGTCTCCAAGTAACTTAATGCGACCGATCGAACGTTTTCCCCCTTTCCCAAGTAACTTGCCGAACCAACCCTGGTCTCCAAGTAACTTAATGCGACCGATCGAACGTTTTCCCCCTTTCCCAAGTAACTTGCCGAACCAACCCTGGTCTCCAAGTAACTTAATGCGATCGAACGTGCTATCCCTCCCCTGTTCTCTACTCTAACCCTAACCATTGGAGTTGCAGCCTAAACCTAATCCCAGGAGTTTGCGTTTTCCCCCTTTCCCAAGTAACTTGCCGAACCAACCCTGGTCTCCAAGTAACTTAATGACCCCTGGGGTTAGGGTTAGAGGAGAATCTTAAAAACGCCACCCCCGGGTTAGGGTTAGGGGAACATGACGCCAATCCCGGTCTCCAAGTAACTTAATGCGACCGATCGAACGTTTTCCCCCTTTCCCAAGTAACTTGCCGAACCAACCCTGGTCTCCAAGTAACTTAATGCGACCGATCGAACGTTTTCCCCCTTTCCCAAGTAACTTGCCGAACCAACCCTGGTCTCCAAGTAACTTAATGCGACCGATCGAACGTTTTCCACCTTTCCCAAGTAACTTGCCGAACCAACCCTGGTCTCCAAGTAACTTAATGCGATCGAACGTGCTATCCCTCCCCTGTTCTCTACTCTAACCCTAACCATTGGAGTTGCAGCCTAAACCTAATCCCAGGAGTTTGCGTTTTCCCCCTTTCCCAAGTAACTTGCCGAACCAACCCTGGTCTCCAAGTAACTTAATGACCCCTGGGGTTAGGGTTAGAGGAGAATCTTAAAAACGCCACCCCCGGGTTAGGGTTAGGGTTAGGGTTAGGGGAACATGACGCCAATCCCGGTCTCCAAGTAACTTAATGCGACCGATCGAACGTTTTCCCCCTTTCCCAAGTAACTTGCCGAACCAACCCTGGTCTCCAAGTAACTTAATGCGACCGATCAAACGTTTTCCCCCTTTCCCAAGTAACTTGCCGAACCAACCCTGGTCTCCAAGTAACTTAATGCGACCGATCGAACGTTTTCCACCTTTCCCAAGTAACTTGCCGAACCAACCCTGGTCTCCAAGTAACTTAATGCGATCGAACGTGCTATCCCTCCCCTGTTCTCTACTCTAACCCTAACCATTGGAGTTGCAGCCTAAACCTAATCCCAGGAGTTTGCATTTTCCCCCTTTCCCAAGTAACTTGCTGAACCAACCCTGGTCTCCAAGTAACTTAATGACCCCTGGGGTTAGGGTTAGAGGAGAATCTTAAAAACGCCACCCCCGGGTTAGGGTTTGGGTTAGGGTTAGGGGAACATGACGCCAATCCCGGTCTCCAAGTAACTTAATGCGACCGATCGAACGTTTTCCCCCTTTACCAAGTAACTTGCCGAACCAACCCTTGTCTCCAAGTAACTTAATGCGACCGATCGAACGTTTTCCCCCTTTCCCAAGTAACTTGCCGAACCAACCCTGGTCTCCAAGTAACTTAATGCGACCGATCGAACGTTTTCCCCCTTTTCCAAGTAACTTGCTGAACCAACCCTGGTCTCCAAGTAACTTAATGCGATCGAACGTGCTATCCCTCCCCTGTTCTCTACTCTAACCCTAACCATTGGAGTTGCAGCCTAAACCTAATCCCAGGAGTTTGCGTTTTCCCCCTTTCCCAAGTAACTTGCCGAACCAACCCTGGTCTCCAAGTAACTTAATGACCCCTGGGGTTAGGGTTAGAGGAGAATCTTAAAAACGCCACCCCCGGGTTAGGGTTAGGGTTAGGGTTAGGGGAACATGACGCCAATCCCGGTCTCCAAGTAACTTAGGGTTAGGGTTTGGGTTAGGGTTAGGGGTTAGGGTTAGGGTTAGGGTTAGGGTTAGGGTCAGGGTCAGGGTTAGGGTCAGGGTCAGGGTCAGGGGTCAGGGTTAGGGTTAGGGTTAGGGTTAGGGTTCCCCAAGTGTCTTAATGCGTTTTCCCGGTTCCCCAAGTGTCTTAATGCGTTTTCCCGGTTCCCCAAGTGTCTTAATGCGTTTTCCCGGTTCCCCAAGTGTCTTAATGCGTTTTCCCGGTTCCCCAAGTGTCTTAATTCGATCGAACATGCTATCCCTCCCCTGTTCTCTACTCTAACCCTAACTATTGGAGTTGCAGCCTAAACCTAATCCCAGGAGTTTGCGTTTTCCCCCTTTCCCAAGTAACTTGCCGAACCAACCCTGGTCTCCAAGTAACTTAATGCGATCGAACGTGCTATCCCTCCCCTGTTCTCTACTCTAACCCTAACCATTGGAGTTGCAGCCTAAACCTAATCCCAGGAGTTTGCGTTTTCCCCCTTTCCCAAGTAACTTGCCGAACCAACCCTGGTCTCCAAGTAACTTAATGACCCCTGGGGTTAGGTTAGAGAAGTGTCTTAAAAACGCCACCCCAGGGTTAGGGTTAGGGTTAGGGTTAGGGTTAGGGTTACATGACGCCAATCCCGGTCTCCAAGTAACTTAATGCGACCGATCGAACGTTTTCCCCCTTTCCCAAGTAACTTGCCGAACCAACCCTGGTCTCCAAGTAACTTAATGCGACCGATCGAACGTTTTCCCCCTTTCCCAAGTAACTTGCCGAACCAACCCTGGTCTCCAAGTAACTTAATGCGACCGATCGAACGTTTTCCCCCTTTCCCAAGTAACTTGCCGAACCAACCCTGGTCTCCAAGTAACTTAATGCGACCGATCGAACGTTTTCCCCCTTTCCCAAGTAACTTGCCGAACCAACCCTGGTCTCCAAGTAACTTAATGCGATTGGACGTGCTATCCCTCCCCTGTTCTCTACTCTAACCCTAACCATTGGAGTTGCAGCCTAAACCTAATCCCAGGAGTTTGCGTTTTCCCCCTTTCCCAAGTAACTTGCCGAACCAACCCTGGTCTCCATGTAACTTAATGACCCCTGGGGTTAGGGTTAGAGGAGAATCTTAAAAACGCCACCCCCGGGTTAGGGTTAGGGTTAGGGTTAGGGGAACATGACGCCAATCCCGGTCTCCAAGTAACTTAATGCGACCGATCGAACGTTTTCCCCCTTTCCCAAGTAACTTGCCGAACCAACCCTGGTCTCCAAGTAACTTAATGCGACCGATCGAACGTTTTCCCCCTTTCCCAAGTAACTTGCCGAACCAACCCTGGTCTCCAAGTAACTTAATGCGATCGAACGTGCTATCCCTCCCCTGTTCTCTACTCTAACCCTAACCATTGGAGTTGCAGCCTAAACCTAATCCCAGGAGTTTGCGTTTTCCCCCTTTCCCAAGTAACTTGCCGAACCAACCCTGGTCTCCAAGTAACTTAATGACCCCTGGGGTTAGGGTTAGAGGAGAATCTTAAAAACGCCACCCCCGGGTTAGGGTTAGGGTTAGGGTTAGGGTTACATGACGCCAATCCCGGTCTCCAAGTAACTTAATGCGACCGATAGAACGTTTTCCCCCTTTCCCAAGTAACTTGCCGAGCCAACCCTGGTCTCCAAGTAACTTAATGCGACCGATCGAACGTTTTCCCCCTTTCCCAAGTAACTTGCCGAACCAACCCTGGTCTCCAAGTAACTTAATGCGACCGATCGAACGTTTTCCACCTTTCCCAAGTAACTTGCCGAACCAACCCTGGTCTCCAAGTAACTTAATGCCATCGAACGTGCTATCCCTCCCCTGTTCTCTACTCTAACCCTAACCATTGGAGTTGCAGCCTAAACCTAATCCCAGGAGTTTGCGTTTTCCCCCTTTCCCAAGTAACTTGCCGAACCAACCCTGGTCTCCAAGTAACTTAATGACCCCTGGGGTTAGGGTTAGAGGAGAATCTTAAAAACGCCACCCCCGGGTTAGGGTTAGGGTTAGGGTTAGGGTTAGGGGAACATGACGCCAATCCCAGTCTCCAAGTAACTTAATGCAACCGATCGAACGTTTTCCCCCTTTCCCAAGTAACTTGCCGAACCAACCCTGGTCTCCAAGTAACTTAATGCGACCGATCGAACGTTTTCCCCCTTTCCCAAGTAACTTGCCGAACCAACCCTGGTCTCCAAGTAACTTAATGCGACCGATCGAACGTTTTCCCCCTTTCCCAAGTAACTTGCCGAACCAACCCTGGTCTCCAAGTAACTTAATGCGATCGAACGTGCTATCCCTCCCCTGTTCTCTACTCTAACCCTAACCATTGGAGTTGCAGCCTAAACCTAATCCCAGGAGTTTGCGTTTTCCCCCTTTCCCAAATAACTTGCCGAACCAACCCTGGTCTCCAAGTAACTTAATGACCCCTGGGGTTAGGGTTAGAGGAGAATCTTAAAAACGCCACCCCCGGGTTAGGGTTAGGGTTAGGGTTAGGGTTAGGGGAACATGACGCCAATCCCGGTCTCCAAGTAACTTAATGCGACCGATCGAACGTTTTCCCCCTTTCCCAAGTAACTTGCCGAACCAACCCTGGTCTCCAAGTAACTTAATGCGACCGATCGAACGTTTTCCCCCTTTCCCAAGTAACTTGCCAAACCAACCCTGGTCTCCAAGTAACTTAATGCGACCGATCGAACGTTTTCCCCCTTTCCCAAGTAACTTGCCGAACTAACCCTGGTCTCCAAGTAACTTAATGCGATCGAACGTGCTATCCCTCCCCTGTTCTCTACTCTAACCCTAACCATTGGAGTTGCAGCCTAAACCTAATCCCAGGAGTTTGCGTTTTCCCCCTTTCCCAAGTAACTTGCCGAACCAACCCTGGTCTCCAAGTAACTTAATGACCCCTGGGGTTAGGGTTAGAGGAGAATCTTAAAAACGCCACCCCCGGGTTAGGGTTAGGGTTAGGGTTAGGGTTAGGGGAACATGACGCCAATCCCGGTCTCCAAGTAACTTAATGCGACCGATCGAACGTTTTCCCCCTTTCCCAAGTAACTTGCCGAACCAACCCTGGTCTCCAAGTAACTTAATGCGACCGATCGAACGTTTTCCCCCTTTCCCAAGTAACTTGCCGAACCAACCCTGGTCTCCAAGTAACTTAATGCGATCGAACGTGCTATCCCTCCCCTGTTCTCTACTCTAACCCTAAGCATTGGAGTTGCAGCCTAAACCTAATCCCAGGAGTTTGCGTTTTCCCCCTTTCCCAAGTAACTTGCCGAACCAACCCTGGTCTCCAAGTAACTTAATGACCCCTGGGGTTAGGGTTAGAGGAGAATCTTAAAAACACCACCCCCGGGTTAGGGTTAGGGTTAGGGTTAGGGGAACATGACGCCAATCCCGGTCTCCAAGTAACTTAATGCGACCGATCGAACGTTTTCCCCCTTTCCCAAGTAACTTGCCGAACCAACCCTGGTCTCCAAGTAACTTAATGCGATCGAACGTGCTATCCCTCCCCTGTTCTCTACTCTTACCCTAACCATTGGAGTTGCATCCTAAACCTAATCCCAGGAGTTTGCGTTTTCCCCCTTTCCCAAGTAACTTGCCGAACCAACCCTGGTCTCCAAGTAACTTAATGACCCCTGGGGTTAGGGTTAGAGGAGAATCTTAAAAACGCCACCCCCGGGTTAGGGTTAGGGTTAGGGTTAGGGGAACATGACGCCAATCCCGGTCTCCAAGTAACTTAATGCGACCGATCGAACGTTTTCCCCCTTTCCCAAGTAACTTGCCGAACCAACCCTGGTCTCCAAGTAACTTAATGCGACCGATCGAACGTTTTCCCCCTTTCCCAAGTAACTTGCCGAACCAACCCTGGTCTCCAAGTAACTTAATGCGACCGATCGAACGTTTTCCACCTTTCCCAAGTAACTTGCCGAACCAACCCTGGTCTCCAAGTAACTTAATGCGATCGAACGTGCTATCCCTCCCCTGTTCTCTACTCTAACCCTAACCATTGGAGTTGCAGCCTAAACCTAATCCCAGGAGTTTGCGTTTTCCCCCTTTCCCAAGTAACTTGCCGAACCAACCCTGGTCTCCAAGTAACTTAATGACCCCTGGGGTTAGGGTTAGAGGAGAATCTTAAAAACGCCACCCCCGGGTTAGGGTTAGGGTTAGGGTTAGGGGAACATGACGCCAATCCCGGTCTCCAAGTAACTTAATGCGACCGATCGAACGTTTTCCCCCTTTACCAAGTAACTTGCCGAACCAACCCTTGTCTCCAAGTAACTTAATGCGACCGATCGAACGTTTTCCCCCTTTCCCAAGTAACTTGCCGAACCAACCCTGGTCTCCAAGTAACTTAATGCGACCGATCGAACGTTTTCCCCCTTTCCCAAGTAACTTGCCGAACCAACCCTGGTCTCCAAGTAACTTAATGCGATCGAACGTGCTATCCCTCCCCTGTTCTCTACTCTAACCCTGACCATTGGAGTTGCAGCCTAAACCTAATCCCAGGAGTTTGCGTTTTCCCCCTTTCCCAAGTAACTTGCCGAACCAACCCTGGTCTCCAAGTAACTTAATGACCCCTGGGGTTAGGGTTAGAGGAGAATCTTAAAAACGCCACCCCCGGGTTAGGGTTAGGGTTAGGGGAACATGACGCCAATCCCGGTCTCCAAGTAACCTAATGCGACCGATCGAACGTTTTCCCCCTTTCCCAAGTAACTTGCCGAACCAACCCTGGTCTACAAGTAACTTAATGCGATCGAACGTGCTATCCCTCCCCTGTTCTCTACTCTAACCCTAACCATTGGAGTTGCAGCCTAAACCTAATCCCAGGAGTTTGCGTTTTCCCCCTTTCCCAAGTAACTTGCCGAACCAACCCTGGTCTCCAATTAACTTAATGACCCCTGGGGTTAGGGTTAGAGGAGAATCTTAAAAACGCCACCCCCGGGTTAGGGTTAGGGTTAGGGTTAGGGGAACATGACGCCAATCCCGGTCTCCAAGTAACTTAATGCGACCGATCGAACGTTTTCCCCCTTTCCCAAGTAACTTGCCGAACCAACCCTGGTCTCCAAGTAACTTAATGCGACCGATCGAACGTTTTCCCCCTTTCCCAAGTAACTTGCCGAACCAACCCTGGTCTCCAAGTAACTTAATGCGACTGATCGAACGTTTTCCACCTTTCCCAAGTAACTTGCCGAACCAACCCTGGTCTCCAAGTAACTTAATGCGATCGAACGTGCTATCCCTCCCCTGTTCTCTACTCTAACCCTAACCATTGGAGTTGCAGCCTAAACCTAATCCCAGGAGTTTGCGTTTTCCCCCTTTCCCAAGTAACTTGCCGAACCAACCCTGGTCTCCAAGTAACTTAATGACCCCTGGGGTTAGGGTTAGAGGAGAATCTTAAAAACGCCACCCCCGGGTTAGGGTTAGGGTTAGGGTTAGGGGAACATGACGCCAATCCCGGTCTCCAAGTAACTTAATGCGACCGATCGAACGTTTTCCCCCTTTACCAAGTAACTTGCCGAACCAACCCTTGTCTCCAAGTAACTTAATGCGACCGATCGAACGTTTTCCCCCTTTCCCAAGTAACTTGCCGAACCAACCCTGGTCTCCAAGTAACTTAATGCGACCGATCGAACGTTTTCCCGCTTTTCCAAGTAACTTGCCGAACCAACCCTGGTCTCCAAGTAACTTAATGCGATCGAACGTGCTATCCCTCCCCTGTTCTCTACTCTAACCCTAACCATTGGAGTTGCAGCCTAAACCTAATCCCAGGAGTTTGCGTTTTCCCCCTTTCCCAAGTAACTTGCCGAACCAACCCTGGTCTCCAAGTAACTTAATGACCCCTGGGGTTAGGGTTAGAGGAGAATCTTAAAAACGCCACCCCCGGGTTAGGGTTAGGGTTAGGGTTAGGGGAACATGACGCCAATCCCGGTCTCCAAGTAACTTAATGCGACCGATCGAACGTTTTCCCCCTTTCCCAAGTAACTTGCCGAACCAACCCTGGTCTCCAAGTAACTTAATGCGACCGATCGAACGTTTTCCACCTTTCCCAAGTAACTTGCCGAACCAACCCTGGTCTCCAAGTAACTTAATGCCATCGAACGTGCTATCCCTCCCCTGTTCTCTACTCTAACCCTAACCATTGGAGTTGCAGCCTAAACCTAATCCCAGGAGTTTGCGTTTTCCCCCTTTCCCAAGTAACTTGCCGAACCAACCCTGGTCTCCAAGTAACTTAATGACCCCTGGGGTTAGGGTTAGAGGAGAATCTTAAAAACGCCACCCCCGGGTTAGGGTTAGGGTTAGGGTTAGGGGAACATGAAGCCAATCCCGGTCTCCAAGTAACTTAATGCAACCGATCGAACGTTTTCCCCCTTTCCCAAGTAACTTGCCGAACCAACCCTGGTCTCCAAGTAACTTAATGCGACCGATCGAACGTTTTCCCCCTTTCCCAAGTAACTTGCCGAACCAACCCTGGTCTCCAAGTAACTTAATGCGACCGATCGAACGTTTTCCCCCTTTCCCAAGTAACTTGCCGAACCAACCCTGGTCTCCAAGTAACTTAATGCGACCGATCGAACGTTTTCCCCCTTTCCCAAGTAACTTGCCGAACCAACCCTGGTCTCCAAGTAACTTAATGCGACCGATCGAACGTTTTCCCCCTTTCCCAAGTAACTTGCCGAACCAACCCTGGTCTCCAAGTAACTTAATGCGACCGATCGAACGTTTTCCCCCTTTCCCAAGTAACTTGCCGAACCAACCCTGGTCTCCAAGTAACTTAATGCGACCGATCGAACGTTTTCCACCTTTCCCAAGTAACTTGCCGAACCAACCCTGGTCTCCAAGTAACTTAATGCCATCGAACGTGCTATCCCTCCCCTGTTCTCTACTCTAACCCTAACCATTGGAGTTGCAGCCTAAACCTAATCCCAGGAGTTTGCGTTTTCCCCCTTTCCCAAGTAACTTGCCGAACCAACCCTGGTCTCCAAGTAACTTAATGACCCCTGGGGTTAGGGTTAGAGGAGAATCTTAAAAACGCCACCCCCGGGTTAGGGTTAGGGTTAGGGTTAGGGTTAGGGGAACATGAAGCCAATCCCCGTCTCCAAGTAACTTAATGCAACCGATCGAACGTTTTCCCCCTTTCCCAAGTAACTTGCCGAACCAACCCTGGTCTCCAAGTAACTTAATGCGACCGATCGAACGTTTTCCCCCTTTCCCAAGTAACTTGCCGAACCAACCCTGGTCTCCAAGTAACTTAATGCGACCGATCGAACGTTTTCCCCCTTTCCCAAGTAACTTGCCGAACCAACCCTGGTCTGCAAGTAACTTAATGCGACCGATCGAGCGTTTTCCCCCTTTCCCAAGTAACTTGCCGAACCAACCCTGGTCTCCAAGTAACTTAATGCGACCGATCGAACGTTTTCCCCCTTTCCCAAGTAACTTGCCGAACCAACCCTGGTCTCCAAGTAACTTAATGCGACCGATCGAACGTTTTCCCCCTTTCCCAAGTAACTTGCCGAACCAACCCTGGTCTCCAAGTAACTTAATGCGATCGAACGTGCTATCCCTCCCCTGTTCTCTACTCTAACCCTAACCATTGGAGTTGCAGCCTAAACCTAATCCCAGGAGTTTGCGTTTTCCCCCTTTCCCAAATAACTTGCCGAACCAACCCTGGTCTCCAAGTAACTTAATGACCCCTGGGGTTAGGGTTAGAGGAGAATCTTAAAAACGCCACCCCCGGGTTAGGGTTAGGGTTAGGGTTAGGGTTAGGGGAACATGACGCCAATCCCGGTCTCCAAGTAACTTAATGCGACCGATCGAACGTTTTCCCCCTTTCCCAAGTAACTTGCCGAACCAACCCTGGTCTCCAAGTAACTTAATGCGACCGATCGAACGTTTTCCCCCTTTCCCAAGTAACTTGCCGAACCAACCCTGGTCTCCAAGTAACTTAATGCGATCGAACGTGCTATCCCTCTCCTGTTCTCTACTCTAACCCTAACCATTGGAGTTGCAGCCTAAACCTAATCTCAGGAGTTTGCGTTTTCCCCCTTTCCCAAGTAACTTGCCGAACCAACCCTGGTCTCCAAGTAACTTAATGACCCCTGGGGTTAGGGTTAGAGGAGAATCTTAAAAACGCCACCCCCGGGTTAGGGTTAGGGTTAGGGTTAGGGGAACATGACGCCAATCCCGGTCTCCAAGTAACTTAATGCGACCGATCGAACGTTTTCCCCCTTTCCCAAGTAACTTGCCGAACCAACCCTGGTCTCCAAGTAACTTAATGCGATCGAACGTGCTATCCCTCCCCTGTTCTCTACTCTAACCCTAACCATTGGAGTTGCAGCCTAAACCTAATCCCAGGAGTTTGCGTTTTCCCCCTTTCCCAAGTAACTTGCCGAACCAACCCTGGTCTCCAAGTAACTTAATGACCCCTGGGGTTAGGGTTAGAGGAGAATCTTAAAAACGCCACCCCCGGGTTAGGGTTAGGGTTAGGGTTAGGGGAACATGACGCCAATCCCGGTCTCCAAGTAACTTAATGCGACCGATCGAACGTTTTCCCCCTTTCCCAAGTAACTTGCCGAACCAACCCTGGTCTCCAAGTAACTTAATGCGACCGATCGAACGTTTTCCCCCTTTCCCAAGTAACTTGCCGAACCAACCCTGGTCTCCAAGTAACTTAATGCGACCGATCGAACGTTTTCCACCTTTCCCAAGTAACTTGCCGAACCAACCCTGGTCTCCAAGTAACTTAATGCGATCGAACGTGCTATCCCTCCCCTGTTCTCTACTCTAACCCTAACCATTGGAGTTGCAGCCTAAACCTAATCCCAGGAGTTTGCGTTTTCCCCCTTTCCCAAGTAACTTGCCGAACCAACCCTGGTCTCCAAGTAACTTAATGACCCCTGGGGTTAGGGTTAGAGGAGAATCTTAAAAACGCCACCCCCGGGTTAGGGTTAGGGTTAGGGTTAGGGGAACATGACGCCAATCCCGGTCTCCAAGTAACTTAATGCGACCGATCGAACGTTTTCCCCCTTTACCAAGTAACTTGCCGAACCAACCCTTGTCTCCAAGTAACTTAATGCGACCGATCGAACGTTTTCCCCCTTTCCCAAGTAACTTGCCGAACCAACCCTGGTCTCCAAGTAACTTAATGCGATCGAACGTGCTATCCCTCCCCTGTTCTCTACTCTAACCCTAACCATTGGAGTTGCAGCCTAAACCTAATCCCAGGAGTTTGCGTTTTCCCCCTTTCCCAAGTAACTTGCCGAACCAACCCTGGTCTCCAAGTAACTTAATGACCCCTGGGGTTAGGGTTAGAGGAGAATCTTAAAAACGCCACCCCCGGGTTAGGGTTAGGGTTAGGGTTAGGGTTAGGGGAACATGACGCCAATCCCGGTCTCCAAGTAACTTAATGCGACCGATCGAACGTTTTCCCCCTTTCCCAAGTAACTTGCCGAACCAACCCTGGTCTCCAAGTAACTTAATGCGATCGAACGTGCTATCCCTCCCCTGTTCTCTACTCTAACCCTAACCATTGGAGTTGCAGCCTAAACCTAATCCCAGGAGTTTGCGTTTTCCCCCTTTCCCAAGTAACTTGCCGAACCAACCCTGGTCTCCAAGTAACTTAATGACCCCTGGGGTTAGGGTTAGAGGAGAATCTTAAAAACGCCACCCCCGGGTTAGGGTTAGGGTTAGGGTTAGGGGAACATGACGCCAATCCCGGTCTCCAAGTAACTTAATGCGACCGATTAGAGTTGAGCGACCTTGACCTTTTTAGAGTCGAGCCGGGTTTTGCGAAACCCGACTATGTCCAAAGTCGGGTCGAGTGAAATCGGCCGATTATGACGTAAAGTCGGGATCGACCGAAACACGAAACCCAATGCAAGTCAATGGGGCAGCATAGTCGGCAGTGAGTGGGGGCCAGGAAAACACCTAGAGTACCCATTTTAATGTCAAAACCATCCATTCTTCTTAATGAAGCTTGTCAAGCGTAATTTACCTTATAATAATTGGAAGGCATTTGAAATTGGGGGTCACTTGGCTAAAGTTGTGGGGGGTAGGGCTGGTTCAAGTAATTAGTGGGCCCAGGAAATCTGGACCACGTCACGGCAGTGGAGCAGGGAGAGGTAAGTATTTCAACTTTGCAAGTGCTGTGAACCTGAGCAAGCAGGGGGGGCCCACTCGTTGGCATTGGCACTGGCACAGGGCCCCTCAAAGTACAGCGGTGTGTTTGCACGGCGGGGGCGCCTCCCACCGGCAGCAACACTTTTGCGTACTATGAGAGGCCCTGTGCCAGTGACGTCGCCAACTAGTATTCCTCCCCCCACCTGATGAAGGAACCTGCACTTTCATCTGCACCTTCCTCTTTGTCCCCGTGTAAGGTGGTATGGTATGCGGGAAGAGCAACCTGACTTTCAGCAGGGTCACAATGTTGTTGTGTAGCGTGCACGGGGAATGTTGCGTTATGGGTCAATGTACCAGCAGACTCATCTATCACTGGCTGGGCAATGGGCACGATGAAGTGGAAACACAGATATAGGCCCAAAGAAGAAAGTGGGCTAAATGCAGTTCAAAATTGGTAACACAGGAATAACCAGGGGGCATTGCAGTGGAGGACAACTGGAATGAGAGGCTGACACAGAGAGTAGGGCCAAATCAGTAAGTAGTCGAAATGCAGTTCAAAATTGGCAACCGTAGTAAACAGGCGGCACAGCTTTGTTCAGTGGAGGAGAACAGCAAGGAGTGGCAGACACCGATAGTAGGCCCCAACCCACCTAGTAGGCCAAATGCAGTCTAACATTAACAACTACTTAACGAGAGGCTGAAAATGGAATTTCAGGACAGGAAACCAGGAGAACAGCAAGGAGTGGCAGACACCGATAGTAGGCCCCAAACCAACTAGTACGCCAAATGCAGTTGTTCCATTTAACCACAATTTAATGAGAGCCTGAAGATAGAAGCTCAGGAAAGGCAACCTGGGGAACACCTTGGAGTGTAACACACCATCTCTCTCCACCCCATACCCATTTTGTAGGCCTAATGCTGTGTACTTTTCTACAACTACTAAACGAGAGTCGGAAGACCGAAGCAATGGCAAGGAAACCTGGGGAACACCTTGGAGTGTAACACACCATCTCTCTCCACCCCATTCCCCATTTTTTAGGCCTAATGCAGCCTACTTTCCGACACCTACTAAACGAGAGCATGAAGATCGAAGCTCAGGAAAGGCAACCTGGGGAACACCTTGGAGTGTAACACACCATCTCTCTCCACCCCATACCCATTTTTTAGGCCTAATGCAGTGTACTTTTCTACAACTACTAAACGAGAGTCGGAAGACCGAAGCAATGGCAAGGAAACCTGGGGAACACCTTGGAGTGTAACACACCATCTCTCTCCACCCCATTCCCCATTTTTTAGGCCTAATGCAGCCTACTTTCCGACACCTACTAAACGAGAGCATGAAGATCGAAGCTCAGGAAAGGCAACCTGGGGAACACCTTGGAGTGTAACACACCATCTCTCTCCACCCCATACCCATTTTGTAGGCCTAATGCTGTGTACTTTTCTACAACTACTAAACGAGAGTCGGAAGACCGAAGCAATGGCAAGGAAACCTGGGGAACACCTTGGAGTGTAACACACCATCTCTCTCCACCCCATACCCAATTTGTAGGCCTAATGCAGCCTACTTTCCGACACCTACTAAACGAGAGCATGAAGATCGAAGCTCAGGAAAGGCAACCTGGGGAACACCTTGGAGTGTAACACACCATCTCTCTCCACCCCATACCCAATTTGTAGGCCTAATGCAGCCTACTTTCCGACACCTACTAAACGAGAGCATGAAGATCGAAGCTCAGGAAAGGCAACCTGGGGAACACCTTGGAGTGTAACACACCATCTCTCTCCACCCCATACCCATTTTTTAGGCCTAATGCAGTGTACTTTTCTACAACTACTAAACGAGAGTCGGAAGACCGAAGCAATGGCAAGGAAACCTGGGGAACACCTTGGAGTGTAACACACCATCTCTCTCCACCCCATTCCCCATTTTTTAGGCCTAATGCAGCCTACTTTCCGACACCTACTAAACGAGAGCATGAAGATCGAAGCTCAGGAAAGGCAACCTGGGGAACACCTTGGAGTGTAACACACCATCTCTCTCCACCCCATACCCATTTTGTAGGCCTAATGCTGTGTACTTTTCTACAACTACTAAACGAGAGTCGGAAGACCGAAGCAATGGCAAGGAAACCTGGGGAACACCTTGGAGTGTAACACACCATCTCTCTCCACCCCATACCCAATTTGTAGGCCTAATGCAGCCTACTTTCCGACACCTACTAAACGAGAGCATGAAGATCGAAGCTCAGGAAAGGCAACCTGGGGAACACCTTGGAGTGTAACACACCATCTCTCTCCACCCCATACCCAATTTGTAGGCCTAATGCAGCCTACTTTCCGACACCTACTAAACGAGAGCATGAAGATCGAAGCTCAGGAAAGGCAACCTGGGGAACACCTTGGAGTGTAACACACCATCTCTCTCCACCCCATACCCATTTTTTAGGCCTAATGCAGTGTACTTTTCTACAACTACTAAACGAGAGTCGGAAGACCGAAGCAATGGCAAGGAAACCTGGGGAACACCTTGGAGTGTAACACACCATCTCTCTCCACCCCATTCCCCATTTTTTAGGCCTAATGCAGCCTACTTTCCGACACCTACTAAACGAGAGCATGAAGATCGAAGCTCAGGAAAGGCAACCTGGGGAACACCTTGGAGTGTAACACACCATCTCTCTCCACCCCATACCCAATTTGTAGGCCTAATGCAGCCTACTTTCCGACACCTACTAAACGAGAGCATGAAGATCGAAGCTCAGGAAAGGCAACCTGGGGAACACCTTGGAGTGTAACACACCATCTCTCTCCACCCCATACCCAATTTGTAGGCCTAATGCAGCCTACTTTCCGACACCTACTAAACGAGAGCATGAAGATCGAAGCTCAGGAAAGGCAACCTGGGGAACACCTTGGAGTGTAACACACCATCTCTCTCCACCCCATACCCATTTTTTAGGCCTAATGCAGTGTACTTTTCTACAACTACTAAACGAGAGTCGGAAGACCGAAGCAATGGCAAGGAAACCTGGGGAACACCTTGGAGTGTAACACACCATCTCTCTCCACCCCATTCCCCATTTTTTAGGCCTAATGCAGCCTACTTTCCGACACCTACTAAACGAGAGCATGAAGATCGAAGCTCAGGAAAGGCAACCTGGGGAACACCTTGGAGTGTAACACACCATCTCTCTCCACCCCATACCCAATTTGTAGGCCTAATGCAGCCTACTTTCCGACACCTACTAAACGAGAGCATGAAGATCGAAGCTCAGGAAAGGCAACCTGGGGAACACCTTGGAGTGTAACACACCATCTCTCTCCACCCCATACCCAATTTGTAGGCCTAATGCAGCCTACTTTCCGACACCTACTAAACGAGAGCATGAAGATCGAAGCTCAGGAAAGGCAACCTGGGGAACACCTTGGAGTGTAACACACCATCTCTCTCCACCCCATACCCATTTTTTAGGCCTAATGCAGTGTACTTTTCTACAACTACTAAACGAGAGTCGGAAGACCGAAGCAATGGCAAGGAAACCTGGGGAACACCTTGGAGTGTAACACACCATCTCTCTCCACCCCATTCCCCATTTTTTAGGCCTAATGCAGCCTACTTTCCGACACCTACTAAACGAGAGCATGAAGATCGAAGCTCAGGAAAGGCAACCTGGGGAACACCTTGGAGTGTAACACACCATCTCTCTCCACCCCATACCCAATTTGTAGGCCTAATGCAGCCTACTTTCCGACACCTACTAAACGAGAGCATGAAGATCGAAGCTCAGGAAAGGCAACCTGGGGAACACCTTGGAGTGTAACACACCATCTCTCTCCACCCCATACCCAATTTGTAGGCCTAATGCAGCCTACTTTCCGACACCTACTAAACGAGAGCATGAAGATCGAAGCTCAGGAAAGGCAACCTGGGGAACACCTTGGAGTGTAACACACCATCTCTCTCCACCCCATACCCATTTTTTAGGCCTAATGCAGTGTACTTTTCTACAACTACTAAACGAGAGTCGGAAGACCGAAGCAATGGCAAGGAAACCTGGGGAACACCTTGGAGTGTAACACACCATCTCTCTCCACCCCATTCCCCATTTTTTAGGCCTAATGCAGCCTACTTTCCGACACCTACTAAACGAGAGCATGAAGATCGAAGCTCAGGAAAGGCAACCTGGGGAACACCTTGGAGTGTAACACACCATCTCTCTCCACCCCATACCCATTTTGTAGGCCTAATGCAGCGTACTTTTCTACAACTACTAAACGAGAGCATGAAGATCGAAGCTCAGGAAAGGCAACCTGGTGAAAACCTTGGAGTGTAACACAACCTGTCTCTACACCCCATACCAAATTTGTAGGCCTAATGCAGCGTAGTTTCCACCAACTACTAAACGAGAGCCGGAAGATCGAAGCTCATGAAAGGCAACCCGGGGAACACCTTGGAGTGTAACACAACCTCTCTCTACACCACGAAAGGGCTGATTCTTAGGAAGGAAGGCTGTTGTAAATAAGCATTGCGCGTCCGAGGGTGATTATATTCTTATTCGGTATCTACTCACCCTCGGACGCGCCATGCTTCTTGATTTGTAATTAATGTTTATTTGCAATGTGCTTTTGACTTACTCAATTATTTTTTTAATTATTGATTTTATTAAATTAATAGTTTAACATCTTATTGGAAATAATTTAAAGGAGACGCGACAGGACAACACTCGGTGGATGCCATATCTGTGTTAACAACTCCAAAAAACTTTCAGTTAACTTCTTGCAGGAGAAAGAAATTGTAGCTGTTGGACCTTTGTAGTACAGTTCCAGATATTTGTTGTGTGTTTGTTTTGATTGTTAAAATGTCTGCATTTGAGATCTCAACACGATCTTATTTTTTATAATCAAATTAATTTTTTAAATATTTTATTAGGTTGGTTCAAGGGGTACACGGGCCGCAGTAGACAGGTCAGTGGAGGCCTAGTGGAAGGAGGGACCGCAGATGCGCCACTGTTTCACCCATACACAATTAGTAGGCCTAATGCAGCGTAGTTTCCAACAGCTACTAAACGAGAGCCGGAAGATCGAAGCTCAGGAAAGGCAACCTGGGGAACACCTTGGAGTGTAACACAACCTTTCTCTACACCACGGAAGGGCTGATTCTTAGGAAGGAAGGCTGTTTTAAATAAGCATTGCGCGTCCGAGGGTGATTATATTCTTATTCGGTATCTACTCACCCTCGGACGCGCCATGCTTCTTGATTTGTAATTAATGTTTATTTGCAATGTGCTTTTGACTTACTCAATTATTTTTTTAATTATTGATTTTATTAAATTAATAGTTTAACATCTTATTGGAAATAATTTAAAGGAGACGCGACAGGACAACACTCGGTGGATGCCATATCTGTGTTAACAACTCCAAAAAACTTTCAGTTAACTTCTTGCAGGAGAATGAAATTGTAGCTGTTGGACCTTTGTAGTACAGTTCCAGATATTTGTTGTGTGTTTGTTTTGATTGTTAAAATGTCTGCATTTGAGATCTCAACACGATCTTATTTTTTATAATCAAATTAATTTTTTAAATATTTTATTAGGTTGGTTCAAGGGGTACACGGGCCGCAGTAGACAGGTCAGTGGAGGCCTAGTGGAAGGAGGGACCGCAGATGCGCCACTGTTTCACCCATACACAATTAGTAGGCCTAATGCAGCGTAGTTTCCAACAGCTACTAAACGAGAGCCGGAAGATCGAAGCTCAGGAAAGGCAACCTGGGGAACACCTTGGAGTGTAACACAACCTTTCTCTACACCACGGAAGGGCTGATTCTTAGGAAGGAAGGCTGTTGTAAATAAGCATTGCGCGTCCGAGGGTGATTATATTCTTATTCGGTATCTACTCACCCTCGGACGCGCCATGCTTCTTGATTTGTAATTAATGTTTATTTGCAATGTGCTTTTGACTTACTCAATTATTTTTTTAATTATTGATTTTATTAAATTAATAGTTTAACATCTTATTGGAAATAATTTAAAGGAGACGCGACAGGACAACACTCGGTGGATGCCATATCTGTGTTAACAACTCCAAAAAACTTTCAGTTAACTTCTTGCAGGAGAAAGAAATTGTAGCTGTTGGACCTTTGTAGTACAGTTCCAGATATTTGTTGTGTGTTTGTTTTGATTGTTAAAATGTCTGCATTTGAGATCTCAACACGATCTTATTTTTTATAATCAAATTAATTTTTTAAATATTTTATTAGGTTGGTTCAAGGGGTACACGGGCCGCAGTAGACAGGTCAGTGGAGGCCTAGTGGAAGGAGGGACCGCAGATGCGCCACTGTTTCACCCATACACAATTAGTAGGCCTAATGCAGCGTAGTTTCCAACAGCTACTAAACGAGAGCCGGAAGATCGAAGCTCAGGAAAGGCAACCTGGGGAACACCTTGGAGTGTAACACAACCTTTCTCTACACCACGGAAGGGCTGATTCTTAGGAAGGAAGGCTGTTTTAAATAAGCATTGCGCGTCCGAGGGTGATTATATTCTTATTCGGTATCTACTCACCCTCGGACGCGCCATGCTTCTTGATTTGTAATTAATGTTTATTTGCAATGTGCTTTTGACTTACTCAATTATTTTTTTAATTATTGATTTTATTAAATTAATAGTTTAACATCTTATTGGAAATAATTTAAAGGAGACGCGACAGGACAACACTCGGTGGATGCCATATCTGTGTTAACAACTCCAAAAAACTTTCAGTTAACTTCTTGCAGGAGAAAGAAATTGTCGCTGTTGGACCTTTGTAGTACAGTTCCAGATATTTGTTGTGTGTTTGTTTTGATTGTTAAAATGTCTGCATTTGAGATCTCAACACGATCTTATTTTTTATAATCAAATTAATTTTTTTTATATTTAATGATGTTGGTTCAAGGGGTACACGGGCAGCAATAGACAGGTCAGTGGAGGCCTAGTGGAAGGAGTGACGGCAGACAGGCATCAAAGGCCTAACATTGGGCTGGCTGTAGGCAAGTTAAAATTGGTTCCAGGGGAACACGGCCATCAGTGGCCTGGTCAGTGTAGTTGTAGTTGAAAGAACGGGACGCAGACAGGCTTCGAAGGCCTAACATAATAACATAGGGCTGGCTGTAGGAAAGTTAAAATTGGTTCCAGGGGAACACGGCCATCAGTGGCCTGGTCAGTGTAGTTGTAGTTGAAAGAACGGGACGCAGACAGGCTTCGAAGGCCTAACATAACAAACTTGGGCTGGCTGTAGGCACTTTTAAATTGGTTCCAGGGGTACATGGGCAGCAGTGTATGGTCAGTGGAAGTCTAGTGGAAGGAGTGACCGCAGACAGGCTTCCAAGGCCTAACATAACAAACTTGGGCTGGCTGTAGGCACTTTTAAATTGGTTCCAGGGGTACACGGGCAGCAGTGGTCTGGTCAGTGGAAGTCTAGTGGAAGGAGTGACCGCAGACAGGCTTCCAAGGCCTAACATAACAAACTTGGGCTGGCTGTAGGCACTTTTAAATTGGTTCCAGGGGTACATGGGCAGCAGTGGTCTGGTCAGTGGAAGTCTAGTGGAAAGAGTGACCGCAGACAGGCTTCCAAGGCCTAACATAACAAACTTGGGCTGGCTGTAGGCACTTTTAAATTGGTTCCAGGGGTACACGGGCAGCAGTGGTCTGGTCTGTGGAAGTCTAGTGGAAGGAGTGACCGCAGACAGGCTTCGAAGGCCTAACATAACAAACTTGGGCTGGCTGTAGGCACTTTTAAATTGGTTCCAGGGGTACACGGGCAGCAGTGGTCTGGTCAGTGGAAGTCTAGTGGAAGGAGTGACCGCAGACAGGCTTCCAAGGCCTAACATAACAAACTTGGGCTGGCTGTAGGCACTTTTAAATTGGTTCCAGGGGTACACGGGCAGCAGTGGTCTGGTCTGTGGAAGTCTAGTGGAAGGAGTGACCGCAGACAGGCTTCGAAGGCCTAACATAACAAACTTGGGCTGGCTGTAGGCACTTTTAAATTGGTTCCAGGGGTACACGGGCAGCAGTGGTCTGGTCAGTGGAAGTCTAGTGGAAGGAGTGACCGCAGACAGGCTTCCAAGGCCTAACATAACAAACTTGGGCTGGCTGTAGGCACTTTTAAATTGGTTCCAGGGGTACATGGGCAGCAGTGGTCTGGTCAGTGGAAGTCTAGTGGAAGGAGTGACCGCAGACAGGCTTCCAAGGCCTAACATAACAAACTTGGGCTGGCTGTAGGCACTTTTAAATTGGTTCCAGGGGTACACGGGCAGCAGTGGTCTGGTCTGTGGAAGTCTAGTGGAAGGAGTGACCGCAGACAGGCTTCGAAGGCCTAACATAACAAACTTGGGCTGGCTGTAGGCACTTTTAAATTGGTTCCAGGGGTACACGGGCAGCAGTGGTCTGGTCAGTGGAAGTCTAGTGGAAGGAGTGACGGCAGACAGTCTTCGAAGGCCTAACATAACAAAATTGGGCTGACTGTAGGCACTTTTAAATTGGTTCCAGGGTAACACGGCCAGCAGTGGCCTGGTCAGTGTAGTAGTTGTAGAAAGAAGGGACCGCAGACAGGCTTCGAAGGCCTAACATAACAAAAATGTCAAAACAATGGTATTGTCAGTGCCAGGCATTGAAGGATGTCAGCGCCTAGACTACACATTGGTGAAGCTGTGAGAGATAATTTTGCTAGTGGTAGAGCACTGTTTGAGCTGGGGGGGGGAACTGTCTTGTGGCCGGCGGTACAGGCACAGGGCCCCTCATATTACAACGGTGTGTCTGACGTTGGGTGCGCACCACCACCGCCAGAGACACTTTATTGTACTATGAGGGACCCAGTGGCAGTGCCGTCGACCAAAAGCGGCCACACCCACCTCTTCAGACAAACAGCACTCTCAAGGGTCCAAGCGCAAAGTGGCGATAGCACGGCCCCGTGTGGGGAGTTTGGCCATTTCGTGAGGTGGAAACATGTCGTATGCTGGACAATCAGGTGAAGAAAATTACGAGATTGGAAAAGTCATTCAGAATAGTCCACAGGCAAGACCTTTTCATAGGAAAGCTAGGTGTCAGCCGGGCAGGGTGGGGCAAAAGATTTTGAAATCCAGTTGTGGTTCATTTTAATGAAGGTTAGATCATCTACATTTTGGGTAGCCAGACGAGTCCTTTTTTCTGTTAGTATTGAACCTGCAGCACTGAATACTCTTTCTGATAGGACACTAGCTGCCGGGCAAGCAAGCTCCTGCAATGCATATTCTGCCAATTCTGGCCAGGTGTCTAATTTGGATGCCCAGTAATCAAATGGGAATGACGGTTGAGGGAGAACGTCGATAAGGGATGAAAAATAGTTTGTAACCATACTGGACAAATGTTGTCTCCTGTCACTTTGAATTGATGCTGCAGTACCTGTCCTGTCTGCGGTCATAGAAAAATCACTCCACAACCTGGTCAGAAAACCCCTCTGGCCAACGCCACTTCTGATTTCTGCCCCTCTAACACCTCTGGTCTGCTGGTCCCTGGAGCTCGTGTGAGAACGATCACGGGCGCTGTGTGCAGGGAATGCCAGAAGCAAACGGTCAACAAGAGTTGATTGTTTTGTTGCTAATATTAGTTCCAAGTTCTCATGTGGCATAATATTTTGCAATTTGCCTTTATAGCGAGGATCAAGGAGGCAGGCCAACCAGTAATCGTCATCGTTCATCATTTTTGTAATGCGTGTGTCCCTTTTGAGGATACGCAAGGCATAATCCGCCATGTGGGCCAAAGTTCCCGTTGTCAAATCTGCGGTTGTGCTTGGTTGAGGGGCAGTTGCAGGCAAATCTACGTCACTTGTGTCCCTCAAAAAACCAGAACCCGGCCTTGCCACGCCACCAATTTCCCGTGCCCCCGGGAAAGCTTCCTCATTAAAAATATACTCATCCCCATCATCCTCCTCATCCTCCACCTCCTCTTCGCCCGGTACCTCGTCATGTACACTGCCCTGACCAGACAATCGCTGACTGTCATCAAGGCTTTCCTCTTCCTCTGGTGCAGACGCCTGATCCTTTATGTGCGTCAAACTTTGCATCAGCAGACGCATTAGGGGGATGCTCATGCTTATTATGGCGTTGTCTGCACTAACCAGCCGTGTGCATTCCTCAAAACACTGAAGGACTTGACACATGTCTTGAATCTTCGACCACTGCACACCTGACAACTCCATGTCTGCCATCCTACTGCCTGCCCGTGTATGTGTATCCTCCCACAAAAACATAACAGCCCGCCTCTGTTCGCACAGTCTCTGAAGCATGTGCAGTGTTGAGTTCCACCTTGTTGCAACGTCTATGATTAGGCGATGCTGGGGAAGGTTCAAAGAACGCTGATAGGTCTGCATACGGCTGGAGTGTACAGGCGAACGGCGGATATGTGCGCAAAGTCCACGCACTTTGAGGAGCAGGTCGGATAACCCCGGATAACTTTTCAGGAAGCACTGCACCACCAGGTTTAAGGTGTGAGCCAGGCAAGGAATGTGTTTCAGTTGGGAAAGGGAGATGGCAGCCATGAAATTCCTTCCGTTATCACTCACTACCTTGCCTGCCTCAAGATCTACAGTGCCCAGCCACGACTGCGTTTCTTGCTGCAAGAACTCGGACAGAACTTCCGCGGTGTGTCTATTGTCGCCCAAACACTTCATAGCCAATACAGCCTGCTGACGTATGCCAGTAGCTGCCCCATAATGGGAGACCTGGTGTGCAACAGTGGCAGGTGCGGATGGAGTGTTTGTGCGACTGCGGTCTGTGGACGAGCTCTTGCTTCTGCAGGAGGACGAGGAGGAGGAGGAGGAGGAGGGGGTGCGAACGGCTACAGACAACTGTTTACTAGACCGTGGGCTAGGCAGAACTGTCCCAAACTTGCTGTCCCCTGTGGACCCTGAATCCACCACATTTACCCAGTGTGCCGTGATGGACACGTAACGTCCCTGGCCATGCCTACTGGTCCATGCATCTGTTGTCAGGTGCACCTTTGTGCTCACAGATTGCCTGAGTGCATGGACGATGCGCTCTTTAACATGCTGGTGGAGGGCTGGGATGGCTTTTCTGGAAAAAAAGTGTCGACTGGGTAGCTCGTAGCGTGGTACAGCGTAGTCCATCAGGTCTTTGAAAGCTTCGCTTTCAACTAACCGGTAGGGCATCATCTCTAACGAGATTAGTCTAGCTATGTGGGCGTTCAAACCCTGTGTACGCGGATGCGAGGCTAAGTATTTCCTTTTTCTAACCATAGTCTCATGTAGGGTGAGCTGGACTGGAGAGCTGGAGATCGTGGAACTAGCGGGGGTGCCGGTGGACATGGCAGACTGAGAGACGGTGGGAGATGGTATTGTTGCCACCGGTGCCCTAGATGCAGTGTTTCCTACTACGAAACTGGTGATTCCCTGACCCTGACTGCTTTGGCCTGGCAAAGATACCTGCACAGATACAGCAGGTGGTGCGCTAAATGGTGGTCCTACACTGCCGGAAGGGATGTTGCGTTGATGACTAGCTTCATTGGCCGAGGGTGCAACAACCTTAAGGGACGTTTGGTAGTTAGTCCAAGCTTTCAAATGCATGGTGGTTAAATGTCTATGCATGCAACTAGTATTGAGACTTTTCAGATTCTGACCTCTGCTTAAGGAAGTAGAACATTTTTGACAGATGACTTTGCGCTGATCAATTGGATGTTGTTTAAAAAAATGCCAGACTGCACTCTTTCTAGCATCGGATACCTTTTCAGGCATTGCAGACTGAGCTTTAACCGGATGGCCACGCTGTCCTCCACCAGGTTTTGGCTTTGCCACGCGTTTTGGGCAAGATACGGGCCCGGCAGATGGAACCTGTGGCGATGTTGATGCCTGCTGCGGCCCCTCCTCCTCCTCTGCTTCAGAACTGCTGCCGCCTGCACCCTGTTCCCCCAATGGCTGCCAATCGGGGTCAAGAACTGGGTCATCTAATAACTCTTCTTGTACCTCCTGCGCAACTTCGTCTGTGTCACCGTGTCGTTCGGTGGTATAGCGTTCGTGATGGGGCAACATAGTCTCATCAGGGTCTGATTCTTGATCAGCACCCTGCGAGGGCAATGTTGTGGTCTGAGTCAAAGGACCAGCATAGTAGTCTGGCTGTGGCTGTGCGTCAGTGCACTCCATGTCAGATTCAATTTGTAATGGGCATGGACTGTTAACTGCTTCACTTTCTAAGCCAGGGACGGTATGTGTAAAGAGCTCCATGGAGTAACCCGTTGTGTCGCCTGCTGCATTCTTCTCTGTTGTTGTTTTTGCTGAAGAGGACAAGGAAGTGACTTGTCCCTGACCGTGAACATCCACTAACGACGCGCTGCTTTTACTTTTACCAGTTTCACGAGAGGAGGCAAAAGAGCTAGAGGCTGAGTCAGCAAGATAAGCCAAAACTTGCTCTTGCTGCTCCGGCTTTAAAAGCGGTTTTCCTAATCCCAGAAAAGGGAGCGTTCGAGGCCTTGTGTAGCCGGACGACGAACCTGGCTCCACAGCTCCAGACTTAGGTGCAATATTTTTTTCCCCACGACCACCTGATGCTCCACCACTACCACTACCCTCATTACCAGCTGACAATGAACGCCCCCGGCCACGACCTCTTCCACTAGACTTCCTCATTGTTTTAAAAACGTAACCAAACTAACGTTATTTGTTGCAGTCACACAACTTACACGGTGAGCTATAACTTCAGTATGATTTAGCTACCCCTTTACAGGTTGGTGAGACCACAGCGAAAATCAGGCCCAATGTTACACACTCTTTTTTTGGTGGCTGCAAATTAGAGAGATGCCCCACACGCAGGACTGTCACTGAAGCACAAATGTTAATATTAATGTCACACTATTATTTTTTTTTTATTTTTTTTTTTTTCAGGAACACTTTAGAAACCCCCCAAAATAAAAAAAATAGATTTTTGCAGGGAGAATTTAGAAAACAAATGTAACAAACTATATGCTTTCTATGGGCCACTGAGTGAGAGATGACGCACACAGGAATCAGGAGTGGCACACAAGCCCAGAGGCCAATATTTTTCTACCAATGATTGATGGAGTTATTTTCTCTGGTAGATTTTGGAACCCAAATCAAGGAAAAAAAATATAGGCTTTCTATGGACCACAATTGGAGAGAGAGAGAGAGAGAGAGAGAGAGAGAGAGAGATGGCACACCCAGGAGTCAAGACTGGCACACAAGCAGAAAGGCCAATATTAATCTCCCATTTTTTGGGGGGGTTTGTTTTTTTTTTTGTTTTTTTTCAGGGAGACTTTAGAAAAAAAAATAATAAAAAAAATATGATTTTATCAGGAAGAATTTAGAAACCAAATAAAATAAAATGATTTTTTCAGGGAGAATTTATAAAACAAATAAAAACAAAAATAGGCGTTCTATGGCCCACTGACTGAGAGATGACGCACACAGGAGTCAGGAGTGGCACACAAGCCCAGAGGCCAATATTTTTCTACCAATGATTGATGTAGTTATTTTCTCTGGTAGATTTTGGAACCCAAATCAAGGAAAAAAAATATAGGCTTTCTATGGACCACAATTGGAGAGAGAGAGAGAGAGAGAGAGAGAGATGGCACACCCAGGAGTCAAGACTGGCACACAAGCAGAAAGGCCAATATTAATCTCCCACTGTTTTTTTTGTTTGTTTTTTTTTTTTTTTTTTCAGGCAGACTTTAGAAAAAAAAATAATAAAAAAAATATGATTTTATCAGGAAGAATTTAGAAACCAAATAAAATAAAATGATTTTTTCAGGGAGAATTTATAAAACAAATAAAAACAAAAATAGGCGTTCTATGGCCCACTGACTGAGAGATGACGCACACAGGAGTCAGGAGTGGCACACAAGCCCAGAGGCCAATATTTTTCTACCAATGATTGATGTAGTTATTTTCTCTGGTAGATTTTGGAACCCAAATCAAGGAAAAAAAATATAGGCTTTCTATGGACCACAATTGGAGAGAGAGAGAGAGAGAGAGAGAGAGAGAGAGAGATGGCACACCCAGGAGTCAAGACTGGCACACAAGCAGAAAGGCCAATATTAATCTCCCACTGTTTTTTTTGGTTGTTTTTTTTTTTTTTTTTTTTCAGGGAGACTTTAGAAAAAAAAATAATAAAAAAAATATGATTTTATCAGGAAGAATTTAGAAACCAAATAAAATAAAATGATTTTTTCAGGGAGAATTTATAAAACAAATAAAACCAAAAATAGGCGTTCTATGGCCCACTGACTGAGAGATGACGCACCCAGGAGTCAAGACTGGCACACAAGCAGAAAGGCCAATATTAATCTCCCACTGTTTTTTTTTTTTTTTTTTTTTTTTCAGGGAGACTTTAGAAAAAAAAATAATAAAAAAAATATGATTTTATCAGGAAGAATTTAGAAACCAAATAAAATAAAATGATTTTTTCAGGGAGAATTTATAAAACAAATAAAACCAAAAATAGGCGTTCTATGGCCCACTGACTGAGAGAGAGAGAGAGATGGAACGCTTAGTACTGGCACACAAGCCCAAAGGGCAATATTAATCTCCCTTTTTTTTTCAGGGAGAATTTCTAAAACCCAAAAAAAAAAAAAAATAGGCTTTCTATGGCCCACTATTTGTGAGAGAGATGGGACGCTCAGGACTGGCACAGATGGCACGCTCAGGACTGGCACAGAAGCCCAGAGGCCAATATTAATCTCCCTTTTTTTCTGGGAGAATTTATAAAACCAAAAAAATATTTAAATAGGCTTTCTATGGCCCACTATTTGTGAGAGAGATGGCACGCTCAGGACTGGCACAGATGGCACGCTCACAACTGGCACACAAGCCCAGAGGCCAATATTAATCTCCCTTTTTTCAGGGAAAATTTATAAAACCAAAAAAAAAATTAAATAGGCTTTCTATGGCCCACTATTTGTGAGAGAGATGGCACGCTCAGGACTGGCACAGATGGCACGCTCACAACTGGCACACAAGCCCAGAGGCCAATATTAATCTCCCTTTTTTCAGGGAAAATTTATAAAACAAAAAAAAAAATTAAATAGGCTTTCTATGGCCCACTATTTGTGAGAGAGATGGCACGCTCAGGACTGGCACAGATGGCACGCTCACAACTGGCACACAACCCCAGAGGCCAATATTAATCTCCCTTTTTTTCAGGGAGAATTTATAAAACCCCCAAAAAAAATTAAATAGGCTTTCTATGGCCCACTATTTGTGAGAGAGATGGCACGCTCAGGGCTGGCACAGATGGCACGCTCACAACTGGCACACAAGCCCAGAGGCCAATATTAATCTCCCTTTTTTCAGGGAAAATTTATAAAACCAAAAAAAAAATTAAATAGGCTTTCTATGGCCCACTATTTGTGAGAGAGATGGCACGCTCAGGACTGGCACAGATGGCACGCTCACAACTGGCACACAAGCCCAGAGGCCAATATTAATCTCCCTTTTTTTCAGGGAGAATTTATAAAACCAAAAAAAAAATTAAATAGGCTTTCTATGGCCCACTATTTGTGAGAGAGATGGCACGCTCAGGGCTGGCACAGATGGCACGCTCAGGACTGGCACACAAGCCCAGAGGCCAATATTAATCTCCCTTTTTTTCAGGGAGAATTTATAAAACCCAAAAAAAAATAAAATAGGCTTTCTATGGCCCACTATTTGTGAGAGAGATGGCACACTCAGGACTGGCACACAAGCCCAAAGGCCAATATTAATCTCCCACTGTATTTTTATCAGGGAGAATTTATACACCCCACAAAAAAAAATACAGAAAAATGAAAAGGCTTTCTATGGCCCACTATGTGAGAGAGATGGCACACACAGGGATGGCACTCTAGCAGAAATGCCAAATTGCCAATCTTAATCTCCCACCAAAAAAAAAAAAAAAAAAAAACAGGGAATGTCCTACAATTACTATCTCCCTGCCTGCAGTAATCTCAGCCAGGTATGGCAGGCAGCTACTATCTCCCTGCCTGCAGTAATCTCAGCCAGGTATGGCAGGCAGCAATAAGGAGTGGACTGATGCACAAATGAAATAAAAAGTGTGGACAAACAAAAAAGATAGCTGTGCAGAAAGGAAGGAACAAGAGGATTTGTGCTTTGAAAAAAGCAGTTGGTTTGCACAGCGGCGTACACACAGCAATGCAGCAATCAGGGAGCCTTCTAGGGCAGCCCAATGAGCTACAGCGCTGAGGGGGGAAAAAAAAAAAGTAGCTTCCACTGTCCCTGCACACCGAAGGTGGTGTTGGACAGTGCAAATCGCTGCAGCACAAGCGGTTTTGTGGTTAATGGACCCTGCCTAACGCTATCCCTGCTTCTGACAAAGCGGCAGCAACCTCTCCCTAAGCTCAGATCAGCAGCAGTAAGATGGCGGTCGGCGGGAACGCCTCTTTATAGCCCCTGTGACGTCGCAGACAGCAAGCCAATCACTGCAATGCCCTTCTCTAAGATGGTGGGGACCAGGACCTATGTCATCACGCTGCCCACACTCTGCGTTTACCTTCATTGGCTGAGAAATGGCGCTTTTCGCGTCATTGAAACGCGACTTTGGCGCGAAAGTCGCGTACCGCATGGCCGACCCCGCACAGGGGTCGGATCGGGTTTCATGAAACCCCGACTTAGCCAAAAGTCGGCGACTTTTGAAAATGTTCGACCCGTTTCGCTCAACCCTATGACCGATCGAACGTTTTCCCCCTTTCCCAAGTAACTTGCCGAACCAACCCTGGTCTCCAAGTAACTTAATGCGACCGATCGAACGTTTTCCCCCTTTCCCAAGTAACTTGCCGAACCAACCCTGGTCTCCAAGTAACTTAATGCGACCGATCGAACGTTTTCCACCTTTCCCAAGTAACTTGCCGAACCAACCTTGGTCTCCAAGTAACTTAATGCGATCGAACGTGCTATCCCTCCCCTGTTCTCTACTCTAACCCTAACCATTGGAGTTGCAGCCTAAACCTAATCCCAGGAGTTTGCGTTTTCCCCCTTTCCCAAGTAACTTGCCGAACCAACCCTGGTCTCCAAGTAACTTAATGACCCCTGGGGTTAGGGTTAGAGGAGAATCTTAAAAACGCCACCCCCGGGTTAGGGTTAGGGTTAGGGTTAGGGGAACATGACGCCAATCCCGGTCTCCAAGTAACTTAATGCGACCGATCGAACGTTTTCCCCCTTTACCAAGTAACTTGCCGAACCAACCCTTGTCTCCAAGTAACTTAATGCGACCGATCGAACGTTTTCCCCCTTTCCCAAGTAACTTGCCGAACCAACCCTGGTCTCCAAGTAACTTAATGCGACCGATCGAACGTTTTCCCCCTTTTCCAAGTAACTTGCCGAACCAACCCTGGTCTCCAAGTAACTTAATGCGATCGAACGTGCTATCCCTCCCCTGTTCTCTACTCTAACCCTAACCATTGGAGTTGCAGCCTAAACCTAATCCCAGGAGTTTGCGTTTTCCCCCTTTCCCAAGTAACTTGCCGAACCAACCCTGGTCTCCAAGTAACTTAATGACCCCTGGGGTTAGGGTTAGAGGAGAATCTTAAAAACGCCACCCCCGGGTTAGGGTTAGGGTTAGGGTTAGGGTTAGGGGAACATGACGCCAATCCCGGTCTCCAAGTAACTTAGGGTTAGGGTTAGGGTTAGGGTTAGGGTTAGGGTTCCACAAGTGTCTTAATGCGTTTTCCCGGTTCCCCAAGTGTCTTAATGCGTTTTCCCGGTTCCCCAAGTGTCTTAATGCGTTTTCCCGGTTCCCCAAGTGTCTTAATGCGTTTTCCCGGTTCCCCAAGTGTCTTAATGCGTTTTCCCGGTTCCCCAAGTGTCTTAATGCGTTTTCCCGGTTCCCCAAGTGTCTTAATGCAATCGAACGTGCTATCCCTCCCCTGTTCTCTACTCTAACCCTAACCATTGGAGTTGCAGCCTAAACCTAATCCCAGGAGTTTGCGTTTTCCCCCTTTCCCAAGTAACTTGCCGAACCAACCCTGGTCTCCAAGTAACTTAATGACCCCTGGGGTTAGGGTTAGAGAAGTGTCTTAAAAACGCCACCCCCGGGTTAGGGTTAGGGTTAGGGTTAGGGTTCCACAAGTGTCTTAATGCGTTTTCCCGGTTCCCCAAGTGTCTTAATGCGTTTTCCCGGTTCCCCAAGTGTCTTAATGCGTTTTCCCGGTTCCCCAAGTGTCTTAATGCGTTTTCCCGGTTCCCCAAGTGTCTTAATGCGTTTTCCCGGTTCCCCAAGTGTCTTAATGCGTTTTCCCGGTTCCCCAAGTGTCTTAATGCGATCGAACGTGCTATCCCTCCCCTGTTCTCTACTCTAACCCTAACCATTGGAGTTGCAGCCTAAACCTAATCCCAGGAGTTTGCGTTTTCCCCCTTTCCCAAGTAACTTGCCGAACCAACCCTGGTCTCCAAGTAACTTAATGACCCCTGGGGTTAGGGTTAGAGAAGTGTCTTAAAAACGCCACCCCCCGGTTAGGGTTAGGGTTAGGGTTAGGGTTAGGGTTAGGGTTCCACAAGTGTCTTAATGCGTTTTCCCGGTTCCCCAAGTGTCTTAATGCGTTTTCCCGGTTCCCCAAGTGTCTTAATGCGTTTTCCCGGTTCCCCAAGTGTCTTAATGCGTTTTCCCGGTTCCCCAAGTGTCTTAATGCGTTTTCCCGGTTCCCCAAGTGTCTTAATGCAATCGAACGTGCTATCCCTCCCCTGTTCTCTACTCTAACCCTAACCATTGGAGTTGCAGCCTAAACCTAATCCCAGGAGTTTGCGTTTTCCCCCTTTCCCAAGTAACTTGCCGAACCAACCCTGGTCTCCAAGTAACTTAATGACCCCTGGGGTTAGGGTTAGAGAAGTGTCTTAAAAACGCCACCCCCGGGTTAGGGTTAGGGTTAGGGTTAGGGTTAGGGTTCCACAAGTGTCTTAATGCGTTTTCCCGGTTCCCCAAGTGTCTTAATGCGTTTTCCCGGTTCCCCAAGTGTCTTAATGCGTTTTCCCGGTTCCCCAAGTGTCTTAATGCGTTTTCCCGGTTCCCCAAGTGTCTTAATGCGTTTTCCCGGTTCCCCAAGTGTCTTAATGCGTTTTCCCGGTTCCCCAAGTGTCTTAATGCGATCGAACGTGCTATCCCTCCCCTGTTCTCTACTCTAACCCTAACCATTGGAGTTGCAGCCTAAACCTAATCCCAGGAGTTTGCGTTTTCCCCCTTTCCCAAGTAACTTGCCGAACCAACCCTGGTCTCCAAGTGTCTTAATGCGATCGAACGTGCTATCCCTCCCCTGTTCTCTACTCTAACCCTAACCATTGGAGTTGCAGCCTAAACCTAATCCCAGGAGTTTGCGTTTTCCCCCTTTCCCAAGTAACTTGCCGAACCAACCCTGGTCTCCAAGTAACTTAATGACCCCTGGGGTTAGGGTTAGAGAAGTGTCTTAAAAACGCCACCCCAGGGTTAGGGTTAGGGTTAGGGTTAGGGTTAGGGTTCCACAAGTGTCTTAATGCGTTTTCCCGGTTCCCCAAGTGTCTTAATGCGTTTTCCCGGTTCCCCAAGTGTCTTAATGCGTTTTCCCGGTTCCCCAAGTGTCTTAATGCGTTTTCCCGGTTCCCCAAGTGTCTTAATGCGTTTTCCCGGTTCCCCAAGTGTCTTAATGCGTTTTCCCGGTTCCCCAAGTGTCTTAATGCGATCGAACGTGCTATCCCTCCCCTGTTCTCTACTCTAACCCTAACCATTGGAGTTGCAGCCTAAACCTAATCCCAGGAGTTTGCGTTTTCCCCCTTTCCCAAGTAACTTGCCGAACCAACCCTGGTCTCCAAGTGTCTTAATGCGATCGAACATGCTATCCCTCCCCTGTTCTCTACTCTAACCCTAACCATTGGAGTTGTAGCCTAAACCTAATCCCAGGAGTTTGCGTTTTCCCCCTTTCCCAAGTAACTTGCCGAACCAACCCTGGTCTCCAAGTAACTTAATGACCCCTGGGGTTAGGGTTAGAGAAGTGTCTTAAAAACGCCACCCCAGGGTTAGGGTTAGGGTTAGGGTTAGGGTTAGGGTTCCACAAGTGTCTTAATGCGTTTTCCCGGTTCCCCAAGTGTCTTAATGCGTTTTCCCGGTTCCCCAAGTGTCTTAATGCGTTTTCCCGGTTCCCCAAGTGTCTTAATGCGTTTTCCCGGTTCCCCAAGTGTCTTAATGCGTTTTCCCGGTTCCCCAAGTGTCTTAATGCGTTTTCCCGGTTCCCCAAGTGTCTTAATGCGATCGAACGTGCTATCCCTCCCCTGTTCTCTACTCTAACCCTAACCATTGGAGTTGCAGCCTAAATCTAATCCCAGGAGTTTGCGTTTTCCCCCTTTCCCAAGTAACTTGCCGAACCAACCCTGGTCTCCAAGTGTCTTAATGCGATCGAACATGCTATCCCTCCCCTGTTCTCTACTCTAACCCTAACCATTGGAGTTGCAGCCTAAACCTAATCCCAGGAGTTTGCGTTTTCCCCCTTTCCCAAGTAACTTGCCGAACCAACCCTGGTCTCCAAGTAACTTAATGACCCCTGGGGTTAGGGTTAGAGGAGAATCTTAAAAACGCCACCCCCGGGTTAGGGTTAGGGTTAGGGTTAGGGTTACATGACGCCAATCCCGGTCTCCAAGTAACTTAATGCGACCGATAGAACGTTTTCCCCCTTTCCCAAGTAACTTGCCGAACCAACCCTGGTCTCCAAGTAACTTAATGCGACCGATCGAACGTTTTCCCCCTTTCCCAAGTAACTTGCCGAACCAACCCTGGTCTCCAAGTAACTTAATGCGACCGATCGAACGTTTTCCACCTTTCCCAAGTAACTTGCCGAACCAACCTTGGTCTCCAAGTAACTTAATGCGATCGAACGTGCTATCCCTCCCCTGTTCTCTACTCTAACCCTAACCATTGGAGTTGCAGCCTAAACCTAATCCCAGGAGTTTGCGTTTTCCCCCTTTCCCAAGTAACTTGCTGAACCAACCCTGGTCTCCAAGTAACTTAATGACCCCTGGGGTTAGGGTTAGAGGAGAATCTTAAAAACGCCACCCCCGGGTTAGGGTTAGGGTTAGGGTTAGGGGAACATGACGCCAATCCCGGTCTCCAAGTAACTTAATGCGACCGATCGAACGTTTTCCCCCTTTACCAAGTAACTTGCCGAACCAACCCTTGTCTCCAAGTAACTTAATGCGACCGATCGAACGTTTTCCCCCTTTCCCAAGTAACTTGCCGAACCAACCCTGGTCTCCAAGTAACTTAATGCGACCGATCGAACGTTTTCCCCCTTTTCCAAGTAACTTGCCGAACCAACCCTGGTCTCCAAGTAACTTAATGCGATCGAACGTGCTATCCCTCCCCTGTTCTCTACTCTAACCCTAACCATTGGAGTTGCAGCCTAAACCTAATCCCAGGAGTTTGCGTTTTCCCCCTTTCCCAAGTAACTTGCCGAACCAACCCTGGTCTCCAAGTAACTTAATGACCCCTGGGGTTAGGGTTAGAGGAGAATCTTAAAAACGCCACCCCCGGGTTAGGGTTAGGGTTAGGGTTAGGGGAACATGACGCCAATCCCGGTCTCCAAGTAACTTAGGGTTAGGGTTAGGGTTAGGGTTAGGGTTCCACAAGTGTCTTAATGCGTTTTCCCGGTTCCCCAAGTGTCTTAATGCGTTTTCCCGGTTCCCCAAGTGTCTTAATGCGTTTTCCCGGTTCCCCAAGTGTCTTAATGCGTTTTCCCGGTTCCCCAAGTGTCTTAATGCGTTTTCCCGGTTCCCCAAGTGTCTTAATGCGTTTTCCCGGTTCCCCAAGTGTCTTAATGCAATCGAACGTGCTATCCCTCCCCTGTTCTCTACTCTAACCCTAACCATTGGAGTTGCAGCCTAAACCTAATCCCAGGAGTTTGCGTTTTCCCCCTTTCCCAAGTAACTTGCCGAACCAACCCTGGTCTCCAAGTAACTTAATGACCCCTGGGGTTAGGGTTAGAGAAGTGTCTTAAAAACGCCACCCCCGGGTTAGGGTTAGGGTTAGGGTTCCACAAGTGTCTTAATGCGTTTTCCCGGTTCCCCAAGTGTCTTAATGCGTTTTCCCGGTTCCCCAAGTGTCTTAATGCGTTTTCCCGGTTCCCCAAGTGTCTTAATGCGTTTTCCCGGTTCCCCAAGTGTCTTAATGCGTTTTCCCGGTTCCCCAAGTGTCTTAATGCGTTTTCCCGGTTCCCCAAGTGTCTTAATGCGATCGAACGTGCTATCCCTCCCCTGTTCTCTACTCTAACCCTAACCATTGGAGTTGCAGCCTAAACCTAATCCCAGGAGTTTGCGTTTTCCCCCTTTCCCAAGTAACTTGCCGAACCAACCCTGGTCTCCAAGTAACTTAATGACCCCTGGGGTTAGGGTTAGAGAAGTGTCTTAAAAACGCCACCCCCCGGTTAGGGTTAGGGTTAGTGTTAGGGTTAGGGTTCCACAAGTGTCTTAATGCGTTTTCCCGGTTCCCCAAGTGTCTTAATGCGTTTTCCCGGTTCCCCAAGTGTCTTAATGCGTTTTCCCGGTTCCCCAAGTGTCTTAATGCGTTTTCCCGGTTCCCCAAGTGTCTTAATGCGTTTTCCCGGTTCCCCAAGTGTATTAATGCGTTTTCCCGGTTCCCCAAGTGTCTTAATGCGATCGAACGTGCTATCCCTCCCCTGTTCTCTACTCTAACCCTAACCATTGGAGTTGCAGCCTAAACCTAATCCCAGGAGTTTGCGTTTTCCCCCTTTCCCAAGTAACTTGCCGAACCAACCCTGGTCTCCAAGTAACTTAATGACCCCTGGGGTTAGGGTTAGAGAAGTGTCTTAAAAACGCCACCCCCCGGTTAGGGTTAGGGTTAGGGTTAGGGTTAGGGTTCCACAAGTGTCTTAATGCGTTTTCCCGGTTCCCCAAGTGTCTTAATGCGTTTTCCCGGTTCCCCAAGTGTCTTAATGCGTTTTCCCGGTTCCCCAAGTGTCTTAATGCAATCGAACGTGCTATCCCTCCCCTGTTCTCTACTCTAACCCTAACCATTGGAGTTGCAGCCTAAACCTAATCCCAGGAGTTTGCGTTTTCCCCCTTTCCCAAGTAACTTGCCGAACCAACCCTGGTCTCCAAGTAACTTAATGACCCCTGGGGTTAGGGTTAGAGAAGTGTCTTAAAAACGCCACCCCCAGGTTAGGGTTAGGGTTAGGGTTAGGGTTCCACAAGTGTCTTAATGCGTTTTCCCGGTTCCCTAAGTGTCTTAATGCGTTTTCCCGGTTCCCCAAGTGTCTTAATGCGTTTTCCCGGTTCCCCAAGTGTCTTAATGCGTTTTCCCGGTTCCCCAAGTGTCTTAATGCGTTTTCCCGGTTCCCCAAGTGTCTTAATGCGTTTTCCCGGTTCCCCAAGTGTCTTAATGCGATCGAACGTGCTATCCCTCCCCTGTTCTCTACTCTAACCCTAACCATTGGAGTTGCAGCCTAAACCTAATCCCAGGAGTTTGCGTTTTCCCCCTTTCCCAAGTAACTTGCCGAACCAACCCTGGTCTCCAAGTGTCTTAATGCGATCAAACGTGCTATCCCTCCCCTGTTCTCTACTCTAACCCTAACCATTGGAGTTGCAGCCTAAACCTAATCCCAGGAGTTTGCGTTTTCCCCCTTTCCCAAGTAACTTGCCGAACCAACCCTGGTCTCCAAGTAACTTAATGACCCCTGGGGTTAGGGTTAGAGAAGTGTCTTAAAAACGCCACCCCAGGGTTAGGGTTAGGGTTAGGGTTAGGGTTAGGGTTCCACAAGTGTCTTAATGCGTTTTCCCGGTTCCCCAAGTGTCTTAATGCGTTTTCCCGGTTCCCCAAGTGTCTTAATGCGTTTTCCCGGTTCCCCAAGTGTCTTAATGCGTTTTCCCGGTTCCCCAAGTGTCTTAATGCGTTTTCCCGGTTCCCCAAGTGTCTTAATGCGTTTTCCCGGTTCCCCAAGTGTCTTAATGCGATCGAACGTGCTATCCCTCCCCTGTTCTCTACTCTAACCCTAACCATTGGAGTTGCAGCCTAAACCTAATCCCAGGAGTTTGCGTTTTCCCCCTTTCCCAAGTAACTTGCCGAACCAACCCTGGTCTCCAAGTGTCTTAATGCGATCGAACGTGCTATCCCTCCCCTGTTCTCTACTCTAACCCTAACCATTGGAGTTGTAGCCTAAACCTAATCCCAGGAGTTTGCGTTTTCCCCCTTTCCCAAGTAACTTGCCGAACCAACCCTGGTCTCCAAGTAACTTAATGACCCCTGGGGTTAGGGTTAGAGAAGTGTCTTAAAAACGCCACCCCAGGGTTAGGGTTAGGGTTAGGGTTAGGGTTAGGGTTCCACAAGTGTCTTAATGCGTTTTCCCGGTTCCCCAAGTGTCTTAATGCGTTTTCCCGGTTCCCCAAGTGTCTTAATGCGGTTTCCCGGTTCCCCAAGTGTCTTAATGCGTTTTCCCGGTTCCCCAAGTGTCTTAATGCGTTTTCCCGGTTCCCCAAGTGTCTTAATGCGTTTTCCCGGTTCCCCAAGTGTCTTAATGCGATCGAACGTGCTATCCCTCCCCTGTTCTCTACTCTAACCCTAACCATTGGAGTTGCAGCCTAAATCTAATCCCAGGAGTTTGCATTTTCCCCCTTTCCCAAGTAACTTGCCGAACCAACCCTGGTCTCCAAGTGTCTTAATGCGATCGAACGTGCTATCCCTCCCCTGTTCTCTACTCTAACCCTAACCATTGGAGTTGTAGCCTAAACCTAATCCCAGGAGTTTGCGTTTTCCCCCTTTCCCAAGTAACTTGCCGAACCAACCCTGGTCTCCAAGTAACTTAATGACCCCTGGGGTTAGGGTTAGAGAAGTGTCTTAAAAACGCCACCCCAGGGTTAGGGTTAGGGTTAGGGTTAGGGTTAGGGTTCCACAAGTGTCTTAATGCGTTTTCCCGGTTCCCCAAGTGTCTTAATGCGTTTTCCCGGTTCCCCAAGTGTCTTAATGCGGTTTCCCGGTTCCCCAAGTGTCTTAATGCGTTTTCCCGGTTCCCCAAGTGTCTTAATGCGTTTTCCCGGTTCCCCAAGTGTCTTAATGCGTTTTCCCGGTTCCCCAAGTGTCTTAATGCGATCGAACGTGCTATCCCTCCCCTGTTCTCTACTCTAACCCTAACCATTGGAGTTGCAGCCTAAATCTAATCCCAGGAGTTTGCATTTTCCCCCTTTCCCAAGTAACTTGCCGAACCAACCCTGGTCTCCAAGTGTCTTAATGCGATCGAACGTGCTATCCCTCCCCTGTTCTCTACTCTAACCCTAACCATTGGAGTTGCAGCCTAAACCTAATCCCAGGAGTTTGCGTTTTCCCCCTTTCCCAAGTAACTTGCCGAACCAACCCTGGTCTCCAAGTAACTTAATGACCCCTGGGGTTAGGGTTAGAGAAGTGTCTTAAAAACGCCACCCCAGGGTTAGGGTTAGGGTTAGGGTTAGGGTTAGGGGAACATGACGCCAATCCCGGTCTCCAAGTAACTTAATGCGACCGATCGAACGTTTTCCCCCTTTACCAAGTAACTTGCCGAACCAACCCTTGTCTCCAAGTAACTTAATGCGACCGATCGAACGTTTTCCCCCTTTCCCAAGTAACTTGCCGAACCAACCCTGGTCTCCAAGTAACTTAATGCGACCGATCGAACGTTTTCCCCCTTTCCCAAGTAACTTGCCGAACCAACCCTGGTCTCCAAGTAACTTAATGCGATCGAACGTGCTATCCCTCCCCTGTTCTCTACTCTAACCCTAACCATTGGAGTTGCAGCCTAAACCTAATCCCAGGAGTTTGCGTTTTCCCCCTTTCCCAAGTAACTTGCCGAACCAACCCTGGTCTCCAAGTAACTTAATGACCCCTGGGGTTAGGGTTAGAGGAGAATCTTAAAAACGCCACCCCCGGGTTAGGGTTAGGGTTAGGGTTAGGGGAACATGACGCCAATGCCGGTCTCCAAGTAACTTAATGCGACCGATCGAACGTTTTCCCCCTTTCCCAAGTAACTTGCCGAACCAACCCTGGTCTCCAAGTAACTTAATGCGATCGAACGTGCTATCCCTCCCCTGTTCTCTACTCTAACCCTAACCATTGGAGTTGCAGCCTAAACCTAATCCCAGGAGTTTGCGTTTTCCCCCTTTCCCAAGTAACTTGCCGAACCAACCCTGGTCTCCAAGTAACTTAATGACCCCTGGGGTTAGGGTTAGAGGAGAATCTTAAAAATGCCACCCCCGGGTTAGGGTTAGGGTTAGGGTTAGGGGAACATGACGCCAATCCCGGTCTCCAAGTAACTTAATGCGACCGATCGAACGTTTTCCCCCTTTCCCAAGTAACTTGCCGAACCAACCCTGGTCTCCAAGTAACTTAATGCGACCGATCGAACGTTTTCCCCCTTTCCCAAGTAACTTGCCGAACCAACCCTGGTCTCCAAGTAACTTAATGCGACCGATCGAACGTTTTCCACCTTTCCCAAGTAACTTGCCGAACCAACCCTGGTCTCCAAGTAACTTAATGCGATCGAACGTGCTATCCCTCCCCTGTTCTCTACTCTAACCCTAACCATTGGAGTTGCAGCCTAAACCTAATCCCAGGAGTTTGCGTTTTCCCCCTTTCCCAAGTAACTTGCCGAACCAACCCTGGTCTCCAAGTAACTTAATGACCCCTGGGGTTAGGGTTAGAGGAGAATCTTAAAAACGCCACCCCCGGGTTAGGGTTAGGGTTAGGGTTAGGGGAACATGACGCCAATCCCGGTCTCCAAGTAACTTAATGCGACCGATCGAACGTTTTCCCCCTTTACCAAGTAACTTGCCGAACCAACCCTTGTCTCCAAGTAACTTAATGCGACCGATCGAACGTTTTCCCCCTTTCCCAAGTAACTTGCCGAACCAACCCTGGTCTCCAAGTAACTTAATGCGACCGATCGAACGTTTTCCCCCTTTTCCAAGTAACTTGCCGAACCAACCCTGGTCTCCAAGTAACTTAATGCGATCGAACGTGCTATCCCTCCCCTGTTCTCTACTCTAACCCTAACCATTGGAGTTGCAGCCTAAACCTAATCCCAGGAGTTTGCGTTTTCCCCCTTTCCCAAGTAACTTGCCGAACCAACCCTGGTCTCCAAGTAACTTAATGACCCCTGGGGTTAGGGTTAGAGGAGAATCTTAAAAACGCCACCCCCGGGTTAGGGTTAGGGTTAGGGTTAGGGTTAGGGGAACATGACGCCAATCCCGGTCTCCAAGTAACTTAGGGTTAGGGTTAGGGTTAGGGTTAGGGTTAGGGTTCCACAAGTGTCTTAATGCGTTTTCCCGGTTCCCCAAGTGTCTTAATGCGTTTTCCCGGTTCCCCAAGTGTCTTAATGCGTTTTCCCGGTTCCCCAAGTGTCTTAATGCGTTTTCCCGGTTCCCCAAGTGTCTTAATGCGTTTTCCCGGTTCCCCAAGTGTCTTAATGCGTTTTCCCGGTTCCCCAAGTGTCTTAATGCAATCGAACGTGCTATCCCTCCCCTGTTCTCTACTCTAACCCTAACCATTGGAGTTGCAGCCTAAACCTAATCCCAGGAGTTTGCGTTTTCCCCCTTTCCCAAGTAACTTGCCGAACCAACCCTGGTCTCCAAGTAACTTAATGACCCCTGGGGTTAGGGTTAGAGAAGTGTCTTAAAAACGCCACCCCCGGGTTAGGGTTAGGGTTAGGGTTAGGGTTAGGGTTAGGGTTCCACAAGTGTCTTAATGCGTTTTCCCGGTTCCCCAAGTGTCTTAATGCGTTTTCCCGGTTCCCCAAGTGTCTGAATGCGTTTTCCCGGTTCCCCAAGTGTCTTAATGCGTTTTCCCGGTTCCCCAAGTGTCTTAATGCGTTTTCCCGGTTCCCCAAGTGTCTTAATGCGTTTTCCCGGTTCCCCAAGTGTCTTAATGCGTTTTCCCGTTTCCCCAAGTGTCTTAATGCGATCGAACGTGCTATCCCTCCCCTGTTCTCTACTCTAACCCTAACCATTGGAGTTGCAGCCTAAACCTAATCCCAGGAGTTTGCGTTTTCCCCCTTTCCCAAGTAACTTGCCGAACCAACCCTGGTCTCCAAGTAACTTAATGACCCCTGGGGTTAGGGTTAGAGAAGTGTCTTAAAAACGCCACCCCCGGGTTAGGGTTAGGGTTAGGGTTCCACAAGTGTCTTAATGCGTTTTCCCGGTTCCCCAAGTGTCTTAATGCGTTTTCCCGGTTCCCCAAGTGTCTTAATGCGTTTTCCCGGTTCCCCAAGTGTCTTAATGCGTTTTCCCGGTTCCCCAAGTGTCTTAATGCGTTTTCCCGGTTCCCCAAGTGTCTTAATGCGTTTTCCCGGTTCCCCAAGTGTCTTAATGCGATCGAACGTGCTATCCCTCCCCTGTTCTCTACTCTAACCCTAACCATTGGAGTTGCAGCCTAAACCTAATCCCAGGAGTTTGCGTTTTCCCCCTTTCCCAAGTAACTTGCCGAACCAACCCTGGTCTCCAAGTGTCTTAATGCGATCGAACGTGCTATCCCTCCCCTGTTCTCTACTCTAACCCTAACCATTGGAGTTGTAGCCTAAACCTAATCCCAGGAGTTTGCGTTTTCCCCCTTTCCCAAGTAACTTGCCGAACCAACCCTGGTCTCCAAGTAACTTAATGACCCCTGGGGTTAGGGTTAGAGAAGTGTCTTAAAAACGCCACCCCAGGGTTAGGGTTAGGGTTAGGGTTAGGGTTAGGGTTAGGGTTCCACAAGTGTCTTAATGCGTTTTCCCGGTTCCCCAAGTGTCTTAATGCGTTTTCCCGGTTCCCCAAGTGTCTTAATGCGTTTTCCCGGTTCCCCAAGTGTCTTAATGCGTTTTCCCGGTTCCCCAAGTGTCTTAATGCGTTTTCCCGGTTCCCCAAGTGTCTTAATGCGATCGAACGTGCTATCCCTCCCCTGTTCTCTACTCTAACCCTAACCATTGGAGTTGCAGCCTAAATCTAATCCCAGGAGTTTGCATTTTCCCCCTTTCCCAAGTAACTTGCCGAACCAACCCTGGTCTCCAAGTGTCTTAATGCGATCGAACGTGCTATCCCTCCCCTGTTCTCTACTCTAACCCTAACCATTGGAGTTGCAGCCTAAACCTAATCCCAGGAGTTTGCGTTTTCCCCCTTTCCCAAGTAACTTGCCGAACCAACCCTGGTCTCCAAGTAACTTAATGACCCCTGGGGTTAGGGTTAGAGAAGTGTCTTAAAAACGCCACCCCAGGGTTAGGGTTAGGGTTAGGGTTAGGGTTAGGGTTAGGGGAACATGACGCCAATCCCGGTCTCCAAGTAACTTAATGCGACCGATCGAACGTTTTCCCCCTTTACCAAGTAACTTGCCGGACCAACCCTTGTCTCCAAGTAACTTAATGCGACCGATCGAACGTTTTCCCCCTTTCCCAAGTAACTTGCCGAACCAACCCTGGTCTCCAAGTAACTTAATGCGACCGATCGAACGTTTTCCCCCTTTTCCCAAGTAACTTGCCGAACCAACCCTGGTCTCCAAGTAACTTAATGCGATCGAACGTGCTATCCCTCCCCTGTTCTCTACTCTAACCCTAACCATTGGAGTTGCAGCCTAAACCTAATCCCAGGAGTTTGCGTTTTCCCCCTTTCCCAAGTAACTTGCCGAACCAACCCTGGTCTCCAAGTAACTTAATGACCCCTGGGGTTAGGGTTAGAGGAGAATCTTAAAAACGCCACCCCCGGGTTAGGGTTAGGGTTAGGGTTAGGGGAACATGACGCCAATGCCGGTCTCCAAGTAACCTAATGCGACCGATCGAACGTTTTCCCCCTTTCCCAAGTAACTTGCCGAACCAACCCTGGTCTCCAAGTAACTTAATGCGATCGAACGTGCTATCCCTCCCCTGTTCTCTACTCTAACCCTAACCATTGGAGTTGCAGCCTAAACCTAATCCCAGGAGTTTGCGTTTTCCCCCTTTCCCAAGTAACTTGCCGAACCAACCCTGGTCTCCAAGTAACTTAATGACCCCTGGGGTTAGGGTTAGAGGAGAATCTTAAAAATGCCACCCCCGGGTTAGGGTTAGGGTTAGGGTTAGGGGAACATGACGCCAATCCCGGTCTCCAAGTAACTTAATGCGACCGATCGAACGTTTTCCCCCTTTCCCAAGTAACTTGCCGAACCAACCCTGGTCTCCAAGTAACTTAATGCGACCGATCGAACGTTTTCCCCCTTTCCCAAGTAACTTGCCGAACCAACCCTGGTCTCCAAGTAACTTAATGCGACCGATCGAACGTTTTCCACCTTTCCCAAGTAACTTGCCGAACCAACCCTGGTCTCCAAGTAACTTAATGCGATCGAACGTGCTATCCCTCCCCTGTTCTCTACTCTAACCCTAACCATTGGAGTTGCAGCCTAAACCTAATCCCAGGAGTTTGCGTTTTCCCCCTTTCCCAAGTAACTTGCCGAACCAACCCTGGTCTCCAAGTAACTTAATGACCCCTGGGGTTAGGGTTAGAGGAGAATCTTAAAAACGCCACCCCCGGGTTAGGGTTAGGGTTAGGGTTAGGGGAACATGACGCCAATCCCGGTCTCCAAGTAACTTAATGCGACCGATCGAACGTTTTCCCCCTTTACCAAGTAACTTGCCGAACCAACCCTTGTCTCCAAGTAACTTAATGCGACCGATCGAACGTTTTCCCCCTTTCCCAAGTAACTTGCCGAACCAACCCTGGTCTCCAAGTAACTTAATGCGACCGATCGAACATTTTCCCCCTTTTCCAAGTAACTTGCCGAACCAACCCTGGTCTCCAAGTAACTTAATGCGATCGAACGTGCTATCCCTCCCCTGTTCTCTACTCTAACCCTAACCATTGGAGTTGCAGCCTAAACCTAATCCCAGGAGTTTGCGTTTTCCCCCTTTCCCAAGTAACTTGCCGAACCAACCCTGGTCTCCAAGTAACTTAATGACCCCTGGGGTTAGGGTTAGAGGAGAATCTTAAAAACGCCACCCCCGGGTTAGAGTTAGGGTTAGGGTTAGGGTTAGGGGAACATGACGCCAATCCCGGTCTCCAAGTAACTTAGGGTTAGGGTTAGGGTTAGGGTTACGGTTAGGGTTAGGGTTCCACAAGTGTCGTAATGCGTTTTCCCGGTTCCCCAAGTGTCTTAATGCGTTTTCCCGGTTCCCCAAGTGTCTTAATGCGTTTTCCCGGTTCCCCAAGTGTCTTAATGCGTTTTCCCGGTTCCCCAAGTGTCTTAATGCGTTTTCCCGGTTCCCCAAGTGTCTTAATGCAATCGAACGTGCTATCCCTCCCCTGTTCTCTACTCTAACCCTAACCATTGGAGTTGCAGCCTAAACCTAATCCCAGGAGTTTGCGTTTTCCCCCTTTCCCAAGTAACTTGCCGAACCAACCCTGGTCTCCAAGTAACTTAATGACCCCTGGGGTTAGGGTTAGAGAAGTGTCTTAAAAACGCCACCCCCGGGTTAGGGTTAGGGTTAGGGTTAGGGTTAGGGTTCCACAAGTGTCTTAATGCGTTTTCCCGGTTCCCCAAGTGTCTTAATGCGTTTTCCCGGTTCCCCAAGTGTCTTAATGCGTTTTCCCGGTTCCCCAAGTGTCTTAATGCGTTTTCCCGGTTCCCCAAGTGTCTTAATGCGTTTTCCCGGTTCCCCAAGTGTCTTAATGCGTTTTCCCGGTTCCCCAAGTGTCTTAATGCGTTTTCCCGGTTCCCCAAGTGTCTTAATGCGATCGAACGTGCTATCCCTCCCCTGTTCTCTACTCTAACCCTAACCATTGGAGTTGCAGCCTAAACCTAATCCCAGGAGTTTGCGTTTTCCCCCTTTCCCAAGTAACTTGCCGAACCAACCCTGGTCTCCAAGTAACTTAATGACCCCTGGGGTTAGGGTTAGAGGAGAATCTTAAAAACGCCACCCCCGGGTTAGGGTTAGGGTTAGGGTTAGGGTTAGGGTTAGGGGAACATGACGCCAATCCCGGTCTCCAAGTAACTTAATGCGACCGATCGAACGTTTTCCCCCTTTCCCAAGTAACTTGCCGAACCAACCCTGGTCTCCAAGTAACTTAATGCGATCGAACGTGCTATCCCTCCCCTGTTCTCTACTCTAACCCTAACCATTGGAGTTGCAGCCTAAACCTAATCCCAGGAGTTTGCGTTTTCCCCCTTTCCCAAGTAACTTGCCGAACCAACCCTGGTCTCCAAGTAACTTAATGACCCCTGGGGTTAGGGTTAGAGGAGAATCTTAAAAACGCCACCCCCGGGTTAGGGTTAGGGTTAGGGTTAGGGGAACATGACGCCAATCCCGGTCTCCAAGTAACTTAATGCGACCGATCGAACGTTTTCCCCCTTTCCCAAGTAACTTGCCGAACCAACCTTGGTCTCCAAGTAACTTAATGCGACCGATCGAACGTTTTCCCCCTTTCCCAAGTAACTTGCCGAACCAACCCTGGTCTCCAAGTAACTTAATGCGACCGATCGAACGTTTTCCCCCTTTCCCAAGTAACTTGCCGAACCAACCCTGGTCTCCAAGTAACTTAATGCGATCGAACGTGCTATCCCTCCCCTGTTCTCTACTCTAACCCTAACCATTGGAGTTGCAGCCTAAACCTAATCCCAGGAGTTTGCGTTTTCCCCCTTTCCCAAGTAACTTGCCGAACCAACCCTGGTCTCCAAGTAACTTAATGACCCCTGGGGTTAGGGTTAGAGGAGAATCTTAAAAACGCCACCCCCGGGTTAGGGTTAGGGTTAGGGTTAGGGGAACATGACGCCAATCCCGGTCTCCAAGTAACTTAATGCGACCGATCGAACGTTTTCCTCCTTTCCCAAGTAACTTGCCGAACCAACCCTGGTCTCCAAGTAACTTAATGCGACCGATCGAACGTTTTCCCCCTTTCCCAAGTAACTTGCCGAACCAACCCTGGTCTCCAAGTAACTTAATGCGATCGAACGTGCTATCCCTCCCCTGTTCTCTACTCTAACCCTAACCATTGGAGTTGCAGCCTAAACCTAATCCCAGGAGTTTGCGTTTTCCCCCTTTCCCAAGTAACTTGCCGAACCAACCCTGGTCTCCAAGTAACTTAATGACCCCTGGGGTTAGGGTTAGAGGAGAATCTTAAAAACGCCACCCCCGGGTTAGGATTGGGGTTAGGGTTAGGGTTAGGGTTACATGACGCCAATCCCGGTCTCCAAGTAACTTAATGCGACCGATCGAACGTTTTCCCCCTTTCCCAAGTAACTTGCCGAACCAACCCTGGTCTCCAAGTAACTTAATGCGACCGATCGAACGTTTTCCCCCTTTCCCAAGTAACTTGCCGAACCAACCCTGGTCTCCAAGTAACTTAATGCGACCGATCGAACGTTTTCCCCCTTTCCCAAGTAACTTGCCGAACCAACCCTGGTCTCCAAGTTACTTAATGCGACCGATCGAACGTTTTCCCCCTTTCCCAAGTAACTTGCCGAACCAACCCTGGTCTCCAAGTAACTTAATGCGATCGAACGTGCTATCCCTCCCCTGTTCTCTACTCTAACCCTAACCATTGGAGTTGCAGCCTAAACCTAATCCCAGGAGTTTGCGTTTTCCCCCTTTCCCAAGTAACTTGCCGAACCAACCCTGGTCTCCAAGTAACTTAATGACCACTGGGGTTAGGGTTAGAGGAGAATCTTAAAAACGCCACCCCCGGGTTAGGGTTAGGGGAACATGACGCCAATCCCGGTCTCCAAGTAACTTAATGCGACCGATCGAACGTTTTCCCCCTTTCCCAAGTAACTTGCCGAACCAACCCTGGTCTCCAAGTAACTTAATGCGACCGATCGAACGTTTTCCCCCTTTCCCAAGTAACTTGCCGAACCAACCCTGGTCTCCAAGTAACTTAATGCGATCGAACGTGCTATCCCTCCCCTGTTCTCTACTCTAACCCTAACCATTGGAGTTGCAGCCTAAACCTAATCCCAGGAGTTTGCGTTTTCCCCCTTTCCCAAGTAACTTGCCGAACCAACCCTGGTCTCCAAGTAACTTAATGACCCCTGGGGTTAGGGTTAGAGGAGAATCTTAAAAACGCCACCCCCGGGTTAGGGTTAGGGTTAGGGTTACATGACGCCAATCCCGGTCTCCAAGTAACTTAATGCGACCGATCGAACGTTTTCCCCCTTTCCCAAGTAACTTGCCGAACCAACCCTGGTCTCCAAGTAACTGAATGCGACCGATCGAACGTTTAGAGAAGTGTCTTAAAAACGCCACCCCCCGGTTAGGGTTAGGGTTAGGGTTAGGGTTAGGGTTCCACAAGTGTCTTAATGCGTTTTCCCGGTTCCCCAAGTGTCTTAATGCGTTTTCCCGGTTCCCCAAGTGTCTTAATGCGTTTTCCCGGTTCCCCAAGTGTCTTAATGCGTTTTCCCGGTTCCCCAAGTGTCTTAATGCGTTTTCCCGGTTCCCCAAGTGTCTTAATGCAATCGAACGTGCTATCCCTCCCCTGTTCTCTACTCTAACCCTAACCATTGGAGTTGCAGCCTAAACCTAATCCCAGGAGTTTGCGTTTTCCCCCTTTCCCAAGTAACTTGCCGAACCAACCCTGGTCTCCAAGTAACTTAATGACCCCTGGGGTTAGGGTTAGAGAAGTGTCTTAAAAACGCCACCCCCGGGTTAGGGTTAGGGTTAGGGTTAGGGTTAGGGTTCCACAAGTGTCTTAATGCGTTTTCCCGGTTCCCCAAGTGTCTTAATGCGTTTTCCCGGTTCCCCAAGTGTCTTAATGCGTTTTCCCGGTTCCCCAAGTGTCTTAATGCGTTTTCCCGGTTCCCCAAGTGTCTTAATGCGTTTTCCCGGTTCCCCAAGTGTCTTAATGCATTTTCCCGGTTCCCCAAGTGTCTTAATGCGTTTTCCCGGTTCCCCAAGTGTCTTAATGCGTTTTCCCGGTTCCCCAAGTGTCTTAATGCGATCGAACGTGCTATCCCTCCCCTGTTCTCTACTCTAACCCTAACCATTGGAGTTGCAGCCTAAACCTAATCCCAGGAGTTTGCGTTTTCCCCCTTTCCCAAGTAACTTGCCGAACCAACCCTGGTCTCCAAGTAACTTAATGACCCCTGGGGTTAGGGTTAGAGAAGTGTCTTAAAAACGCCACCCCCCGGTTAGGGTTAGGGTTAGGGTTCCACAAGTGTCTTAATGCGTTTTCCCGGTTCCCCAAGTGTCTTAATGCGTTTTCCCGGTTCCCCAAGTGTCTTAATGCGTTTTCCCGGTTCCCCAAGTGTCTTAATGCGTTTTCCCGGTTCCCCAAGTGTCCTAATGCGTTTTCCCGTTTCCCCAAGTGTCTTAATGCAATCGAACGTGCTATCCCTCCCCTGTTCTCTACTCTAACCCTAACCATTGGAGTTGCAGCCTAAACCTAATCCCAGGAGTTTGCGTTTTCCCCCTTTCCCAAGTAACTTGCCGAACCAACCCTGGTCTCCAAGTAACTTAATGACCCCTGGGGTTAGGGTTAGAGAAGTGTCTTAAAAACGCCACCCCCGGGTTAGGGTTAGGGTTAGGGTTAGGGTTAGGGTTCCACAAGTGTCTTAATGCGTTTTCCCGGTTCCCCAAGTGTCTTAATGCGTTTTCCCGGTTCCCCAAGTGTCTTAATGCGTTTTCCCGGTTCCCCAAGTGTCTTAATGCGTTTTCCCGGTTCCCCAAGTGTCTTAATGCGTTTTCCCGGTTCCCCAAGTGTCTTAATGCGTTTTCCCGGTTCCCCAAGTGTCTTAATGCGATCGAACGTGCTATCCCTCCCCTGTTCTCTACTCTAACCCTAACCATTGGAGTTGCAGCCTAAACCTAATCCCAGGAGTTTGCGTTTTCCCCCTTTCCCAAGTAACTTGCCGAACCAACCCTGGTCTCCAAGTAACTTAATGACCCCTGGGGTTAGGGTTAGAGAAGTGTCTTAAAAACGCCACCCCCCGGTTAGGGTTAGGGTTAGGGTTAGGGTTAGGGTTCCACAAGTGTCTTAATGCGTTTTCCCGGTTCCCCAAGTGTCTTAATGCGTTTTCCCGGTTCCCCAAGTGTCTTAATGCGTTTTCCCGGTTCCCCAAGTGTCTTAATGCGTTTTCCCGGTTCCCCAAGTGTCTTAATGCAATCGAACGTGCTATCCCTCCCCTGTTCTCTACTCTAACCCTAACCATTGGAGTTGCAGCCTAAACCTAATCCCAGGAGTTTGCGTTTTCCCCCTTTCCCAAGTAACTTGCCGAACCAACCCTGGTCTCCAAGTAACTTAATGACCCCTGGGGTTAGGGTTAGAGAAGTGTCTTAAAAACGCCACCCCCGGGTTAGGGTTAGGGTTAGGGTTAGGGTTCCACAAGTGTCTTAATGCGTTTTCCCGGTTCCCCAAGTGTCTTAATGCGTTTTCCCGGTTCCCCAAGTGTCTTAATGCGTTTTCCCGGTTCCCCAAGTGTCTTAATGCATTTTCCCGGTTCCCCAAGTGTCTTAATGCGTTTTCCCGGTTCCCCAAGTGTCTTAATGCGTTTTCCCGGTTCCCCAAGTGTCTTAATGCGATCGAACGTGCTATCCCTCCCCTGTTCTCTACTCTAACCCTAACCATTGGAGTTGCAGCCTAAACCTAATCCCAGGAGTTTGCGTTTTCCCCCTTTCCCAAGTAACTTTCCGAACCAACCCTGGTCTCCAAGTGTCTTAATGCGATCGAACGTGCTATCCCTCCCCTGTTCTCTACTCTAACTCTAACCATTGGAGTTGCAGCCTAAACCTAATCCCAGGAGTTTGCGTTTTCCCCCTTTCCCAAGTAACTTGCCGAACCAACCCTGGTCTCCAAGTAACTTAATGACCCCTGGGGTTAGGGTTAGAGAAGTGTCTTAAAAACGCCACCCCAGGGTTAGGGTTAGGGTTAGGGTTAGGGTTCCACAAGTGTCTTAATGCGTTTTCCCGGTTCCCCAAGTGTCTTAATGCGTTTTCCCGGTTCCCCAAGTGTCTTAATGCGTTTTCCCGGTTCCCCAAGTGTCTTAATGCGTTTTCCCGGTTCCCCAAGTGTCTTAATGCGTTTTCCCGGTTCCCCAAGTGTCTTAATGCGTTTTCCCGGTTCCCCAAGTGTCTTAATGCGATCGAACGTGCTATCCCTCCCCTGTTCTCTACTCTAACCCTAACCATTGGAGTTGCAGCCTAAACCTAATCCCAGGAGTTTGCGTTTTCCCCCTTTCCCAAGTAACTTGCCGAACCAACCCTGGTCTCCAAGTGTCTTAATGCGATCGAACGTGCTATCCCTCCCCTGTTCTCTACTCTAACCCTAACCATTGGAGTTGTAGCCTAAACCTAATCCCAGGAGTTTGCGTTTTCCCCCTTTCCCAAGTAACTTGCCGAACCAACCCTGGTCTCCAAGTAACTTAATGACCCCTGGGGTTAGGGTTAGAGAAGTGTCTTAAAAACGCCACCCCAGGGTTAGGGTTAGGGTTAGGGTTAGGGTTAGGGTTCCACAAGTGTCTTAATGCGTTTTCCCGGTTCCCCAAGTGTCTTAATGCGTTTTCCCGGTTCCCCAAGTGTCTTAATGCGTTTTCCCGGTTCCCCAAGTGTCTTAATGCGTTTTCCCGGTTCCCCAAGTGTCTTAATGCGTTTTCCCGGTTCCCCAAGTGTCTTAATGCGTTTTCCCGGTTCCCCAAGTGTCTTAATGCGATCGAACGTGCTATCCCTCCCCTGTTCTCTACTCTAACCCTAACCATTGGAGTTGCAGCCTAAATCTAATCCCAGGAGTTTGCGTTTTCCCCCTTTCCCAAGTAACTTGCCGAACCAACCCTGGTCTCCAAGTGTCTTAATGCGATCGAACGTGCTATCCCTCCCCTGTTCTCTACTCTAACCCTAACCATTGGAGTTGCAGCCTAAACCTAATCCCAGGAGTTTGCGTTTTCCCCCTTTCCCAAGTAACTTGCCGAACCAACCCTGGTCTCCAAGTAACTTAATGACCCCTGGGGTTAGGGTTAGAGAAGTGTCTTAAAAACGCCACCCCCGGGTTAGGGTTAGGGTTAGGGTTAGGGTTAGGGTTAGGGGAACATGACGCCAATCCCGGTCTCCAAGTAACTTAATGCGACCGATCGAACGTTTTCCCCCTTTACCAAGTAACTTGCCGAACCAACCCTTGTCTCCAAGTAACTTAATGCGACCGATCGAACGTTTTCCCCCTTTCCCAAGTAACTTGCCGAACCAACCCTGGTCTCCAAGTAACTTAATGCGACCGATCGAACGTTTTCCCCCTTTCCCAAGTAACTTGCCGAACCAACCCTGGTCTCCAAGTAACTTAATGCGATCGAACGTGCTATCCCTCCCCTGTTCTCTACTCTAACCCTAACCATTGGAGTTGCAGCCTAAACCTAATCCCAGGAGTTTGCGTTTTCCCCCTTTCCCAAGTAACTTGCCGAACCAACCCTGGTCTCCAAGTAACTTAATGACCCCTGGGGTTAGGGTTAGAGGAGAATCTTAAAAACGCCACCCCCGGGTTAGGGTTAGGGTTAGGGTTAGGGGAACATGACGCCAATGCCGGTCTCCAAGTAACTTAATGCGACCGATCGAACGTTTTCCCCCTTTCCCAAGTAACTTGCCGAACCAACCCTGGTCTCCAAGTAACTTAATGCGACCGATCGAACGTTTTCCACCTTTCCCAAGTAACTTGCCGAACCAACCCTGGTCTCCAAGTAACTTAATGCGATCGAACGTGCTATCCCTCCCCTGTTCTCTACTCTAACCCTAACCATTGGAGTTGCAGCCTAAACCTAATCCCAGGAGTTTGCGTTTTCCCCCTTTCCCAAGTAACTTGCCGAACCAACCCTGGTCTCCAAGTAACTTAATGACCCCTGGGGTTAGGGTTAGAGGAGAATCTTAAAAACGCCACCCCCGGGTTAGGGTTAGGGTTAGGGGAACATGACGCCAATCCCGGTCTCTAAGTAACTTAATGCGACCGATCGAACGTTTTCCCCCTTTACCAAGTAACTTGCCGAACCAACCCTTGTCTCCAAGTAACTTAATGCGACCGATCGAACGTTTTCCCCCTTTCCCAAGTAACTTGCCGAACCAACCCTGGTCTCCAAGTAACTTAATGCGACCGATCGAACGTTTTCCCCCTTTTCCAAGTAACTTGCCGAACCAACCCTGGTCTCCAAGTAACTTAATGCGATCGAACGTGCTATCCCTCCCCTGTTCTCTACTCTAACCCTAACCATTGGAGTTGCAGCCTAAACCTAATCCCAGGAGTTTGCGTTTTCCCCCTTTCCCAAGTAACTTGCCGAACCAACCCTGGTCTCCAAGTAACTTAATGACCCCTGGGGTTAGGGTTAGAGGAGAATCTTAAAAACGCCACCCCCGGGTTAGGGTTAGGGTTAGGGTTAGGGGAACATGACGCCAATCCCGGTCTCCAAGTAACTTAATGCGACCGATCGAACGTTTTCCCCCTTTCCCAAGTAACTTGCCGAACCAACCCTGGTCTCCAAGTAACTTAATGCGACCGATCGAACGTTTTCCCCCTTTCCCAAGTAACTTGCCGAACCAACCCTGGTCTCCAAGTAACTTAATGCGACCGATCGAACGTTTTCCACCTTTCCCAAGTAACTTGCCGAACCAACCCTGGTCTCCAAGTAACTTAATGCGATCGAACGTGCTATCCCTCCCCTGTTCTCTACTCTAACCCTAACCATTGGAGTTACAGCCTAAACCTAATCCCAGGAGTTTGCGTTTTCCCCCTTTCCCAAGTAACTTGCCGAACCAACCCTGGTCTCCAAGTAACTTAATGACCCCTGGGGTTAGGGTTAGAGAAGTGTCTTAAAAACGCCACCCCCGGGTTAGGGTTAGGGTTAGGGTTAGGGTTAGGGTTAGGGGTTAGGGTTAGGGTTAGGGGTTAGGGTTAGGGTTAGGGTTAGGGTTAGGGTTAGGGTTAGGGTTAGGGTTCGACAACTGTCTTAATGCGTTTTCCCAGTTCCCCAAGTGTCTTAATGCGTTTTCCCGGTTCCCCAAGTGTCTTAATGCGTTTTCCCGGTTCCCCAAGTGTCTTAATGCGTTTTCCCGGTTCCCCAAGTGTCTTAATGCGTTTTCCCGGTTCCCCAAGTGTCTTAATGCGTTTTCCCGGTTCCCCAAGTGTCTTAATGCGATCGAACGTGCTATCCCTCCCCTGTTCTCTACTCTAACCCTAACCATTGGAGTTGCAGCCTAAACCTAATCCCAGGAGTTTGCGTTTTCCCCCTTTCCCAAGTAACTTGCCGAACCAACCCTGGTCTCCAAGTGTCTTAATGCGATCGAACGTGCTATCCCTCCCCTGTTCTCTACTCTAACCCTAACCATTGGAGTTGCAGCCTAAACCTAATCCCAGGAGTTTGCGTTTTCCCCCTTTCCCAAGTAAGTTGCCGAACCAACCCTGGTCTCCAAGTGTCTTAATGACCCCTGGGGTTAGGGTTAGAGAAGTGTCTTAAAAACGCCACCCCCGGGTTAGGGTTAGGGTTAGGGTTAGGGTTAGGGTTAGGGTTAGGGTTCGACAACTGTCTTAATGCGTTTTCCCAGTTCCCCAAGTGTCTTAATGCGTTTTCCCGGTTCCCCAAGTGTCTTAATGCGTTTTCCCGGTTCCCCAAGTGTCTTAATGCGTTTTCCCGGTTCCCCAAGTGTCTTAATGCGTTTTCCCGGTTCCCCAAGTGTCTTAATGCGTTTTCCCGGTTCCCCAAGTGTCTTAATGCGATCGAACGTGCTATCCCTCCCCTGTTCTCTACTCTAACCCTAACCATTGGAGTTGCAGCCTAAACCTAATCCCAGGAGTTTGCGTTTTCCCCCTTTCCCAAGTAACTTGCCGAACCAACCCTGGTCTCCAAGTGTCTTAATGCGATCGAACGTGCTATCCCTCCCCTGTTCTCTACTCTAACCCTAACCATTGGAGTTGCAGCCTAAACCTAATCCCAGGAGTTTGCGTTTTCCCCCTTTCCCAAGTAACTTGCCGAACCAACCCTGGTCTCCAAGTGTCTTAATGACCCCTGGGGTTAGGGTTAGAGAAGTGTCTTAAAAACGCCACCCCCGGGTTAGGGTTAGGGTTAGGGTTAGGGTTAGGGTTAGGGTTAGGGTTAGGGTTCGACAACTGTCTTAATGCGTTTTCCCAGTTCCCCAAGTGTCTTAATGCGTTTTCCCGGTTCCCCAAGTGTCTTAATGCGTTTTCCCGGTTCCCCAAGTGTCTTAATGCGTTTTCCCGGTTCCCCAAGTGTCTTAATGCGTTTTCCCGGTTCCCCAAGTGTCTTAATGCGTTTTCCCGGTTCCCCAAGTGTCTTAATGCGATCGAACGTGCTATCCCTCCCCTGTTCTCTACTCTAACCCTAACCATTGGAGTTGCAGCCTAAACCTAATCCCAGGAGTTTGCGTTTTCCCCCTTTCCCAAGTAACTTGCCGAACCAACCCTGGTCTCCAAGTGTCTTAATGCGATCGAACGTGCTATCCCTCCCCTGTTCTCTACTCTAACCCTAACCATTGGAGTTGCAGCCTAAACCTAATCCCAGGAGTTTGCGTTTTCCCCCTCTCCCAAGTAACTTGCCGAACAAACCCTGGTCTCCAAGTGTCTTAATGACCCCTGGGGTTAGGGTTAGAGAAGTGTCTTAAAAACGCCACCCCCGGGTTAGGGTTAGGGTTAGGGTTAGGGTTAGGGTTGGGGTTAGGGTTAGGGTTCGACAACTGTCTTAATGCGTTTTACCAGTTCCCCAAGTGTCTTAATGCGTTTTCCCGGTTCCCCAAGTGTCTTAATGCGTTTTCCCGGTTCCCCAAGTGTCTTAATGCGTTTTCCCGGTTCCCCAAGTGTCTTAGGGTTAGGGTTAGGGTTAGGGTTAGGGTTAGGGTTAGGGTTAGGGTTCGACAACTGTCTTAATGCGTTTTCCCAGTTCCCCAAGTGTCTTAATGCGTTTTCCCGGTTCCCCAAGTGTCTTAATGCGTTTTCCCGGTTCCCCAAGTGTCTTTATGCGTTTTCCCGGGTCCCCAAGTGTCTTAATGCGTTTTCCCGGTTCCCCAAGTGTCTTAATGCGTTTTCCCGGTTCCCCAAGTGTCTTAATGCGATCGAACGTGCTATCCCTCCCCTGTTCTCTACTCTAACCCTAACCATTGGAGTTGCAGCCTAAACCTAATCCCAGGAGTTTGCGTTTTCCCCCTTTCCCAAGTAACTTGCCGAACCAACCCTGGTCTCCAAGTGTCTTAATGCGATCGAACGTGCTATCCCTCCCCTGTTCTCTACTCTAACCCTAACCATTGGAGTTGCAGCCTAAACCTAATCCCAGGAGTTTGCGTTTTCCCCCTTTCCCAAGTAACTTGCCGAACCAACCCTGGTCTCCAAGTGTCTTAATGACCCCTGGGGTTAGGGTTAGAGAAGTGTCTTAAAAACGCCACCCCCGGGTTAGGGTTAGGGTTAGGGTTAGGGTTAGGGTTAGGGTTAGGGTTCGACAACTGTCTTAATGCGTTTTCCCAGTTCCCCAAGTGTCTTAATGCGTTTTCCTGGTTCCCCAAGTGTCTTAATGCGTTTTCCCGGTTCCCCAAGTGTCTTAATGCGTTTTCCCGGTTCCCCAAGTGTCTTAATGCGTTTTCCCGGTTCCCCAAGTGTCTTACTGCGTTTTCCCGGTTCCCCAAGTGTCTTAATGCGTTTTCCCGGTTCCCCAAGTGTCTTAATGCGATCGAACGTGCTATCCCTCCCCTGTTCTCTACTCTAACCCTAACCATTGGAGTTGCAGCCTAAACCTAATCCCAGGAGTTTGCGTTTTCCCCCTTTCCCAAGTAACTTGCCGAACCAACCCTGGTCTCCAAGTGTCTTAATGACCCCTGGGGTTAGGGTTAGAGAAGTGTCTTAAAAACGCCACCCCCGGGTTAGGGTTAGGGTTAGGGTTAGGGTTAGGGTTAGGGTTAGGGTACCTTAGGGTTAGGGTTAGGGTTAGGGTTAGGGTTAGGGTTAGGGTTAGGGTTCGACAACTGTCTTAATGCGTTTTCCCAGTTCCCCAAGTGTCTTAATGCGTTTTCCCGGTTCCCCAAGTGTCTTAATGCGTTTTCCCGGTTCCCCAAGTGTCTTAATGCGTTTTCCCGGTTCCCCAAGTGTCTTAATGCGTTTTCCCGGTTCCCCAAGTGTCTTAATGCGTTTTCCCGGTTCCCCAAGTGTCTTAATGCGATCGAACGTGCTATCCCTCCCCTGTTCTCTACTCTAACCCTAACCATTGGAGTTGCAGCCTAAACCTAATCCCAGGAGTTTGCGTTTTCCCCCTTTCCCAAGTAACTTGCCGAACCAACCCTGGTCTCCAAGTGTCTTAATGCGATCGAACGTGCTATCCCTCCCCTGTTCTCTACTCTAACCCTAACCATTGGAGTTGCAGCCTAAACCTAATCCCAGGAGTTTGCGTTTTCCCCCTTTCCCAAGTAACTTGCCGAACCAACCCTGGTCTCCAAGTGTCTTAATGACCCCTGGGGTTAGGGTTAGAGAAGTGTCTTAAAAACGCCACCCCCGGGTTAGGGTTAGGGTTAGGGTTAGGGTTAGGGTTAGGGTTAGGGTTAGGGTTCGACAACTGTCTTAATGCGTTTTCCCAGTTCCCCAAGTGTCTTAATGCGTTTTCCCGGTTCCCCAAGTGTCTTAATGCGTTTTCCCGGTTCCCCAAGTGTCTTAATGCGTTTTCCCGGTTCCCCAAGTGTCTTAATGCGTTTTCCCGGTTCCCCAAGTGTCTTAATGCGTTTTCCCGGTTCCCCAAGTGTCTTAATGCGATCGAACGTGCTATCCCTCCCCTGTTCTCTACTCTAACCCTAACCATTGGAGTTGCAGCCTAAACCTAATCCCAGGAGTTTGCGTTTTCCCCCTTTCCCAAGTAACTTGCCGAACCAACCCTGGTCTCCAAGTGTCTTAATGCGATCGAACGTGCTATCCCTCCCCTGTTCTCTACTCTAACCCTAACCATTGGAGTTGCAGCCTAAACCTAATCCCAGGAGTTTGCGTTTTCCCCCTTTCCCAAGTAACTTGCCGAACCAACCCTGGTCTCCAAGTGTCTTAATGACCCCTGGGGTTAGGGTTAGAGAAGTGTCTTAAAAACGCCACCCCCGGGTTAGGGTTAGGGTTAGGGTTAGGGTTAGGGTTAGGGTTAGGGTTCGACAACTGTCTTAATGCGTTTTCCCAGTTCCCCAAGTGTCTTAATGCGTTTTCCCGGTTCCCCAAGTGTCTTAATGCGTTTTCCCGGTTCCCCAAGTGTCTTAATGCGTTTTCCCGGTTCCCCAAGTGTCTTAATGCGTTTTCCCGGTTCCCCAAGTGTCTTAATGCGTTTTCCCGGTTCCCCAAGTGTCTTAATGCGATCGAACGTGCTATCCCTCCCCTGTTCTCTACTCTAACCCTAACCATTGGAGTTGCAGCCTAAACCTAATCCCAGGAGTTTGCGTTTTCCCCCTTTCCCAAGTAACTTGCCGAACCAACCCTGGTCTCCAAGTAACTTAATGACCCCTGGGGTTAGGGTTAGAGGAGAATCTTAAAAACGCCACCCCCGGGTTAGGGTTAGGGTTAGGGTTACATGACGCCAATCCCGGTCTCCAAGTAACTTAATGCGACCGATAGAACGTTTTCCCCCTTTCCCAAGTAACTTGCCGAGCCAACCCTGGTCTCCAAGTAACTTAATGCGACCGATCGAACGTTTTCCCCCTTTCCCAAGTAACTTGCCGAACCAACCCTGGTCTCCAAGTAACTTAATGCGACCGATCGAACGTTTTCCACCTTTCCCAAGTAACTTGCCGAACCAACCCTGGTCTCCAAGTAACTTAATGCCATCGAACGTGCTATCCCTCCCCTGTTCTCTACTCTAACCCTAACCATTGGAGTTGCAGCCTAAACCTAATCCCAGGAGTTTGCGTTTTCCCCCTTTCCCAAGTAACTTGCCGAACCAACCCTGGTCTCCAAGTAACTTAATGACCCCTGGGGTTAGGGTTAGAGGAGAATCTTAAAAACGCCACCCCCGGGTTAGGGTTAGGGTTAGGGTTAGGGTTAGGGGAACATGACGCCAATCCCAGTCTCCAAGTAACTTAATGCAACCGATCGAACGTTTTCCCCCTTTCCCAAGTAACTTGCCGAACCAACCCTGGTCTCCAAGTAACTTAATGCGACCGATCGAACGTTTTCCCCCTTTCCCAAGTAACTTGCCGAACCAACCCTGGTCTCCAAGTAACTTAATGCGACCGATCGAACGTTTTCCCCCTTTCCCAAGTAACTTGCCGAACCAACCCTGGTCTCCAAGTAACTTAATGCGATCGAACGTGCTATCCCTCCCCTGTTCTCTACTCTAACCCTAACCATTGGAGTTGCAGCCTAAACCTAATCCCAGGAGTTTGCGTTTTCCCCCTTTCCCAAATAACTTGCCGAACCAACCCTGGTCTCCAAGTAACTTAATGACCCCTGGGGTTAGGGTTAGAGGAGAATCTTAAAAACGCCACCCCCGGGTTAGGGTTAGGGTTAGGGTTAGGGTTAGGGGAACATGACGCCAATCCCGGTCTCCAAGTAACTTAATGCGACCGATCGAACGTTTTCCCCCTTTCCCAAGTAACTTGCCGAACCAACCCTGGTCTCCAAGTAACTTAATGCGACCGATCGAACGTTTTCCCCCTTTCCCAAGTAACTTGCCAAACCAACCCTGGTCTCCAAGTAACTTAATGCGACCGATCGAACGTTTTCCCCCTTTCCCAAGTAACTTGCCGAACTAACCCTGGTCTCCAAGTAACTTAATGCGATCGAACGTGCTATCCCTCCCCTGTTCTCTACTCTAACCCTAACCATTGGAGTTGCAGCCTAAACCTAATCCCAGGAGTTTGCGTTTTCCCCCTTTCCCAAGTAACTTGCCGAACCAACCCTGGTCTCCAAGTAACTTAATGACCCCTGGGGTTAGGGTTAGAGGAGAATCTTAAAAACGCCACCCCCGGGTTAGGGTTAGGGTTAGGGTTAGGGTTAGGGGAACATGACGCCAATCCCGGTCTCCAAGTAACTTAATGCGACCGATCGAACGTTTTCCCCCTTTCCCAAGTAACTTGCCGAACCAACCCTGGTCTCCAAGTAACTTAATGCGACCGATCGAACGTTTTCCCCCTTTCCCAAGTAACTTGCCGAACCAACCCTGGTCTCCAAGTAACTTAATGCGATCGAACGTGCTATCCCTCCCCTGTTCTCTACTCTAACCCTAACCATTGGAGTTGCAGCCTAAACCTAATCCCAGGAGTTTGCGTTTTCCCCCTTTCCCAAGTAACTTGCCGAACCAACCCTGGTCTCCAAGTAACTTAATGACCCCTGGGGTTAGGGTTAGAGGAGAATCTTAAAAACACCACCCCCGGGTTAGGGTTAGGGTTAGGGTTAGGGGAACATGACGCCAATCCCGGTCTCCAAGTAACTTAATGCGACCGATCGAACGTTTTCCCCCTTTCCCAAGTAACTTGCCGAACCAACCCTGGTCTCCAAGTAACTTAATGCGATCGAACGTGCTATCCCTCCCCTGTTCTCTACTCTTACCCTAACCATTGGAGTTGCATCCTAAACCTAATCCCAGGAGTTTGCGTTTTCCCCCTTTCCCAAGTAACTTGCCGAACCAACCCTGGTCTCCAAGTAACTTAATGACCCCTGGGGTTAGGGTTAGAGGAGAATCTTAAAAACGCCACCCCCGGGTTAGGGTTAGGGTTAGGGTTAGGGGAACATGACGCCAATCCCGGTCTCCAAGTAACTTAATGCGACCGATCGAACGTTTTCCCCCTTTCCCAAGTAACTTGCCGAACCAACCCTGGTCTCCAAGTAACTTAATGCGACCGATCGAACGTTTTCCCCCTTTCCCAAGTAACTTGCCGAACCAACCCTGGTCTCCAAGTAACTTAATGCGACCGATCGAACGTTTTCCCCCTTTCCCAAGTAACTTGCCGAACCAACCCTGGTCTCCAAGTAACTTAATGCGATCGAACGTGCTATCCCTCCCCTGTTCTCTACTCTAACCCTAACCATTGGAGTTGCAGCCTAAACCTAATCCCAGGAGTTTGCGTTTTCCCCCTTTCCCAAGTAACTTGCCGAACCAACCCTGGTCTCCAAGTAACTTAATGACCCCTGGGGTTAGGGTTAGAGGAGAATCTTAAAAACGCCACCCCCGGGTTAGGGTTAGGGTTAGGGGAACATGACGCCAATCCCGGTCTCCAAGTAACCTAATGCGACCGATCGAACGTTTTCCCCCTTTCCCAAGTAACTTGCCGAACCAACCCTGGTCTACAAGTAACTTAATGCGATCGAACGTGCTATCCCTCCCCTGTTCTCTACTCTAACCCTAACCATTGGAGTTGCAGCCTAAACCTAATCCCAGGAGTTTGCGTTTTCCCCCTTTCCCAAGTAACTTGCCGAACCAACCCTGGTCTCCAATTAACTTAATGACCCCTGGGGTTAGGGTTAGAGGAGAATCTTAAAAACGCCACCCCCGGGTTAGGGTTAGGGTTAGGGTTAGGGGAACATGACGCCAATCCCGGTCTCCAAGTAACTTAATGCGACCGATCGAACGTTTTCCCCCTTTCCCAAGTAACTTGCCGAACCAACCCTGGTCTCCAAGTAACTTAATGCGACCGATCGAACGTTTTCCCCCTTTCCCAAGTAACTTGCCGAACCAACCCTGGTCTCCAAGTAACTTAATGCGACTGATCGAACGTTTTCCACCTTTCCCAAGTAACTTGCCGAACCAACCCTGGTCTCCAAGTAACTTAATGCGATCGAACGTGCTATCCCTCCCCTGTTCTCTACTCTAACCCTAACCATTGGAGTTGCAGCCTAAACCTAATCCCAGGAGTTTGCGTTTTCCCCCTTTCCCAAGTAACTTGCCGAACCAACCCTGGTCTCCAAGTAACTTAATGACCCCTGGGGTTAGGGTTAGAGGAGAATCTTAAAAACGCCACCCCCGGGTTAGGGTTAGGGTTAGGGTTAGGGGAACATGACGCCAATCCCGGTCTCCAAGTAACTTAATGCGACCGATCGAACGTTTTCCCCCTTTACCAAGTAACTTGCCGAACCAACCCTTGTCTCCAAGTAACTTAATGCGACCGATCGAACGTTTTCCCCCTTTCCCAAGTAACTTGCCGAACCAACCCTGGTCTCCAAGTAACTTAATGCGACCGATCGAACGTTTTCCCGCTTTTCCAAGTAACTTGCCGAACCAACCCTGGTCTCCAAGTAACTTAATGCGATCGAACGTGCTATCCCTCCCCTGTTCTCTACTCTAACCCTAACCATTGGAGTTGCAGCCTAAACCTAATCCCAGGAGTTTGCGTTTTCCCCCTTTCCCAAGTAACTTGCCGAACCAACCCTGGTCTCCAAGTAACTTAATGACCCCTGGGGTTAGGGTTAGAGGAGAATCTTAAAAACGCCACCCCCGGGTTAGGGTTAGGGTTAGGGTTAGGGTTAGGGGAACATGACGCCAATCCCGGTCTCCAAGTAACTTAGGGTTAGGGTTTGGGTTAGGGTTAGGGTTAGGGGTTAGGGTTAGGGTTAGGGTTAGGGTCAGGGTCAGGGTTAGGGTCAGGGTCAGGGTCAGGGTCAGGGTCAGGGGTCAGGGTTAGGGTTAGGGTTAGGGTTAGGGTTCCCCAAGTGTCTTAATGCGTTTTCCCGGTTCCCCAAGTGTCTTAATGCGTTTTCCCGGTTCCCCAAGTGTCTTAATGCGTTTTCCCGGTTCCCCAAGTGTCTTAATGCGTTTTCCCGGTTCCCCAAGTGTCTTAATTCGATCGAACATGCTATCCCTCCCCTGTTCTCTACTCTAACCCTAACCATTGGAGTTGCAGCCTAAACCTAATCCCAGGAGTTTGCGTTTTCCCCCTTTCCCAAGTAACTTGCCGAACCAACCCTGGTCTCCAAGTAACTTAATGCGATCGAACGTGCTATCCCTCCCCTGTTCTCTACTCTAACCCTAACCATTGGAGTTGCAGCCTAAACCTAATCCCAGGAGTTTGCGTTTTCCCCCTTTCCCAAGTAACTTGCCGAACCAACCCTGGTCTCCAAGTAACTTAATGACCCCTGGGGTTAGGGTTAGAGGAGAATCTTAAAAACGCCACCCCCGGGTTAGGGTTAGGGTTAGGGTTAGGGTTACATGACGCCAATCCCGGTCTCCAAGTAACTTAATGCGACCGATCGAACGTTTTCCCCCTTTCCCAAGTAACTTGCCGAACCAACCCTGGTCTCCAAGTAACTTAATGACCCCTGGGGTTAGGGTTAGAGAAGTGTCTTAAAAACGCCACCCCAGGGTTAGGGTTAGGGTTAGGGTTAGGGTTAGGGTTAGGGTTACATGACGCCAATCCCGGTCTCCAAGTAACTTAATGCGACCGATCGAACGTTTTCCCCCTTTCCCAAGTAACTTGCCGAACCAACCCTGGTCTCCAAGTAACTTAATGCGACCGATCGAACGTTTTCCCCCTTTCCCAAGTAACTTGCCGAACCAACCCTGGTCTCCAAGTAACTTAATGCGACCGATCGAACGTTTTCCCCCTTTCCCAAGTAACTTGCCGAACCAACCCTGGTCTCCATGTAACTTAATGACCCCTGGGGTTAGGGTTAGAGGAGAATCTTAAAAACGCCACCCCCGGGTTATGGTTAGGGTTAGGGTTAGGGGAACATGACGCCAATCCCGGTCTCCAAGTAACTTAATGCGACCGATCGAACGTTTTCCCCCTTTCCCAAGTAACTTGCTGAACCAACCCTGGTCTCCAAGTAACTTAATGCGACCGATCGAACGTTTTCCTCCTTTCCCAAGTAACTTGCCGAACCAACCCTGGTCTCCAAGTAACTTAATGCGATCGAACGTGCTATCCCTCCCCTGTTCTCTACTCTAACCCTAACCATTGGAGTTGCAGCCTAAACCTAATCCCAGGAGTTTGCGTTTTCCCCCTTTCCCAAGTAACTTGCCGAACCAACCCTGGTCTCCAAGTAACTTAATGACCCCTGGGGTTAGGGTTAGAGGAGAATCTTAAAAACGCCACCCCCGGGTTAGGGTTAGGGTTAGGGTTAGGGGAACATGACGCCAATCCCGGTCTCCAAGTAACTTAATGCGACCGATCGAACGTTTTCCCCCTTTCCCAAGTAACTTGCCGAACCAACCCTGGTCTCCAAGTAACTTAATGCGACCGATCGAACGTTTTCCACCTTTCCCAAGTAACTTGCCGAACCAACCCTGGTCTCCAAGTAACTTAATGCCATCGAACGTGCTATCCCTCCCCTGTTCTCTACTCTAACCCTAACCATTGGAGTTGCAGCCTAAACCTAATCCCAGGAGTTTGCGTTTTCCCCCTTTCCCAAGTAACTTGCCGAACCAACCCTGGTCTCCAAGTAACTTAATGACCCCTGGGGTTAGGGTTAGAGGAGAATCTTAAAAACGCCACCCCCGGGTTAGGGTTAGGGTTAGGGTTAGGGGAACATGAAGCCAATCCCGGTCTCCAAGTAACTTAATGCAACCGATCGAACGTTTTCCCCCTTTCCCAAGTAACTTGCCGAACCAACCCTGGTCTCCAAGTAACTTAATGCGACCGATCGAACGTTTTCCCCCTTTCCCAAGTAACTTGCCGAACCAACCCTGGTCTCCAAGTAACTTAATGCGACCGATCGAACGTTTTCCCCCTTTCCCAAGTAACTTGCCGAACCAACCCTGGTCTCCAAGTAACTTAATGCGACCGATCGAACGTTTTCCCCCTTTCCCAAGTAACTTGCCGAACCAACCCTGGTCTCCAAGTAACTTAATGCGACCGATCGAACGTTTTCCCCCTTTCCCAAGTAACTTGCCGAACCAACCCTGGTCTCCAAGTAACTTAATGACCCCTGGGGTTAGGGTTAGAGAAGTGTCTTAAAAACGCCACCCCAGGGTTAGGGTTAGGGTTAGGGTTAGGGTTAGGGTTAGGGTTACATGACGCCAATCCCGGTCTCCAAGTAACTTAATGCGACCGATCGAACGTTTTCCCCCTTTACCAAGTAACTTGCCGAACCAACCCTTGTCTCCAAGTAACTTAATGCGACCGATCGAACGTTTTCCCCCTTTCCCAAGTAACTTGCCGAACCAACCCTGGTCTCCAAGTAACTTAATGCGACCGATCGAACGTTTTCCCGCTTTTCCAAGTAACTTGCCGAACCAACCCTGGTCTCCAAGTAACTTAATGCGATCGAACGTGCTATCCCTCCCCTGTTCTCTACTCTAACCCTAACCATTGGAGTTGCAGCCTAAACCTAATCCCAGGAGTTTGCGTTTTCCCCCTTTCCCAAGTAACTTGCCGAACCAACCCTGGTCTCCAAGTAACTTAATGACCCCTGGGGTTAGGGTTAGAGGAGAATCTTAAAAACGCCCCCCCCGGGTTAGGGTTAGGGTTAGGGTTAGGGTTAGGGGAACATGACGCCAATCCCGGTCTCCAAGTAACTTAGGGTTAGGGTTTGGGTTAGGGTTAGGGTTAGGGGTTAGGGTTAGGGTTAGGGTTAGGGTCAGGGTCAGGGTTAGGGTCAGGGTCAGGGTCAGGGTCAGGGTCAGGGGTCAGGGTTAGGGTTAGGGTTAGGGTTAGGGTTCCCCAAGTGTCTTAATGCGTTTTCCCGGTTCCCCAAGTGTCTTAATGCGTTTTCCCGGTTCCCCAAGTGTCTTAATGCGTTTTCCCGGTTCCCCAAGTGTCTTAATGCGTTTTCCCGGTTCCCCAAGTGTCTTAATTCGATCGAACATGCTATCCCTCCCCTGTTCTCTACTCTAACCCTAACCATTGGAGTTGCAGCCTAAACCTAATCCCAGGAGTTTGCGTTTTCCCCCTTTCCCAAGTAACTTGCCGAACCAACCCTGGTCTCCAAGTAACTTAATGCGATCGAACGTGCTATCCCTCCCCTGTTCTCTACTCTAACCCTAACCATTGGAGTTGCAGCCTAAACCTAATCCCAGGAGTTTGCGTTTTCCCCCTTTCCCAAGTAACTTGCCGAACCAACCCTGGTCTCCAAGTAACTTAATGACCCCTGGGGTTAGGGTTAGAGGAGAATCTTAAAAACGCCACCCCCGGGTTAGGGTTAGGGTTAGGGTTAGGGTTACATGACGCCAATCCCGGTCTCCAAGTAACTTAATGCGACCGATCGAACGTTTTCCCCCTTTCCCAAGTAACTTGCCGAACCAACCCTGGTCTCCAAGTAACTTAATGACCCCTGGGGTTAGGGTTAGAGAAGTGTCTTAAAAACGCCACCCCAGGGTTAGGGTTAGGGTTAGGGTTAGGGTTAGGGTTAGGGTTACATGACGCCAATCCCGGTCTCCAAGTAACTTAATGCGACCGATCGAACGTTTTCCCCCTTTCCCAAGTAACTTGCCGAACCAACCCTGGTCTCCAAGTAACTTAATGCGACCGATCGAACGTTTTCCCCCTTTCCCAAGTAACTTGCCGAACCAACCCTGGTCTCCAAGTAACTTAATGCGACCGATCGAACGTTTTCCCCCTTTCCCAAGTAACTTGCCGAACCAACCCTGGTCTCCATGTAACTTAATGACCCCTGGGGTTAGGGTTAGAGGAGAATCTTAAAAACGCCACCCCCGGGTTATGGTTAGGGTTAGGGTTAGGGGAACATGACGCAAATCCCGGTCTCCAAGTAACTTAATGCGACCGATCGAACGTTTTCCCCCTTTCCCAAGTAACTTGCTGAACCAACCCTGGTCTCCAAGTAACTTAATGCGACCGATCGAACGTTTTCCTCCTTTCCCAAGTAACTTGCCGAACCAACCCTGGTCTCCAAGTAACTTAATGCGATCGAACGTGCTATCCCTCCCCTGTTCTCTACTCTAACCCTAACCATTGGAGTTGCAGCCTAAACCTAATCCCAGGAGTTTGCGTTTTCCCCCTTTCCCAAGTAACTTGCCGAACCAACCCTGGTCTCCAAGTAACTTAATGACCCCTGGGGTTAGGGTTAGAGGAGAATCTTAAAAACGCCACCCCCGGGTTAGGGTTAGGGTTAGGGTTAGGGGAACATGACGCCAATCCCGGTCTCCAAGTAACTTAATGCGACCGATCGAACGTTTTCCCCCTTTCCCAAGTAACTTGCCGAACCAACCCTGGTCTCCAAGTAACTTAATGCGACCGATCGAACGTTTTCCACCTTTCCCAAGTAACTTGCCGAACCAACCCTGGTCTCCAAGTAACTTAATGCCATCGAACGTGCTATCCCTCCCCTGTTCTCTACTCTAACCCTAACCATTGGAGTTGCAGCCTAAACCTAATCCCAGGAGTTTGCGTTTTCCCCCTTTCCCAAGTAACTTGCCGAACCAACCCTGGTCTCCAAGTAACTTAATGACCCCTGGGGTTAGGGTTAGAGGAGAATCTTAAAAACGCCACCCCCGGGTTAGGGTTAGGGTTAGGGTTAGGGGAACATGAAGCCAATCCCGGTCTCCAAGTAACTTAATGCAACCGATCGAACGTTTTCCCCCTTTCCCAAGTAACTTGCCGAACCAACCCTGGTCTCCAAGTAACTTAATGCGACCGATCGAACGTTTTCCCCCTTTCCCAAGTAACTTGCCGAACCAACCCTGGTCTCCAAGTAACTTAATGCGACCGATCGAACGTTTTCCCCCTTTCCCAAGTAACTTGCCGAACCAACCCTGGTCTCCAAGTAACTTAATGCGACCGATCGAACGTTTTCCCCCTTTCCCAAGTAACTTGCCGAACCAACCCTGGTCTCCAAGTAACTTAATGCGACCGATCGAACGTTTTCCCCCTTTCCCAAGTAACTTGCCGAACCAACCCTGGTCTCCAAGTAACTTAATGCGACCGATCGAACGTTTTCCCCCTTTCCCAAGTAACTTGCCGAACCAACCCTGGTCTCCAAGTAACTTAATGCGACCGATCGAACGTTTTCCACCTTTCCCAAGTAACTTGCCGAACCAACCCTGGTCTCCAAGTAACTTAATGCCATCGAACGTGCTATCCCTCCCCTGTTCTCTACTCTAACCCTAACCATTGGAGTTGCAGCCTAAACCTAATCCCAGGAGTTTGCGTTTTCCCCCTTTCCCAAGTAACTTGCCGAACCAACCCTGGTCTCCAAGTAACTTAATGACCCCTGGGGTTAGGGTTAGAGGAGAATCTTAAAAACGCCACCCCCGGGTTAGGGTTAGGGTTAGGGTTAGGGTTAGGGGAACATGAAGCCAATCCCGGTCTCCAAGTAACTTAATGCAACCGATCGAACGTTTTCCCCCTTTCCCAAGTAACTTGCCGAACCAACCCTGGTCTCCAAGTAACTTAATGCGACCGATCGAACGTTTTCCCCCTTTCCCAAGTAACTTGCCGAACCAACCCTGGTCTCCAAGTAACTTAATGCGACCGATCGAACGTTTTCCCCCTTTCCCAAGTAACTTGCCGAACCAACCCTGGTCTGCAAGTAACTTAATGCGACCGATCGAGCGTTTTCCCCCTTTCCCAAGTAACTTGCCGAACCAACCCTGGTCTCCAAGTAACTTAATGCGACCGATCGAACGTTTTCCCCCTTTCCCAAGTAACTTGCCGAACCAACCCTGGTCTCCAAGTAACTTAATGCGACCGATCGAACGTTTTCCCCCTTTCCCAAGTAACTTGCCGAACCAACCCTGGTCTCCAAGTAACTTAATGCGATCGAACGTGCTATCCCTCCCCTGTTCTCTACTCTAACCCTAACCATTGGAGTTGCAGCCTAAACCTAATCCCAGGAGTTTGCGTTTTCCCCCTTTCCCAAATAACTTGCCGAACCAACCCTGGTCTCCAAGTAACTTAATGACCCCTGGGGTTAGGGTTAGAGGAGAATCTTAAAAACGCCACCCCCGGGTTAGGGTTAGGGTTAGGGTTAGGGTTAGGGGAACATGACGCCAATCCCGGTCTCCAAGTAACTTAATGCGACCGATCGAACGTTTTCCCCCTTTCCCAAGTAACTTGCCGAACCAACCCTGGTCTCCAAGTAACTTAATGCGACCGATCGAACGTTTTCCCCCTTTCCCAAGTAACTTGCCGAACCAACCCTGGTCTCCAAGTAACTTAATGCGATCGAACGTGCTATCCCTCTCCTGTTCTCTACTCTAACCCTAACCATTGGAGTTGCAGCCTAAACCTAATCTCAGGAGTTTGCGTTTTCCCCCTTTCCCAAGTAACTTGCCGAACCAACCCTGGTCTCCAAGTAACTTAATGACCCCTGGGGTTAGGGTTAGAGGAGAATCTTAAAAACGCCACCCCCGGGTTAGGGTTAGGGTTAGGGTTAGGGGAACATGACGCCAATCCCGGTCTCCAAGTAACTTAATGCGACCGATCGAACGTTTTCCCCCTTTCCCAAGTAACTTGCCGAACCAACCCTGGTCTCCAAGTAACTTAATGCGATCGAACGTGCTATCCCTCCCCTGTTCTCTACTCTAACCCTAACCATTGGAGTTGCAGCCTAAACCTAATCCCAGGAGTTTGCGTTTTCCCCCTTTCCCAAGTAACTTGCCGAACCAACCCTGGTCTCCAAGTAACTTAATGACCCCTGGGGTTAGGGTTAGAGGAGAATCTTAAAAACGCCACCCCCGGGTTAGGGTTAGGGTTAGGGTTAGGGGAACATGACGCCAATCCCGGTCTCCAAGTAACTTAATGCGACCGATCGAACGTTTTCCCCCTTTCCCAAGTAACTTGCCGAACCAACCCTGGTCTCCAAGTAACTTAATGCGACCGATCGAACGTTTTCCCCCTTTCCCAAGTAACTTGCCGAACCAACCCTGGTCTCCAAGTAACTTAATGCGACCGATCGAACGTTTTCCACCTTTCCCAAGTAACTTGCCGAACCAACCCTGGTCTCCAAGTAACTTAATGCGATCGAACGTGCTATCCCTCCCCTGTTCTCTACTCTAACCCTAACCATTGGAGTTGCAGCCTAAACCTAATCCCAGGTGTTTGCGTTTTCCCCCTTTCCCAAGTAACTTGCCGAACCAACCCTGGTCTCCAAGTAACTTAATGACCCCTGGGGTTAGGGTTAGAGGAGAATCTTAAAAACGCCACCCCCGGGTTAGGGTTAGGGTTAGGGTTAGGGGAACATGACGCCAATCCCGGTCTCCAAGTAACTTAATGCGACCGATCGAACGTTTTCCCCCTTTACCAAGTAACTTGCCGAACCAACCCTTGTCTCCAAGTAACTTAATGCGACCGATCGAACGTTTTCCCCCTTTCCCAAGTAACTTGCCGAACCAACCCTGGTCTCCAAGTAACTTAATGCGATCGAACGTGCTATCCCTCCCCTGTTCTCTACTCTAACCCTAACCATTGGAGTTGCAGCCTAAACCTAATCCCAGGAGTTTGCGTTTTCCCCCTTTCCCAAGTAACTTGCCGAACCAACCCTGGTCTCCAAGTAACTTAATGACCCCTGGGGTTAGGGTTAGAGGAGAATCTTAAAAACGCCACCCCCGGGTTAGGGTTAGGGTTAGGGTTAGGGTTAGGGGAACATGACGCCAATCCCGGTCTCCAAGTAACTTAATGCGACCGATCGAACGTTTTCCCCCTTTCCCAAGTAACTTGCCGAACCAACCCTGGTCTCCAAGTAACTTAATGCGATCGAACGTGCTATCCCTCCCCTGTTCTCTACTCTAACCCTAACCATTGGAGTTGCAGCCTAAACCTAATCCCAGGAGTTTGCGTTTTCCCCCTTTCCCAAGTAACTTGCCGAACCAACCCTGGTCTCCAAGTAACTTAATGACCCCTGGGGTTAGGGTTAGAGGAGAATCTTAAAAACGCCACCCCCGGGTTAGGGTTAGGGTTAGGGTTAGGGGAACATGACGCCAATCCCGGTCTCCAAGTAACTTAATGCGACCGATTAGAGTTGAGCGACCTTGACCTTTTTAGAGTCGAGCCGGGTTTTGCGAAACCCGACTATGTCCAAAGTCGGGTCGAGTGAAATCGGCCGATTATGACGTAAAGTCGGGATCGACCGAAACACGAAACCCAATGCAAGTCAATGGGGCAGCATAGTCGGCAGTGAGTGGGGGCCAGGAAAACACCTAGAGTACCCATTTTAATGTCAAAACCATCCATTCTTCTTAATGAAGCTTGTCAAGCGTAATTTACCTTATAATAATTGGAAGGCATTTGAAATTGGGGGTCACTTGGCTAAAGTTGTGGGGGGTAGGGCTGGTTCAAGTAATTAGTGGGCCCAGGAAATCTGGACCACGTCACGGCAGTGGAGCAGGGAGAGGTAAGTATTTCAACTTTGCAAGTGCTGTGAACCTGAGCAAGCAGGGGGGGCCCACTCGTTGGCATTGGCACTGGCACAGGGCCCCTCAAAGTACAGCGGTGTGTTTGCACGGCGGGGGCGCCTCCCACCGGCAGCAACACTTTTGCGTACTATGAGAGGCCCTGTGCCAGTGACGTCGCCAACTAGTATTCCTCCCCCCACCTGATGAAGGAACCTGCACTTTCATCTGCACCTTCCTCTTTGTCCCCGTGTAAGGTGGTATGGTATGCGGGAAGAGCAACCTGACTTTCAGCAGGGTCACAATGTTGTTGTGTAGCGTGCACGGGGAATGTTGCGTTATGGGTCAATGTACCAGCAGACTCATCTATCACTGGCTGGGCAATGGGCACGATGAAGTGGAAACACAGATATAGGCCCAAAGAAGAAAGTGGGCTAAATGCAGTTCAAAATTGGTAACACAGGAATAACCAGGGGGCATTGCAGTGGAGGACAACTGGAATGAGAGGCTGACACAGAGAGTAGGGCCAAATCAGTAAGTAGTCGAAATGCAGTTCAAAATTGGCAACCGTAGTAAACAGGCGGCACAGCTTTGTTCAGTGGAGGAGAACAGCAAGGAGTGGCAGACACCGATAGTAGGCCCCAACCCACCTAGTAGGCCAAATGCAGTCTAACATTAACAACTACTTAACGAGAGGCTGAAAATGGAATTTCAGGACAGGAAACCAGGAGAACAGCAAGGAGTGGCAGACACCGATAGTAGGCCCCAAACCAACTAGTACGCCAAATGCAGTTGTTCCATTTAACCACAATTTAATGAGAGCCTGAAGATAGAAGCTCAGGAAAGGCAACCTGGGGAACACCTTGGAGTGTAACACACCATCTCTCTCCACCCCATACCCATTTTGTAGGCCTAATGCTGTGTACTTTTCTACAACTACTAAACGAGAGTCGGAAGACCGAAGCAATGGCAAGGAAACCTGGGGAACACCTTGGAGTGTAACACACCATCTCTCTCCACCCCATTCCCCATTTTTTAGGCCTAATGCAGCCTACTTTCCGACACCTACTAAACGAGAGCATGAAGATCGAAGCTCAGGAAAGGCAACCTGGGGAACACCTTGGAGTGTAACACACCATCTCTCTCCACCCCATACCCATTTTTTAGGCCTAATGCAGTGTACTTTTCTACAACTACTAAACGAGAGTCGGAAGACCGAAGCAATGGCAAGGAAACCTGGGGAACACCTTGGAGTGTAACACACCATCTCTCTCCACCCCATTCCCCATTTTTTAGGCCTAATGCAGCCTACTTTCCGACACCTACTAAACGAGAGCATGAAGATCGAAGCTCAGGAAAGGCAACCTGGGGAACACCTTGGAGTGTAACACACCATCTCTCTCCACCCCATACCCATTTTGTAGGCCTAATGCTGTGTACTTTTCTACAACTACTAAACGAGAGTCGGAAGACCGAAGCAATGGCAAGGAAACCTGGGGAACACCTTGGAGTGTAACACACTCACACATGGAGTACTGTGTCCAGTTTTGGGCACCGGTGCTCAGGAAGGATATAATGGAACTAGAGAGAGTACAAAGGAGGGCAACAAAATTAATAAAGGGGATGGGAGAACTACAATACCCAGATAGATTAGCGAAATTAGGATTATTTAGTCTAGAAAAAAGACGACTGAGGGGCGATCTAATAACCATGTATAAGTATATAAGGGGACAATACAAATATCTCGCTGAGGATCTGTTTATACCAAGGAAGGTGACGGGCACAAGGGGGCATTCTTTGCGTCTGGAGGAGAGAAGGTTTTTCCACCAACATAGAAGAGGATTCTTTACTGTTAGGGCAGTGAGAATCTGGAATTGCTTGCCTGAGGAGGTGGTGATGGCGAACTCAGTCGAGGGGTTCAAGAGAGGCCTGGATGTCTTCCTGGAGCAGAACAATATTGTATCATACAATTATTAGGTTCTGTAGAAGGACGTAGATCTGGGGATTTATTATGATGGAATATAGGCTGAACTGGATGGACAAATGTCTTTTTTCGGCCTTACTAACTATGTTACTATGTTACTATGTTACACCATCTCTCTCCACCCCATACCCAATTTGTAGGCCTAATGCAGCCTACTTTCCGACACCTACTAAACGAGAGCATGAAGATCGAAGCTCAGGAAAGGCAACCTGGGGAACACCTTGGAGTGTAACACACCATCTCTCTCCACCCCATACCCAATTTGTAGGCCTAATGCAGCCTACTTTCCGACACCTACTAAACGAGAGCATGAAGATCGAAGCTCAGGAAAGGCAACCTGGGGAACACCTTGGAGTGTAACACACCATCTCTCTCCACCCCATACCCATTTTTTAGGCCTAATGCAGTGTACTTTTCTACAACTACTAAACGAGAGTCGGAAGACCGAAGCAATGGCAAGGAAACCTGGGGAACACCTTGGAGTGTAACACACCATCTCTCTCCACCCCATTCCCCATTTTTTAGGCCTAATGCAGCCTACTTTCCGACACCTACTAAACGAGAGCATGAAGATCGAAGCTCAGGAAAGGCAACCTGGGGAACACCTTGGAGTGTAACACACCATCTCTCTCCACCCCATACCCATTTTGTAGGCCTAATGCTGTGTACTTTTCTACAACTACTAAACGAGAGTCGGAAGACCGAAGCAATGGCAAGGAAACCTGGGGAACACCTTGGAGTGTAACACACCATCTCTCTCCACCCCATACCCAATTTGTAGGCCTAATGCAGCCTACTTTCCGACACCTACTAAACGAGAGCATGAAGATCGAAGCTCAGGAAAGGCAACCTGGGGAACACCTTGGAGTGTAACACACCATCTCTCTCCACCCCATACCCAATTTGTAGGCCTAATGCAGCCTACTTTCCGACACCTACTAAACGAGAGCATGAAGATCGAAGCTCAGGAAAGGCAACCTGGGGAAAACCTTGGAGTGTAACACACCATCTCTCTCCACCCCATACCCATTTTTTAGGCCTAATGCAGTGTACTTTTCTACAACTACTAAACGAGAGTCGGAAGACCGAAGCAATGGCAAGGAAACCTGGGGAACACCTTGGAGTGTAACACACCATCTCTCTCCACCCCATTCCCCATTTTTTAGGCCTAATGCAGCCTACTTTCCGACACCTACTAAACGAGAGCATGAAGATCGAAGCTCAGGAAAGGCAACCTGGGGAACACCTTGGAGTGTAACACACCATCTCTCTCCACCCCATACCCATTTTGTAGGCCTAATGCTGTGTACTTTTCTACAACTACTAAACGAGAGTCGGAAGACCGAAGCAATGGCAAGGAAACCTGGGGAACACCTTGGAGTGTAACACACCATCTCTCTCCACCCCATACCCAATTTGTAGGCCTAATGCAGCCTACTTTCCGACACCTACTAAACGAGAGCATGAAGATCGAAGCTCAGGAAAGGCAACCTGGGGAACACCTTGGAGTGTAACACACCATCTCTCTCCACCCCATACCCAATTTGTAGGCCTAATGCAGCCTACTTTCCGACACCTACTAAACGAGAGCATGAAGATCGAAGCTCAGGAAAGGCAACCTGGGGAACACCTTGGAGTGTAACACACCATCTCTCTCCACCCCATACCCATTTTTTAGGCCTAATGCAGTGTACTTTTCTACAACTACTAAACGAGAGTCGGAAGACCGAAGCAATGGCAAGGAAACCTGGGGAACACCTTGGAGTGTAACACACCATCTCTCTCCACCCCATTCCCCATTTTTTAGGCCTAATGCAGCCTACTTTCCGACACCTACTAAACGAGAGCATGAAGATCGAAGCTCAGGAAAGGCAACCTGGGGAACACCTTGGAGTGTAACACACCATCTCTCTCCACCCCATACCCAATTTGTAGGCCTAATGCAGCCTACTTTCCGACACCTACTAAACGAGAGCATGAAGATCGAAGCTCAGGAAAGGCAACCTGGGGAACACCTTGGAGTGTAACACACCATCTCTCTCCACCCCATACCCAATTTGTAGGCCTAATGCAGCCTACTTTCCGACACCTACTAAACGAGAGCATGAAGATCGAAGCTCAGGAAAGGCAACCTGGGGAACACCTTGGAGTGTAACACACCATCTCTCTCCACCCCATACCCATTTTTTAGGCCTAATGCAGTGTACTTTTCTACAACTACTAAACGAGAGTCGGAAGACCGAAGCAATGGCAAGGAAACCTGGGGAACACCTTGGAGTGTAACACACCATCTCTCTCCACCCCATTCCCCATTTTTTAGGCCTAATGCAGCCTACTTTCCGACACCTACTAAACGAGAGCATGAAGATCGAAGCTCAGGAAAGGCAACCTGGGGAACACCTTGGAGTGTAACACACCATCTCTCTCCACCCCATACCCAATTTGTAGGCCTAATGCAGCCTACTTTCCGACACCTACTAAACGAGAGCATGAAGATCGAAGCTCAGGAAAGGCAACCTGGGGAACACCTTGGAGTGTAACACACCATCTCTCTCCACCCCATACCCAATTTGTAGGCCTAATGCAGCCTACTTTCCGACACCTACTAAACGAGAGCATGAAGATCGAAGCTCAGGAAAGGCAACCTGGGGAACACCTTGGAGTGTAACACACCATCTCTCTCCACCCCATACCCATTTTTTAGGCCTAATGCAGTGTACTTTTCTACAACTACTAAACGAGAGTCGGAAGACCGAAGCAATGGCAAGGAAACCTGGGGAACACCTTGGAGTGTAACACACCATCTCTCTCCACCCCATTCCCCATTTTTTAGGCCTAATGCAGCCTACTTTCCGACACCTACTAAACGAGAGCATGAAGATCGAAGCTCAGGAAAGGCAACCTGGGGAACACCTTGGAGTGTAACACACCATCTCTCTCCACCCCATACCCAATTTGTAGGCCTAATGCAGCCTACTTTCCGACACCTACTAAACGAGAGCATGAAGATCGAAGCTCAGGAAAGGCAACCTGGGGAACACCTTGGAGTGTAACACACCATCTCTCTCCACCCCATACCCAATTTGTAGGCCTAATGCAGCCTACTTTCCGACACCTACTAAACGAGAGCATGAAGATCGAAGCTCAGGAAAGGCAACCTGGGGAACACCTTGGAGTGTAACACACCATCTCTCTCCACCCCATACCCATTTTTTAGGCCTAATGCAGTGTACTTTTCTACAACTACTAAACGAGAGTCGGAAGACCGAAGCAATGGCAAGGAAACCTGGGGAACACCTTGGAGTGTAACACACCATCTCTCTCCACCCCATTCCCCATTTTTTAGGCCTAATGCAGCCTACTTTCCGACACCTACTAAACGAGAGCATGAAGATCGAAGCTCAGGAAAGGCAACCTGGGGAACACCTTGGAGTGTAACACACCATCTCTCTCCACCCCATACCCAATTTGTAGGCCTAATGCAGCCTACTTTCCGACACCTACTAAACGAGAGCATGAAGATCGAAGCTCAGGAAAGGCAACCTGGGGAACACCTTGGAGTGTAACACACCATCTCTCTCCACCCCATACCCAATTTGTAGGCCTAATGCAGCCTACTTTCCGACACCTACTAAACGAGAGCATGAAGATCGAAGCTCAGGAAAGGCAACCTGGGGAACACCTTGGAGTGTAACACACCATCTCTCTCCACCCCATACCCATTTTTTAGGCCTAATGCAGTGTACTTTTCTACAACTACTAAACGAGAGTCGGAAGACCGAAGCAATGGCAAGGAAACCTGGGGAACACCTTGGAGTGTAACACACCATCTCTCTCCACCCCATTCCCCATTTTTTAGGCCTAATGCAGCCTACTTTCCGACACCTACTAAACGAGAGCATGAAGATCGAAGCTCAGGAAAGGCAACCTGGGGAACACCTTGGAGTGTAACACACCATCTCTCTCCACCCCATACCCATTTTGTAGGCCTAATGCAGCGTACTTTTCTACAACTACTAAACGAGAGCATGAAGATCGAAGCTCAGGAAAGGCAACCTGGTGAAAACCTTGGAGTGTAACACAACCTGTCTCTACACCCCATACCAAATTTGTAGGCCTAATGCAGCGTAGTTTCCACCAACTACTAAACGAGAGCCGGAAGATCGAAGCTCATGAAAGGCAACCCGGGGAACACCTTGGAGTGTAACACAACCTCTCTCTACACCACGAAAGGGCTGATTCTTAGGAAGGAAGGCTGTTGTAAATAAGCATTGCGCGTCCGAGGGTGATTATATTCTTATTCGGTATCTACTCACCCTCGGACGCGCCATGCTTCTTGATTTGTAATTAATGTTTATTTGCAATGTGCTTTTGACTTACTCAATTATTTTTTTAATTATTGATTTTATTAAATTAATAGTTTAACATCTTATTGGAAATAATTTAAAGGAGACGCGACAGGACAACACTCGGTGGATGCCATATCTGTGTTAACAACTCCAAAAAACTTTCAGTTAACTTCTTGCAGGAGAAAGAAATTGTAGCTGTTGGACCTTTGTAGTACAGTTCCAGATATTTGTTGTGTGTTTGTTTTGATTGTTAAAATGTCTGCATTTGAGATCTCAACACGATCTTATTTTTTATAATCAAATTAATTTTTTAAATATTTTATTAGGTTGGTTCAAGGGGTACACGGGCCGCAGTAGACAGGTCAGTGGAGGCCTAGTGGAAGGAGGGACCGCAGATGCGCCACTGTTTCACCCATACACAATTAGTAGGCCTAATGCAGCGTAGTTTCCAACAGCTACTAAACGAGAGCCGGAAGATCGAAGCTCAGGAAAGGCAACCTGGGGAACACCTTGGAGTGTAACACAACCTTTCTCTACACCACGGAAGGGCTGATTCTTAGGAAGGAAGGCTGTTTTAAATAAGCATTGCGCGTCCGAGGGTGATTATATTCTTATTCGGTATCTACTCACCCTCGGACGCGCCATGCTTCTTGATTTGTAATTAATGTTTATTTGCAATGTGCTTTTGACTTACTCAATTATTTTTTTAATTATTGATTTTATTAAATTAATAGTTTAACATCTTATTGGAAATAATTTAAAGGAGACGCGACAGGACAACACTCGGTGGATGCCATATCTGTGTTAACAACTCCAAAAAACTTTCAGTTAACTTCTTGCAGGAGAATGAAATTGTAGCTGTTGGACCTTTGTAGTACAGTTCCAGATATTTGTTGTGTGTTTGTTTTGATTGTTAAAATGTCTGCATTTGAGATCTCAACACGATCTTATTTTTTATAATCAAATTAATTTTTTAAATATTTTATTAGGTTGGTTCAAGGGGTACACGGGCCGCAGTAGACAGGTCAGTGGAGGCCTAGTGGAAGGAGGGACCGCAGATGCGCCACTGTTTCACCCATACACAATTAGTAGGCCTAATGCAGCGTAGTTTCCAACAGCTACTAAACGAGAGCCGGAAGATCGAAGCTCAGGAAAGGCAACCTGGGGAACACCTTGGAGTGTAACACAACCTCTCTCTACACCACGGAAGGGCTGATTCTTAGGAAGGAAGGCTGTTTTAAATAAGCATTGCGCGTCCGAGGGTGATTATATTCTTATTCGGTATCTACTCACCCTCGGACGCGCCATGCTTCTTGATTTGTAATTAATGTTTATTTGCAATGTGCTTTTGACTTACTCAATTAATTTTTTAATTATTGATTTTATTAAATTAATAGTTTAACATCTTATTGGAAATAATTTAAAGGAGACGCGACAGGACAACACTCGGTGGATGCCATATCTGTGTTAACAACTCCAAAAAACTTTCAGTTAACTTCTTGCAGGAGAAAGAAATTGTCGCTGTTGGACCTTTGTAGTACAGTTCCAGATATTTGTTGTGTGTTTGTTTTGATTGTTAAAATGTCTGCATTTGAGATCTCAACACGATCTTATTTTTTATAATCAAATTAATTTTTTTTATATTTAATGATGTTGGTTCAAGGGGTACACGGGCAGCAATAGACAGGTCAGTGGAGGCCTAGTGGAAGGAGTGACGGCAGACAGGCATCAAAGGCCTAACATTGGGCTGGCTGTAGGCAAGTTAAAATTGGTTCCAGGGGAACACGGCCATCAGTGGCCTGGTCAGTGTAGTTGTAGTTGAAAGAACGGGACGCAGACAGGCTTCGAAGGCCTAACATAATAACATAGGGCTGGCTGTAGGAAAGTTAAAATTGGTTCCAGGGGAACACGGCCATCAGTGGCCTGGTCAGTGTAGTTGTAGTTGAAAGAACGGGACGCAGACAGGCTTCGAAGGCCTAACATAACAAACTTGGGCTGGCTGTAGGCACTTTTAAATTGGTTCCAGGGGTACATGGGCAGCAGTGTATGGTCAGTGGAAGTCTAGTGGAAGGAGTGACCGCAGACAGGCTTCCAAGGCCTAACATAACAAACTTGGGCTGGCTGTAGGCACTTTTAAATTGGTTCCAGGGGTACACGGGCAGCAGTGGTCTGGTCAGTGGAAGTCTAGTGGAAGGAGTGACCGCAGACAGGCTTCCAAGGCCTAACATAACAAACTTGGGCTGGCTGTAGGCACTTTTAAATTGGTTCCAGGGGTACATGGGCAGCAGTGGTCTGGTCAGTGGAAGTCTAGTGGAAAGAGTGACCGCAGACAGGCTTCCAAGGCCTAACATAACAAACTTGGGCTGGCTGTAGGCACTTTTAAATTGGTTCCAGGGGTACACGGGCAGCAGTGGTCTGGTCTGTGGAAGTCTAGTGGAAGGAGTGACCGCAGACAGGCTTCGAAGGCCTAACATAACAAACTTGGGCTGGCTGTAGGCACTTTTAAATTGGTTCCAGGGGTACACGGGCAGCAGTGGTCTGGTCAGTGGAAGTCTAGTGGAAGGAGTGACCGCAGACAGGCTTCCAAGGCCTAACATAACAAACTTGGGCTGGCTGTAGGCACTTTTAAATTGGTTCCAGGGGTACACGGGCAGCAGTGGTCTGGTCTGTGGAAGTCTAGTGGAAGGAGTGACCGCAGACAGGCTTCGAAGGCCTAACATAACAAACTTGGGCTGGCTGTAGGCACTTTTAAATTGGTTCCAGGGGTACACGGGCAGCAGTGGTCTGGTCAGTGGAAGTCTAGTGGAAGGAGTGACCGCAGACAGGCTTCCAAGGCCTAACATAACAAACTTGGGCTGGCTGTAGGCACTTTTAAATTGGTTCCAGGGGTACATGGGCAGCAGTGGTCTGGTCAGTGGAAGTCTAGTGGAAGGAGTGACCGCAGACAGGCTTCCAAGGCCTAACATAACAAACTTGGGCTGGCTGTAGGCACTTTTAAATTGGTTCCAGGGGTACACGGGCAGCAGTGGTCTGGTCTGTGGAAGTCTAGTGGAAGGAGTGACCGCAGACAGGCTTCGAAGGCCTAACATAACAAACTTGGGCTGGCTGTAGGCACTTTTAAATTGGTTCCAGGGGTACACGGGCAGCAGTGGTCTGGTCAGTGGAAGTCTAGTGGAAGGAGTGACGGCAGACAGTCTTCGAAGGCCTAACATAACAAAATTGGGCTGACTGTAGGCACTTTTAAATTGGTTCCAGGGTAACACGGCCAGCAGTGGCCTGGTCAGTGTAGTAGTTGTAGAAAGAAGGGACCGCAGACAGGCTTCGAAGGCCTAACATAACAAAAATGTCAAAACAATGGTATTGTCAGTGCCAGGCATTGAAGGATGTCAGCGCCTAGACTACACATTGGTGAAGCTGTGAGAGATAATTTTGCTAGTGGTAGAGCACTGTTTGAGCTGGGGGGGGGAACTGTCTTGTGGCCGGCGGTACAGGCACAGGGCCCCTCATATTACAACGGTGTGTCTGACGTTGGGTGCGCACCACCACCGCCAGAGACACTTTATTGTACTATGAGGGACCCAGTGGCAGTGCCGTCGACCAAAAGCGGCCACACCCACCTCTTCAGACAAACAGCACTCTCAAGGGTCCAAGCGCAAAGTGGCGATAGCACGGCCCCGTGTGGGGAGTTTGGCCATTTCGTGAGGTGGAAACATGTCGTATGCTGGACAATCAGGTGAAGAAAATTACGAGATTGGAAAAGTCATTCAGAATAGTCCACAGGCAAGACCTTTTCATAGGAAAGCTAGGTGTCAGCCGGGCAGGGTGGGGCAAAAGATTTTGAAATCCAGTTGTGGTTCATTTTAATGAAGGTTAGATCATCTACATTTTGGGTAGCCAGACGAGTCCTTTTTTCTGTTAGTATTGAACCTGCAGCACTGAATACTCTTTCTGATAGGACACTAGCTGCCGGGCAAGCAAGCTCCTGCAATGCATATTCTGCCAATTCTGGCCAGGTGTCTAATTTGGATGCCCAGTAATCAAATGGGAATGACGGTTGAGGGAGAACGTCGATAAGGGATGAAAAATAGTTTGTAACCATACTGGACAAATGTTGTCTCCTGTCACTTTGAATTGATGCTGCAGTACCTGTCCTGTCTGCGGTCATAGAAAAATCACTCCACAACCTGGTCAGAAAACCCCTCTGGCCAACGCCACTTCTGATTTCTGCCCCTCTAACACCTCTGGTCTGCTGGTCCCTGGAGCTCGTGTGAGAACGATCACGGGCGCTGTGTGCAGGGAATGCCAGAAGCAAACGGTCAACAAGAGTTGATTGTTTTGTTGCTAATATTAGTTCCAAGTTCTCATGTGGCATAATATTTTGCAATTTGCCTTTATAGCGAGGATCAAGGAGGCAGGCCAACCAGTAATCGTCATCGTTCATCATTTTTGTAATGCGTGTGTCCCTTTTGAGGATACGCAAGGCATAATCCGCCATGTGGGCCAAAGTTCCCGTTGTCAAATCTGCGGTTGTGCTTGGTTGAGGGGCAGTTGCAGGCAAATCTACGTCACTTGTGTCCCTCAAAAAACCAGAACCCGGCCTTGCCACGCCACCAATTTCCCGTGCCCCCGGGAAAGCTTCCTCATTAAAAATATACTCATCCCCATCATCCTCCTCATCCTCCACCTCCTCTTCGCCCGGTACCTCGTCATGTACACTGCCCTGACCAGACAATCGCTGACTGTCATCAAGGCTTTCCTCTTCCTCTGGTGCAGACGCCTGATCCTTTATGTGCGTCAAACTTTGCATCAGCAGACGCATTAGGGGGATGCTCATGCTTATTATGGCGTTGTCTGCACTAACCAGCCGTGTGCATTCCTCAAAACACTGAAGGACTTGACACATGTCTTGAATCTTCGACCACTGCACACCTGACAACTCCATGTCTGCCATCCTACTGCCTGCCCGTGTATGTGTATCCTCCCACAAAAACATAACAGCCCGCCTCTGTTCGCACAGTCTCTGAAGCATGTGCAGTGTTGAGTTCCACCTTGTTGCAACGTCTATGATTAGGCGATGCTGGGGAAGGTTCAAAGAACGCTGATAGGTCTGCATACGGCTGGAGTGTACAGGCGAACGGCGGATATGTGCGCAAAGTCCACGCACTTTGAGGAGCAGGTCGGATAACCCCGGATAACTTTTCAGGAAGCACTGCACCACCAGGTTTAAGGTGTGAGCCAGGCAAGGAATGTGTTTCAGTTGGGAAAGGGAGATGGCAGCCATGAAATTCCTTCCGTTATCACTCACTACCTTGCCTGCCTCAAGATCTACAGTGCCCAGCCACGACTGCGTTTCTTGCTGCAAGAACTCGGACAGAACTTCCGCGGTGTGTCTATTGTCGCCCAAACACTTCATAGCCAATACAGCCTGCTGACGTATGCCAGTAGCTGCCCCATAATGGGAGACCTGGTGTGCAACAGTGGCAGGTGCGGATGGAGTGTTTGTGCGACTGCGGTCTGTGGACGAGCTCTTGCTTCTGCAGGAGGACGAGGAGGAGGAGGAGGAGGAGGGGGTGCGAACGGCTACAGACAACTGTTTACTAGACCGTGGGCTAGGCAGAACTGTCCCAAACTTGCTGTCCCCTGTGGACCCTGAATCCACCACATTTACCCAGTGTGCCGTGATGGACACGTAACGTCCCTGGCCATGCCTACTGGTCCATGCATCTGTTGTCAGGTGCACCTTTGTGCTCACAGATTGCCTGAGTGCATGGACGATGCGCTCTTTAACATGCTGGTGGAGGGCTGGGATGGCTTTTCTGGAAAAAAAGTGTCGACTGGGTAGCTCGTAGCGTGGTACAGCGTAGTCCATCAGGTCTTTGAAAGCTTCGCTTTCAACTAACCGGTAGGGCATCATCTCTAACGAGATTAGTCTAGCTATGTGGGCGTTCAAACCCTGTGTACGCGGATGCGAGGCTAAGTATTTCCTTTTTCTAACCATAGTCTCATGTAGGGTGAGCTGGACTGGAGAGCTGGAGATCGTGGAACTAGCGGGGGTGCCGGTGGACATGGCAGACTGAGAGACGGTGGGAGATGGTATTGTTGCCACCGGTGCCCTAGATGCAGTGTTTCCTACTACGAAACTGGTGATTCCCTGACCCTGACTGCTTTGGCCTGGCAAAGATACCTGCACAGATACAGCAGGTGGTGCGCTAAATGGTGGTCCTACACTGCCGGAAGGGATGTTGCGTTGATGACTAGCTTCATTGGCCGAGGGTGCAACAACCTTAAGGGACGTTTGGTAGTTAGTCCAAGCTTTCAAATGCATGGTGGTTAAATGTCTATGCATGCAACTAGTATTGAGACTTTTCAGATTCTGACCTCTGCTTAAGGAAGTAGAACATTTTTGACAGATGACTTTGCGCTGATCAATTGGATGTTGTTTAAAAAAATGCCAGACTGCACTCTTTCTAGCATCGGATACCTTTTCAGGCATTGCAGACTGAGCTTTAACCGGATGGCCACGCTGTCCTCCACCAGGTTTTGGCTTTGCCACGCGTTTTGGGCAAGATACGGGCCCGGCAGATGGAACCTGTGGCGATGTTGATGCCTGCTGCGGCCCCTCCTCCTCCTCTGCTTCAGAACTGCTGCCGCCTGCACCCTGTTCCCCCAATGGCTGCCAATCGGGGTCAAGAACTGGGTCATCTAATAACTCTTCTTGTACCTCCTGCGCAACTTCGTCTGTGTCACCGTGTCGTTCGGTGGTATAGCGTTCGTGATGGGGCAACATAGTCTCATCAGGGTCTGATTCTTGATCAGCACCCTGCGAGGGCAATGTTGTGGTCTGAGTCAAAGGACCAGCATAGTAGTCTGGCTGTGGCTGTGCGTCAGTGCACTCCATGTCAGATTCAATTTGTAATGGGCATGGACTGTTAACTGCTTCACTTTCTAAGCCAGGGACGGTATGTGTAAAGAGCTCCATGGAGTAACCCGTTGTGTCGCCTGCTGCATTCTTCTCTGTTGTTGTTTTTGCTGAAGAGGACAAGGAAGTGACTTGTCCCTGACCGTGAACATCCACTAACGACGCGCTGCTTTTACTTTTACCAGTTTCACGAGAGGAGGCAAAAGAGCTAGAGGCTGAGTCAGCAAGATAAGCCAAAACTTGCTCTTGCTGCTCCGGCTTTAAAAGCGGTTTTCCTAATCCCAGAAAAGGGAGCGTTCGAGGCCTTGTGTAGCCGGACGACGAACCTGGCTCCACAGCTCCAGACTTAGGTGCAATATTTTTTTCCCCACGACCACCTGATGCTCCACCACTACCACTACCCTCATTACCAGCTGACAATGAACGCCCCCGGCCACGACCTCTTCCACTAGACTTCCTCATTGTTTTAAAAACGTAACCAAACTAACGTTATTTGTTGCAGTCACACAACTTACACGGTGAGCTATAACTTCAGTATGATTTAGCTACCCCTTTACAGGTTGGTGAGACCACAGCGAAAATCAGGCCCAATGTTACACACTCTTTTTTTGGTGGCTGCAAATTAGAGAGATGCCCCACACGCAGGACTGTCACTGAAGCACAAATGTTAATATTAATGTCACACTATTATTTTTTTTTTATTTTTATTTTTTTCAGGAACACTTTAGAAACCCCCCAAAATAAAAAAAATAGATTTTTGCAGGGAGAATTTAGAAAACAAATGTAACAAACTATATGCTTTCTATGGGCCACTGAGTGAGAGATGACGCACACAGGAATCAGGAGTGGCACACAAGCCCAGAGGCCAATATTTTTCTACCAATGATTGATGGAGTTATTTTCTCTGGTAGATTTTGGAACCCAAATCAAGGAAAAAAAATATAGGCTTTCTATGGACCACAATTGGAGAGAGAGAGAGAGAGAGAGAGAGAGAGAGAGAGAGAGATGGCACACCCAGGAGTCAAGACTGGCACACAAGCAGAAAGGCCAATATTAATCTCCCATTTTTTGGGGGGGTTTGTTTTTTTTTTTTGTTTTTTTTCAGGGAGACTTTAGAAAAAAAAATAATAAAAAAAATATGATTTTATCAGGAAGAATTTAGAAACCAAATAAAATAAAATGATTTTTTCAGGGAGAATTTATAAAACAAATAAAAACAAAAATAGGCGTTCTATGGCCCACTGACTGAGAGATGACGCACACAGGAGTCAGGAGTGGCACACAAGCCCAGAGGCCAATATTTTTCTACCAATGATTGATGTAGTTATTTTCTCTGGTAGATTTTGGAACCCAAATCAAGGAAAAAAAATATAGGCTTTCTATGGACCACAATTGGAGAGAGAGAGAGAGAGAGAGAGAGAGATGGCACACCCAGGAGTCAAGACTGGCACACAAGCAGAAAGGCCAATATTAATCTCCCACTGTTTTTTTTGTTTGTTTTTTTTTTTTTTTTTTCAGGCAGACTTTAGAAAAAAAAATAATAAAAAAAATATGATTTTATCAGGAAGAATTTAGAAACCAAATAAAATAAAATGATTTTTTCAGGGAGAATTTATAAAACAAATAAAAACAAAAATAGGCGTTCTATGGCCCACTGACTGAGAGATGACGCACACAGGAGTCAGGAGTGGCACACAAGCCCAGAGGCCAATATTTTTCTACCAATGATTGATGTAGTTATTTTCTCTGGTAGATTTTGGAACCCAAATCAAGGAAAAAAAATATAGGCTTTCTATGGACCACAATTGGAGAGAGAGAGAGAGAGAGAGAGAGAGAGATGGCACACCCAGGAGTCAAGACTGGCACACAAGCAGAAAGGCCAATATTAATCTCCCACTGTTTTTTTTGGTTGTTTTTTTTTTTTTTTTTTTTCAGGGAGACTTTAGAAAAAAAAATAGTAAAAAAAATATGATTTTATCAGGAAGAATTTAGAAACCAAATAAAATAAAATGATTTTTTCAGGGAGAATATATAAAACAAATAAAAACAAAAATAGGCGTTCTATGGCCCACTGACTGAGAGATGACGCACACAGGAGTCAGGAGTGGCACACAAGCCAAGAGGCCAATATTTTTCTACCAATGATTGATGTAGTTATTTTCTCTGGTAGATTTTGGAACCCAAATCAAGGAAAAAAAATATAGGCTTTCTATGGACCACAATTGGAGAGAGAGAGAGAGAGAGAGAGAGAGAGAGAGAGATGGCACACCCAGGAGTCAAGACTGGCACACAAGCAGAAAGGCCAATATTAATCTCCCACTGTTTTTTTTGGTTGTTTTTTTTTTTTTTTTTTTTCAGGGAGACTTTAGAAAAAAAAATAATAAAAAAAATATGATTTTATCAGGAAGAATTTAGAAACCAAATAAAATAAAATGATTTTTTCAGGGAGAATTTATAAAACAAATAAAACCAAAAATAGGCGTTCTATGGCCCACTGACTGAGAGATGACGCACCCAGGAGTCAAGACTGGCACACAAGCAGAAAGGCCAATATTAATCTCCCACTGTTTTTTTTTTTTTTTTTTTTTTTTTTTCAGGGAGACTTTAGAAAAAAAAATAATAAAAAAAATATGATTTTATCAGGAAGAATTTAGAAACCAAATAAAATAAAATGATTTTTTCAGGGAGAATTTATAAAACAAATAAAACCAAAAATAGGCGTTCTATGGCCCACTGACTGAGAGAGAGAGAGAGATGGAACGCTTAGTACTGGCACACAAGCCCAAAGGGCAATATTAATCTCCCTTTTTTTTTCAGGGAGAATTTCTAAAACCCAAAAAAAAAAAAAAATAGGCTTTCTATGGCCCACTATTTGTGAGAGAGATGGGACGCTCAGGACTGGCACAGATGGCACGCTCAGGACTGGCACAGAAGCCCAGAGGCCAATATTAATCTCCCTTTTTTTCTGGGAGAATTTATAAAACCAAAAAAATATTTAAATAGGCTTTCTATGGCCCACTATTTGTGAGAGAGATGGCACGCTCAGGACTGGCACAGATGGCACGCTCACAACTGGCACACAAGCCCAGAGGCCAATATTAATCTCCCTTTTTTCAGGGAAAATTTATAAAACCAAAAAAAAAATTAAATAGGCTTTCTATGGCCCACTATTTGTGAGAGAGATGGCACGCTCAGGACTGGCACAGATGGCACGCTCACAACTGGCACACAAGCCCAGAGGCCAATATTAATCTCCCTTTTTTCAGGGAAAATTTATAAAACAAAAAAAAAAATTAAATAGGCTTTCTATGGCCCACTATTTGTGAGAGAGATGGCACGCTCAGGACTGGCACAGATGGCACGCTCACAACTGGCACACAACCCCAGAGGCCAATATTAATCTCCCTTTTTTTCAGGGAGAATTTATAAAACCCCAAAAAAAAATTAAATAGGCTTTCTATGGCCCACTATTTGTGAGAGAGATGGCACGCTCAGGGCTGGCACAGATGGCACGCTCACAACTGGCACACAAGCCCAGAGGCCAATATTAATCTCCCTTTTTTCAGGGAAAATTTATAAAACCAAAAAAAAAATTAAATAGGCTTTCTATGGCCCACTATTTGTGAGAGAGATGGCACGCTCAGGACTGGCACAGATGGCACGCTCACAACTGGCACACAAGCCCAGAGGCCAATATTAATCTCCCTTTTTTTCAGGGAGAATTTATAAAACCAAAAAAAAAATTAAATAGGCTTTCTATGGCCCACTATTTGTGAGAGAGATGGCACGCTCAGGGCTGGCACAGATGGCACGCTCAGGACTGGCACACAAGCCCAGAGGCCAATATTAATCTCCCTTTTTTTCAGGGAGAATTTATAAAACCCAAAAAAAAATAAAATAGGCTTTCTATGGCCCACTATTTGTGAGAGAGATGGCACACTCAGGACTGGCACACAAGCCCAAAGGCCAATATTAATCTCCCACTGTATTTTTATCAGGGAGAATTTATACACCCCACAAAAAAAAATACAGAAAAATGAAAAGGCTTTCTATGGCCCACTATGTGAGAGAGATGGCACACACAGGGATGGCACTCTAGCAGAAATGCCAAATTGCCAATCTTAATCTCCCACCAAAAAAAAAAAAAAAAAAAAACAGGGAATGTCCTACAATTACTATCTCCCTGCCTGCAGTAATCTCAGCCAGGTATGGCAGGCAGCTACTATCTCCCTGCCTGCAGTAATCTCAGCCAGGTATGGCAGGCAGCAATAAGGAGTGGACTGATGCACAAATGAAATAAAAAGTGTGGACAAACAAAAAAGATAGCTGTGCAGAAAGGAAGGAACAAGAGGATTTGTGCTTTGAAAAAAGCAGTTGGTTTGCACAGCGGCGTACACACAGCAATGCAGCAATCAGGGAGCCTTCTAGGGCAGCCCAATGAGCTACAGCGCTGAGGGGGGAAAAAAAAAAAGTAGCTTCCACTGTCCCTGCACACCGAAGGTGGTGTTGGACAGTGCAAATCGCTGCAGCACAAGCGGTTTTGTGGTTAATGGACCCTGCCTAACGCTATCCCTGCTTCTGACAAAGCGGCAGCAACCTCTCCCTAAGCTCAGATCAGCAGCAGTAAGATGGCGGTCGGCGGGAACGCCTCTTTATAGCCCCTGTGACGTCGCAGACAGCAAGCCAATCACTGCAATGCCCTTCTCTAAGATGGTGGGGACCAGGACCTATGTCATCACGCTGCCCACACTCTGCGTTTACCTTCATTGGCTGAGAAATGGCGCTTTTCGCGTCATTGAAACGCGACTTTGGCGCGAAAGTCGCGTACCGCATGGCCGACCCCGCACAGGGGTCGGATCGGGTTTCATGAAACCCCGACTTAGCCAAAAGTCGGCGACTTTTGAAAATGTTCGACCCGTTTCGCTCAACCCTATGACCGATCGAACGTTTTCCCCCTTTCCCAAGTAACTTGCCGAACCAACCCTGGTCTCCAAGTAACTTAATGCGACCGATCGAACGTTTTCCCCCTTTCCCAAGTAACTTGCCGAACCAACCCTGGTCTCCAAGTAACTTAATGCGACCGATCGAACGTTTTCCACCTTTCCCAAGTAACTTGCCGAACCAACCTTGGTCTCCAAGTAACTTAATGCGATCGAACGTGCTATCCCTCCCCTGTTCTCTACTCTAACCCTAACCATTGGAGTTGCAGCCTAAACCTAATCCCAGGAGTTTGCGTTTTCCCCCTTTCCCAAGTAACTTGCCGAACCAACCCTGGTCTCCAAGTAACTTAATGACCCCTGGGGTTAGGGTTAGAGGAGAATCTTAAAAACGCCACCCCCGGGTTAGGGTTAGGGTTAGGGTTAGGGGAACATGACGCCAATCCCGGTCTCCAAGTAACTTAATGCGACCGATCGAACGTTTTCCCCCTTTACCAAGTAACTTGCCGAACCAACCCTTGTCTCCAAGTAACTTAATGCGACCGATCGAACGTTTTCCCCCTTTCCCAAGTAACTTGCCGAACCAACCCTGGTCTCCAAGTAACTTAATGCGACCGATCGAACGTTTTCCCCCTTTTCCAAGTAACTTGCCGAACCAACCCTGGTCTCCAAGTAACTTAATGCGATCGAACGTGCTATCCCTCCCCTGTTCTCTACTCTAACCCTAACCATTGGAGTTGCAGCCTAAACCTAATCCCAGGAGTTTGCGTTTTCCCCCTTTCCCAAGTAACTTGCCGAACCAACCCTGGTCTCCAAGTAACTTAATGACCCCTGGGGTTAGGGTTAGAGGAGAATATTAAAAACGCCACCCCCGGGTTAGGGTTAGGGTTAGGGTTAGGGTTAGGGGAACATGACGCCAATCCCGGTCTCCAAGTAACTTAGGGTTAGGGTTAGGGTTAGGGTTAGGGTTAGGGTTCCACAAGTGTCTTAATGCGTTTTCCCGGTTCCCCAAGTGTCTTAATGCGTTTTCCCGGTTCCCCAAGTGTCTTAATGCGTTTTCCCGGTTCCCCAAGTGTCTTAATGCGTTTTCCCGGTTCCCCAAGTGTCTTAATGCGTTTTCCCGGTTCCCCAAGTGTCTTAATGCGTTTTCCCGGTTCCCCAAGTGTCTTAATGCAATCGAACGTGCTATCCCTCCCCTGTTCTCTACTCTAACCCTAACCATTGGAGTTGCAGCCTAAACCTAATCCCAGGAGTTTGCGTTTTCCCCCTTTCCCAAGTAACTTGCCGAACCAACCCTGGTCTCCAAGTAACTTAATGACCCCTGGGGTTAGGGTTAGAGAAGTGTCTTAAAAACGCCACCCCCGGGTTAGGGTTAGGGTTAGGGTTAGGGTTCCACAAGTGTCTTAATGCGTTTTCCCGGTTCCCCAAGTGTCTTAATGCGTTTTCCCGGTTCCCCAAGTGTCTTAATGCGTTTTCCCGGTTCCCCAAGTGTCTTAATGCGTTTTCCCGGTTCCCCAAGTGTCTTAATGCGTTTTCCCGGTTCCCCAAGTGTCTTAATGCGTTTTCCCGGTTCCCCAAGTGTCTTAATGCGATCGAACGTGCTATCCCTCCCCTGTTCTCTACTCTAACCCTAACCATTGGAGTTGCAGCCTAAACCTAATCCCAGGAGTTTGCGTTTTCCCCCTTTCCCAAGTAACTTGCCGAACCAACCCTGGTCTCCAAGTAACTTAATGACCCCTGGGGTTAGGGTTAGAGAAGTGTCTTAAAAACGCCACCCCCCGGTTAGGGTTAGGGTTAGGGTTAGGGTTCCACAAGTGTCTTAATGCGTTTTCCCGGTTCCCCAAGTGTCTTAATGCGTTTTCCCGGTTCCCCAAGTGTCTTAATGCGTTTTCCCGGTTCCCCAAGTGTCTTAATGCGTTTTCCCGGTTCCCCAAGTGTCTTAATGCGTTTTCCCGGTTCCCCAAGTGTCTTAATGCAATCGAACGTGCTATCCCTCCCCTGTTCTCTACTCTAACCCTAACCATTGGAGTTGCAGCCTAAACCAAATCCCAGGAGTTTGCGTTTTCCCCCTTTCCCAAGTAACTTGCCGAACCAACCCTGGTCTCCAAGTAACTTAATGACCCCTGGGGTTAGGGTTAGAGAAGTGTCTTAAAAACGCCACCCCCGGGTTAGGGTTAGGGTTAGGGTTAGGGTTAGGGTTCCACAAGTGTCTTAATGCGTTTTCCCGGTTCCCCAAGTGTCTTAATGCGTTTTCCCGGTTCCCCAAGTGTCTTAATGCGTTTTCCCGGTTCCCCAAGTGTCTTAATGCGTTTTCCCGGTTCCCCAAGTGTCTTAATGCGTTTTCCCGGTTCCCCAAGTGTCTTAATGCGTTTTCCCGGTTCCCCAAGTGTCTTAATGCGATCGAACGTGCTATCCCTCCCCTGTTCTCTACTCTAACCCTAACCATTGGAGTTGCAGCCTAAACCTAATCCCAGGAGTTTGCGTTTTCCCCCTTTCCCAAGTAACTTGCCGAACCAACCCTGGTCTCCAAGTGTCTTAATGCGATCGAACGTGCTATCCCTCCCCTGTTCTCTACTCTAACCCTAACCATTGGAGTTGCAGCCTAAACCTAATCCCAGGAGTTTGCGTTTTCCCCCTTTCCCAAGTAACTTGCCGAACCAACCCTGGTCTCCAAGTAACTTAATGACCCCTGGGGTTAGGGTTAGAGAAGTGTCTTAAAAACGCCACCCCAGGGTTAGGGTTAGGGTTAGGGTTAGGGTTCCACAAGTGTCTTAATGCGTTTTCCCGGTTCCCCAAGTGTCTTAATGCGTTTTCCCGGTTCCCCAAGTGTCTTAATGCGTTTTCCCGGTTCCCCAAGTGTCTTAATGCGTTTTCCCGGTTCCCCAAGTGTCTTAATGCGTTTTCCCGGTTCCCCAAGTGTCTTAATGCGTTTTCCCGGTTCCCCAAGTGTCTTAATGCGATCGAACGTGCTATCCCTCCCCTGTTCTCTACTCTAACCCTAACCATTGGAGTTGCAGCCTAAACCTAATCCCAGGAGTTTGCGTTTTCCCCCTTTCCCAAGTAACTTGCCGAACCAACCCTGGTCTCCAAGTGTCTTAATGCGATCGAACGTGCTATCCCTCCCCTGTTCTCTACTCTAACCCTAACCATTGGAGTTGTAGCCTAAACCTAATCCCAGGAGTTTGCGTTTTCCCCCTTTCCCAAGTAACTTGCCGAACCAACCCTGGTCTCCAAGTAACTTAATGACCCCTGGGGTTAGGGTTAGAGAAGTGTCTTAAAAACGCCACCCCAGGGTTAGGGTTAGGGTTAGGGTTAGGGTTAGGGTTCCACAAGTGTCTTAATGCGTTTTCCCGGTTCCCCAAGTGTCTTAATGCGTTTTCCCGGTTCCCCAAGTGTCTTAATGCGTTTTCCCGGTTCCCCAAGTGTCTTAATGCGTTTTCCCGGTTCCCCAAGTGTCTTAATGCGTTTTCCCGGTTCCCCAAGTGTCTTAATGCGTTTTCCCGGTTCCCCAAGTGTCTTAATGCGATCGAACGTGCTATCCCTCCCCTGTTCTCTACTCTAACCCTAACCATTGGAGTTGCAGCCTAAATCTAATCCCAGGAGTTTGCGTTTTCCCCCTTTCCCAAGTAACTTGCCGAACCAACCCTGGTCTCCAAGTGTCTTAATGCGATCGAACGTGCTATCCCTCCCCTGTTCTCTACTCTAACCCTAACCATTGGAGTTGCAGCCTAAACCTAATCCCAGGAGTTTGCGTTTTCCCCCTTTCCCAAGTAACTTGCCGAACCAACCCTGGTCTCCAAGTAACTTAATGACCCCTGGGGTTAGGGTTAGAGGAGAATCTTAAAAACGCCACCCCCGGGTTAGGGTTAGGGTTAGGGTTAGGGTTACATGACGCCAATCCCGGTCTCCAAGTAACTTAATGCGACCGATAGAACGTTTTCCCCCTTTCCCAAGTAACTTGCCGAACCAACCCTGGTCTCCAAGTAACTTAATGCGACCGATCGAACGTTTTCCCCCTTTCCCAAGTAACTTGCCGAACCAACCCTGGTCTCCAAGTAACTTAATGCGACCGATCGAACGTTTTCCACCTTTCCCAAGTAACTTGCCGAACCAACCTTGGTCTCCAAGTAACTTAATGCGATCGAACGTGCTATCCCTCCCCTGTTCTCTACTCTAACCCTAACCATTGGAGTTGCAGCCTAAACCTAATCCCAGGAGTTTGCGTTTTCCCCCTTTCCCAAGTAACTTGCTGAACCAACCCTGGTCTCCAAGTAACTTAATGACCCCTGGGGTTAGGGTTAGAGGAGAATCTTAAAAACGCCACCCCCGGGTTAGGGTTAGGGTTAGGGTTAGGGGAACATGACGCCAATCCCGGTCTCCAAGTAACTTAATGCGACCGATCGAACGTTTTCCCCCTTTACCAAGTAACTTGCCGAACCAACCCTTGTCTCCAAGTAACTTAATGCGACCGATCGAACGTTTTCCCCCTTTCCCAAGTAACTTGCCGAACCAACCCTGGTCTCCAAGTAACTTAATGCGACCGATCGAACGTTTTCCCCCTTTTCCAAGTAACTTGCCGAACCAACCCTGGTCTCCAAGTAACTTAATGCGATCGAACGTGCTATCCCTCCCCTGTTCTCTACTCTAACCCTAACCATTGGAGTTGCAGCCTAAACCTAATCCCAGGAGTTTGCGTTTTCCCCCTTTCCCAAGTAACTTGCCGAACCAACCCTGGTCTCCAAGTAACTTAATGACCCCTGGGGTTAGGGTTAGAGGAGAATCTTAAAAACGCCACCCCCGGGTTAGGGTTAGGGTTAGGGTTAGGGTTAGGGGAACATGACGCCAATCCCGGTCTCCAAGTAACTTAGGGTTAGGGTTAGGGTTAGGGTTAGGGTTAGGGTTCCACAAGTGTCTTAATGCGTTTTCCCGGTTCCCCAAGTGTCTTAATGCGTTTTCCCGGTTCCCCAAGTGTCTTAATGCGTTTTCCCGGTTCCCCAAGTGTCTTAATGCGTTTTCCCGGTTCCCCAAGTGTCTTAATGCGTTTTCCCGGTTCCCCAAGTGTCTTAATGCGTTTTCCCGGTTCCCCAAGTGTCTTAATGCAATCGAACGTGCTATCCCTCCCCTGTTCTCTACTCTAACCCTAACCATTGGAGTTGCAGCCTAAACCTAATCCCAGGAGTTTGCGTTTTCCCCCTTTCCCAAGTAACTTGCCGAACCAACCCTGGTCTCCAAGTAACTTAATGACCCCTGGGGTTAGGGTTAGAGAAGTGTCTTAAAAACGCCACCCCCGGGTTAGGGTTAGGGTTAGGGTTCCACAAGTGTCTTAATGCGTTTTCCCGGTTCCCCAAGTGTCTTAATGCGTTTTCCCGGTTCCCCAAGTGTCTTAATGCGTTTTCCCGGTTCCCCAAGTGTCTTAATGCGTTTTCCCGGTTCCCCAAGTGTCTTAATGCGTTTTCCCGGTTCCCCAAGTGTCTTAATGCGTTTTCCCGGTTCCCCAAGTGTCTTAATGCGATCGAACGTGCTATCCCTCCCCTGTTCTCTACTCTAACCCTAACCATTGGAGTTGCAGCCTAAACCTAATCCCAGGAGTTTGCGTTTTCCCCCTTTCCCAAGTAACTTGCCGAACCAACCCTGGTCTCCAAGTAACTTAATGACCCCTGGGGTTAGGGTTAGAGAAGTGTCTTAAAAACGCCACCCCCCGGTTAGGGTTAGGGTTAGGGTTAGGGTTAGGGTTCCACAAGTGTCTTAATGCGTTTTCCCGGTTCCCCAAGTGTCTTAATGCGTTTTCCCGGTTCCCCAAGTGTCTTAATGCGTTTTCCCGGTTCCCCAAGTGTCTTAATGCGTTTTCCCGGTTCCCCAAGTGTCTTAATGCGTTTTCCCGGTTCCCCAAGTGTATTAATGCGTTTTCCCGGTTCCCCAAGTGTCTTAATGCGATCGAACGTGCTATCCCTCCCCTGTTCTCTACTCTAACCCTAACCATTGGAGTTGCAGCCTAAACCTAATCCCAGGAGTTTGCGTTTTCCCCCTTTCCCAAGTAACTTGCCGAACCAACCCTGGTCTCCAAGTAACTTAATGACCCCTGGGGTTAGGGTTAGAGAAGTGTCTTAAAAACGCCACCCCCCGGTTAGGGTTAGGGTTAGGGTTAGGGTTAGGGTTCCACAAGTGTCTTAATGCGTTTTCCCGGTTCCCCAAGTGTCTTAATGCGTTTTCCCGGTTCCCCAAGTGTCTTAATGCGTTTTCCCGGTTCCCCAAGTGTCTTAATGCAATCGAACGTGCTATCCCTCCCCTGTTCTCTACTCTAACCCTAACCATTGGAGTTGCAGCCTAAACCTAATCCCAGGAGTTTGCGTTTTCCCCCTTTCCCAAGTAACTTGCCGAACCAACCCTGGTCTCCAAGTAACTTAATGACCCCTGGGGTTAGGGTTAGAGAAGTGTCTTAAAAACGCCACCCCCAGGTTAGGGTTAGGGTTAGGGTTAGGGTTAGGGTTAGGGTTCCACAAGTGTCTTAATGCGTTTTCCCGGTTCCCCAAGTGTCTTAATGCGTTTTCCCGGTTCCCCAAGTGTCTTAATGCGTTTTCCCGGTTCCCCAAGTGTCTTAATGCGTTTTCCCGGTTCCCCAAGTGTCTTAATGCGTTTTCCCGGTTCCCCAAGTGTCTTAATGCGTTTTCCCGGTTCCCCAAGTGTCTTAATGCGATCGAACGTGCTATCCCTCCCCTGTTCTCTACTCTAACCCTAACCATTGGAGTTGCAGCCTAAACCTAATCCCAGGAGTTTGCGTTTTCCCCCTTTCCCAAGTAACTTGCCGAACCAACCCTGGTCTCCAAGTGTCTTAATGCGATCAAACGTGCTATCCCTCCCCTGTTCTCTACTCTAACCCTAACCATTGGAGTTGCAGCCTAAACCTAATCCCAGGAGTTTGCGTTTTCCCCCTTTCCCAAGTAACTTGCCGAACCAACCCTGGTCTCCAAGTAACTTAATGACCCCTGGGGTTAGGGTTAGAGAAGTGTCTTAAAAACGCCACCCCAGGGTTAGGGTTAGGGTTAGGGTTAGGGTTAGGGTTCCACAAGTGTCTTAATGCGTTTTCCCGGTTCCCCAAGTGTCTTAATGCGTTTTCCCGGTTCCCCAAGTGTCTTAATGCGTTTTCCCGGTTCCCCAAGTGTCTTAATGCGTTTTCCCGGTTCCCCAAGTGTCTTAATGCGTTTTCCCGGTTCCCCAAGTGTCTTAATGCGTTTTCCCGGTTCCCCAAGTGTCTTAATGCGATCGAACGTGCTATCCCTCCCCTGTTCTCTACTCTAACCCTAACCATTGGAGTTGCAGCCTAAACCTAATCCCAGGAGTTTGCGTTTTCCCCCTTTCCCAAGTAACTTGCCGAACCAACCCTGGTCTCCAAGTGTCTTAATGCGATCGAACGTGCTATCCCTCCCCTGTTCTCTACTCTAACCCTAACCATTGGAGTTGTAGCCTAAACCTAATCCCAGGAGTTTGCGTTTTCCCCCTTTCCCAAGTAACTTGCCGAACCAACCCTGGTCTCCAAGTAACTTAATGACCCCTGGGGTTAGGGTTAGAGAAGTGTCTTAAAAACGCCACCCCAGGGTTAGGGTTAGGGTTAGGGTTAGGGTTAGGGTTCCACAAGTGTCTTAATGCGTTTTCCCGGTTCCCCAAGTGTCTTAATGCGTTTTCCCGGTTCCCCAAGTGTCTTAATGCGGTTTCCCGGTTCCCCAAGTGTCTTAATGCGTTTTCCCGGTTCCCCAAGTGTCTTAATGCGTTTTCCCGGTTCCCCAAGTGTCTTAATGCGTTTTCCCGGTTCCCCAAGTGTCTTAATGCGATCGAACGTGCTATCCCTCCCCTGTTCTCTACTCTAACCCTAACCATTGGAGTTGCAGCCTAAATCTAATCCCAGGAGTTTGCATTTTCCCCCTTTCCCAAGTAACTTGCCGAACCAACCCTGGTCTCCAAGTGTCTTAATGCGATCGAACGTGCTATCCCTCCCCTGTTCTCTACTCTAACCCTAACCATTGGAGTTGCAGCCTAAACCTAATCCCAGGAGTTTGCGTTTTCCCCCTTTCCCAAGTAACTTGCCGAACCAACCCTGGTCTCCAAGTAACTTAATGACCCCTGGGGTTAGGGTTAGAGAAGTGTCTTAAAAACGCCACCCCAGGGTTAGGGTTAGGGTTAGGGTTAGGGTTAGGGGAACATGACGCCAATCCCGGTCTCCAAGTAACTTAATGCGACCGATCGAACGTTTTCCCCCTTTACCAAGTAACTTGCCGAACCAACCCTTGTCTCCAAGTAACTTAATGCGACCGATCGAACGTTTTCCCCCTTTCCCAAGTAACTTGCCGAACCAACCCTGGTCTCCAAGTAACTTAATGCGACCGATCGAACGTTTTCCCCCTTTCCCAAGTAACTTGCCGAACCAACCCTGGTCTCCAAGTAACTTAATGCGATCGAACGTGCTATCCCTCCCCTGTTCTCTACTCTAACCCTAACCATTGGAGTTGCAGCCTACACCTAATCCCAGGAGTTTGCGTTTTCCCCCTTTCCCAAGTAACTTGCCGAACCAACCCTGGTCTCCAAGTAACTTAATGACCCCTGGGGTTAGGGTTAGAGGAGAATCTTAAAAACGCCACCCCCGGGTTAGGGTTAGGGTTAGGGTTAGGGGAACATGACGCCAATGCCGGTCTCCAAGTAACTTAATGCGACCGATCGAACGTTTTCCCCCTTTCCCAAGTAACTTGCCGAACCAACCCTGGTCTCCAAGTAACTTAATGCGATCGAACGTGCTATCCCTCCCCTGTTCTCTACTCTAACCCTAACCATTGGAGTTGCAGCCTAAACCTAATCCCAGGAGTTTGCGTTTTCCCCCTTTCCCAAGTAACTTGCCGAACCAACCCTGGTCTCCAAGTAACTTAATGACCCCTGGGGTTAGGGTTAGAGGAGAATCTTAAAAATGCCACCCCCGGGTTAGGGTTAGGGTTAGGGTTAGGGGAACATGACGCCAATCCCGGTCTCCAAGTAACTTAAAGCGACCGATCGAACGTTTTCCCCCTTTCCCAAGTAACTTGCCGAACCAACCCTGGTCTCCAAGTAACTTAATGCGACCGATCGAACGTTTTCCCCCTTTCCCAAGTAACTTGCCGAACCAACCCTGGTCTCCAAGTAACTTAATGCGACCGATCGAACGTTTTCCACCTTTCCCAAGTAACTTGCCGAACCAACCCTGGTCTACAAGTAACTTAATGCGATCGAACGTGCTATCCCTCCCCTGTTCTCTACTCTAACCCTAACCATTGGAGTTGCAGCCTAAACCTAATCCCAGGAGTTTGCGTTTTCCCCCTTTCCCAAGTAACTTGCCGAACCAACCCTGGTCTCCAAGTAACTTAATGACCCCTGGGGTTAGGGTTAGAGGAGAATCTTAAAAACGCCACCCCCGGGTTAGGGTTAGGGTTAGGGTTAGGGGAACATGACGCCAATCCCGGTCTCCAAGTAACTTAATGCGACCGATCGAACGTTTTCCCCCTTTACCAAGTAACTTGCCGAACCAACCCTTGTCTCCAAGTAACTTAATGCGACCGATCGAACGTTTTCCCCCTTTCCCAAGTAACTTGCCGAACCAACCCTGGTCTCCAAGTAACTTAATGCGACCGATCGAACGTTTTCCCCCTTTTCCAAGTAACTTGCCGAACCAACCCTGGTCTCCAAGTAACTTAATGCGATCGAACGTGCTATCCCTCCCCTGTTCTCTACTCTAACCCTAACCATTGGAGTTGCAGCCTAAACCTAATCCCAGGAGTTTGCGTTTTCCCCCTTTCCCAAGTAACTTGCCGAACCAACCCTGGTCTCCAAGTAACTTAATGACCCCTGGGGTTAGGGTTAGAGGAGAATCTTAAAAACGCCACCCCCGGGTTAGGGTTAGGGTTAGGGTTAGGGTTAGGGGAACATGACGCCAATCCCGGTCTCCAAGTAACTTAGGGTTAGGGTTAGGGTTAGGGTTAGGGTTAGGGTTCCACAAGTGTCTTAATGCGTTTTCCCGGTTCCCCAAGTGTCTTAATGCGTTTTCCCGGTTCCCCAAGTGTCTTAATGCGTTTTCCCGGTTCCCCAAGTGTCTTAATGCGTTTTCCCGGTTCCCCAAGTGTCTTAATGCGTTTTCCCGGTTCCCCAAGTGTCTTAATGCGTTTTCCCGGTTCCCCAAGTGTCTTAATGCAATCGAACGTGCTATCCCTCCCCTGTTCTCTACTCTAACCCTAACCATTGGAGTTGCAGCCTAAACCTAATCCCAGGAGTTTGCGTTTTCCCCCTTTCCCAAGTAACTTGCCGAACCAACCCTGGTCTCCAAGTAACTTAATGACCCCTGGGGTTAGGGTTAGAGAAGTGTCTTAAAAACGCCACCCCCGGGTTAGGGTTAGGGTTAGGGTTAGGGTTAGGGTTAGGGTTCCACAAGTGTCTTAATGCGTTTTCCCGGTTCCCCAAGTGTCTTAATGCGTTTTCCCGGTTCCCCAAGTGTCTTAATGCGTTTTCCCGGTTCCCCAAGTGTCTTAATGCGTTTTCCCGGTTCCCCAAGTGTCTTAATGCGTTTTCCCGGTTCCCCAAGTGTCTTAATGCGTTTTCCCGGTTCCCCAAGTGTCTTAATGCGTTTTCCCGTTTCCCCAAGTGTCTTAATGCGATCGAACGTGCTATCCCTCCCCTGTTCTCTACTCTAACCCTAACCATTGGAGTTGCAGCCTAAACCTAATCCCAGGAGTTTGCGTTTTCCCCCTTTCCCAAGTAACTTGCCGAACCAACCCTGGTCTCCAAGTAACTTAATGACCCCTGGGGTTAGGGTTAGAGAAGTGTCTTAAAAACGCCACCCCCGGGTTAGGGTTAGGGTTAGGGTTAGGGTTCCACAAGTGTCTTAATGCGTTTTCCCGGTTCCCCAAGTGTCTTAATGCGTTTTCCCGGTTCCCCAAGTGTCTTAATGCGTTTTCCCGGTTCCCCAAGTGTCTTAATGCGTTTTCCCGGTTCCCCAAGTGTCTTAATGCGTTTTCCCGGTTCCCCAAGTGTCTTAATGCGTTTTCCCGGTTCCCCAAGTGTCTTAATGCGATCGAACGTGCTATCCCTCCCCTGTTCTCTACTCTAACCCTAACCATTGGAGTTGCAGCCTAAACCTAATCCCAGGAGTTTGCGTTTTCCCCCTTTCCCAAGTAACTTGCCGAACCAACCCTGGTCTCCAAGTGTCTTAATGCGATCGAACGTGCTATCCCTCCCCTGTTCTCTACTCTAACCCTAACCATTGGAGTTGTAGCCTAAACCTAATCCCAGGAGTTTGCGTTTTCCCCCTTTCCCAAGTAACTTGCCGAACCAACCCTGGTCTCCAAGTAACTTAATGACCCCTGGGGTTAGGGTTAGAGAAGTGTCTTAAAAACGCCACCCCAGGGTTAGGGTTAGGGTTAGGGTTAGGGTTAGGGTTCCACAAGTGTCTTAATGCGTTTTCCCGGTTCCCCAAGTGTCTTAATGCGTTTTCCCGGTTCCCCAAGTGTCTTAATGCGTTTTCCCGGTTCCCCAAGTGTCTTAATGCGTTTTCCCGGTTCCCCAAGTGTCTTAATGCGTTTTCCCGGTTCCCCAAGTGTCTTAATGCGTTTTCCCGGTTCCCCAAGTGTCTTAATGCGTTTTCCCGGTTCCCCAAGTGTCTTAATGCGATCGAACGTGCTATCCCTCCCCTGTTCTCTACTCTAACCCTAACCATTGGAGTTGCAGCCTAAACCTAATCCCAGGAGTTTGCGTTTTCCCCCTTTCCCAAGTAACTTGCCGAACCAACCCTGGTCTCCAAGTAACTTAATGACCCCTGGGGTTAGGGTTAGAGAAGTGTCTTAAAAACGCCACCCCCCGGTTAGGGTTAGGGTTAGGGTTAGGGTTAGGGTTCCACAAGTGTCTTAATGCGTTTTCCCGGTTCCCCAAGTGTCTTAATGCGTTTTCCCGGTTCCCCAAGTGTCTTAATGCGTTTTCCCGGTTCCCCAAGTGTCTTAATGCGTTTTCCCGGTTCCCCAAGTGTCTTAATGCGTTTTCCCGGTTCCCCAAGTGTCTTAATGCAATCGAACGTGCTATCCCTCCCCTGTTCTCTACTCTAACCCTAACCATTGGAGTTGCAGCCTAAACCTAATCCCAGGAGTTTGCGTTTTCCCCCTTTCCCAAGTAACTTGCCGAACCAACCCTGGTCTCCAAGTAACTTAATGACCCCTGGGGTTAGGGTTAGAGAAGTGTCTTAAAAACGCCACCCCCGGGTTAGGGTTAGGGTTAGGGTTAGGGTTAGGGTTCCACAAGTGTCTTAATGCGTTTTCCCGGTTCCCCAAGTGTCTTAATGCGTTTTCCCGGTTCCCCAAGTGTCTTAATGCGTTTTCCCGGTTCCCCAAGTGTCTTAATGCGTTTTCCCGGTTCCCCAAGTGTCTTAATGCGTTTTCCCGGTTCCCCAAGTGTCTTAATGCGATCGAACGTGCTATCCCTCCCCTGTTCTCTACTCTAACCCTAACCATTGGAGTTGCAGCCTAAATCTAATCCCAGGAGTTTGCATTTTCCCCCTTTCCCAAGTAACTTGCCGAACCAACCCTGGTCTCCAAGTGTCTTAATGCGATCGAACGTGCTATCCCTCCCCTGTTCTCTACTCTAACCCTAACCATTGGAGTTGCAGCCTAAACCTAATCCCAGGAGTTTGCGTTTTCCCCCTTTCCCAAGTAACTTGCCGAACCAACCCTGGTCTCCAAGTAACTTAATGACCCCTGGGGTTAGGGTTAGAGAAGTGTCTTAAAAACGCCACCCCAGGGTTAGGGTTAGGGTTAGGGTTAGGGTTAGGGGAACATGACGCCAATCCCGGTCTCCAAGTAACTTAATGCGACCGATCGAATTTTTTCCCCCTTTACCAAGTAACTTGCCGGACCAACCCTTGTCTCCAAGTAACTTAATGCGACCGATCGAACGTTTTCCCCCTTTCCCAAGTAACTTGCCGAACCAACCCTGGTCTCCAAGTAACTTAATGCGACCGATCGAACGTTTTCCCCCTTTCCCAAGTAACTTGCCGAACCAACCCTGGTCTCCAAGTAACTTAATGCGATCGAACGTGCTATCCCTCCCCTGTTCTCTACTCTAACCCTAACCATTGGAGTTGCAGCCTAAACCTAATCCCAGGAGTTTGCGTTTTCCCCCTTTCCCAAGTAACTTGCCGAACCAACCCTGGTCTCCAAGTAACTTAATGACCCCTGGGGTTAGGGTTAGAGGAGAATCTTAAAAACGCCACCCCCGGGTTAGGGTTAGGGTTAGGGTTAGGGGAACATGACGCCAATGCCGGTCTCCAAGTAACTTAATGCGACCGATCGAACGTTTTCCCCCTTTCCCAAGTAACTTGCCGAACCAACCCTGGTCTCCAAGTAACTTAATGCGATCGAACGTGCTATCCCTCCCCTGTTCTCTACTCTAACCCTAACCATTGGAGTTGCAGCCTAAACCTAATCCCAGGAGTTTGCGTTTTCCCCCTTTCCCAAGTAACTTGCCGAACCAACCCTGGTCTCCAAGTAACTTAATGACCCCTGGGGTTAGGGTTAGAGGAGAATCTTAAAAATGCCACCCCCGGGTTAGGGTTAGGGTTAGGGTTAGGGGAACATGACGCCAATCCCGGTCTCCAAGTAACTTAATGCGACCGATCGAACGTTTTCCCCCTTTCCCAAGTAACTTGCCGAACCAACCCTGGTCTCCAAGTAACTTAATGCGACCGATCGAACGTTTTCCCCCTTTCCCAAGTAACTTGCCGAACCAACCCTGGTCTCCAAGTAACTTAATGCGACCGATCGAACGTTTTCCACCTTTCCCAAGTAACTTGCCGAACCAACCCTGGTCTCCAAGTAACTTAATGCGATCGAACGTGCTATCCCTCCCCTGTTCTCTACTCTAACCCTAACCATTGGAGTTGCAGCCTAAACCTAATCCCAGGAGTTTGCGTTTTCCCCCTTTCCCAAGTAACTTGCCGAACCAACCCTGGTCTCCAAGTAACTTAATGACCCCTGGGGTTAGGGTTAGAGGAGAATCTTAAAAACGCCACCCCCGGGTTAGGGTTAGGGTTAGGGTTAGGGGAACATGACGCCAATCCCGGTCTCCAAGTAACTTAATGCGACCGATCGAACGTTTTCCCCCTTTACCAAGTAACTTGCCGAACCAACCCTTGTCTCCAAGTAACTTAATGCGACCGATCGAACGTTTTCCCCCTTTCCCAAGTAACTTGCCGAACCAACCCTGGTCTCCAAGTAACTTAATGCGACCGATCGAACGTTTTCCCCCTTTTCCAAGTAACTTGCCGAACCAACCCTGGTCTCCAAGTAACTTAATGCGATCGAACGTGCTATCCCTCCCCTGTTCTCTACTCTAACCCTAACCATTGGAGTTGCAGCCTAAACCTAATCCCAGGAGTTTGCGTTTTCCCCCTTTCCCAAGTAACTTGCCGAACCAACCCTGGTCTCCAAGTAACTTAATGACCCCTGGGGTTAGGGTTAGAGGAGAATCTTAAAAACGCCACCCCCGGGTTAGGGTTAGGGTTAGGGTTAGGGTTAGGGGAACATGACGCCAATCCCGGTCTCCAAGTAACTTAGGGTTAGGGTTAGGGTTAGGGTTACGGTTAGGGCTAGGGTTCCACAAGTGTCGTAATGCGTTTTCCCGGTTCCCCAAGTGTCTTAATGCGTTTTCCCGGTTCCCCAAGTGTCTTAATGCGTTTTCCCGGTTCCCCAAGTGTCTTAATGCGTTTTCCCGGTTCCCCAAGTGTCTTAATGCGTTTTCCCGGTTCCCCAAGTGTCTTAATGCGTTTTCCCGGTTCCCCAAGTGTCTTAATGCAATCGAACGTGCTATCCCTCCCCTGTTCTCTACTCTAACCCTAACCATTGGAGTTGCAGCCTAAACCTAATTACAGGAGTTTGCGTTTTCCCCCTTTCCCAAGTAACTTGCCGAACCAACCCTGGTCTCCAAGTAACTTAATGACCCCTGGGGTTAGGGTTAGAGAAGTGTCTTAAAAACGCCACCCCCGGGTTAGGGTTAGGGTTAGGGTTAGGGTTCCACAAGTGTCTTAATGCGTTTTCCAGGTTCCCCAAGTGTCTTAATGCGTTTTCCCGGTTCCCCAAGTGTCTTAATGCGTTTTCCCGGTTCCCCAAGTGTCTTAATGCGTTTTCCCGGTTCCCCAAGTGTCTTAATGCGTTTTCCCGGTTCCCCAAGTGTCTTAATGCGTTTTCCCGGTTCCCCAAGTGTCTTAATGCGTTTTCCCGGTTCCCCAAGTGTCTTAATGCGATCGAACGTGCTATCCCTCCCCTGTTCTCTACTCTAACCCTAACCATTGGAGTTGCAGCCTAAACCTAATCCCAGGAGTTTGCGTTTTCCCCCTTTCCCAAGTAACTTGCCGAACCAACCCTGGTCTCCAAGTAACTTAATGACCCCTGGGGTTAGGGTTAGAGAAGTGTCTTAAAAACGCCACCCCCCGGTTAGGGTTAGGGTTAGGGTTAGGGTTAGGGTTCCACAAGTGTCTTAATGCGTTTTCCCGGTTCCCCAAGTGTCTTAATGCGTTTTCCCGGTTCCCCAAGTGTCTTAATGCGTTTTCCCGGTTCCCCAAGTGTCTTAATGCGTTTTCCCGGTTCCCCAAGTGTCTTAATGCGTTTTCCCGGTTCCCCAAGTGTCTTAATGCAATCGAACGTGCTATCCCTCCCCTGTTCTCTACTCTAACCCTAACCATTGGAGTTGCAGCCTAAACCTAATCCCAGGAGTTTGCGTTTTCCCCCTTTCCCAAGTAACTTGCCGAACCAACCCTGGTCTCCAAGTAACTTAATGACCCCTGGGGTTAGGGTTAGAGAAGTGTCTTAAAAACGCCACCCCCGGGTTAGGGTTAGGGTTAGGGTTAGGGTTAGGGTTCCACAAGTGTCTTAATGCGTTTTCCCGGTTCCCCAAGTGTCTTAATGCGTTTTCCCGGTTCCCCAAGTGTCTTAATGCGTTTTCCCGGTTCCCCAAGTGTCTTAATGCGTTTTCCCGGTTCCCCAAGTGTCTTAATGCATTTTCCCGGTTCCCCAAGTGTCTTAATGCGTTTTCCCGGTTCCCCAAGTGTCTTAATGCGTTTTCCCGGTTCCCCAAGTGTCTTAATGCGATCGAACGTGCTATCCCTCCCCTGTTCTCTACTCTAACCCTAACCATTGGAGTTGCAGCCTAAACCTAATCCCAGGAGTTTGCGTTTTCCCCCTTTCCCAAGTAACTTGCCGAACCAACCCTGGTCTCCAAGTAACTTAATGACCCCTGGGGTTAGGGTTAGAGAAGTGTCTTAAAAACGCCACCCCCCGGTTAGGGTTAGGGTTAGGGTTAGGGTTCCACAAGTGTCTTAATGCGTTTTCCCGGTTCCCCAAGTGTCTTAATGCGTTTTCCCGGTTCCCCAAGTGTCTTAATGCGTTTTCCCGGTTCCCCAAGTGTCTTAATGCGTTTTCCCGGTTCCCCAAGTGTCCTAATGCGTTTTCCCGTTTCCCCAAGTGTCTTAATGCAATCGAACGTGCTATCCCTCCCCTGTTCTCTACTCTAACCCTAACCATTGGAGTTGCAGCCTAAACCTAATCCCAGGAGTTTGCGTTTTCCCCCTTTCCCAAGTAACTTGCCGAACCAACCCTGGTCTCCAAGTAACTTAATGACCCCTGGGGTTAGGGTTAGAGAAGTGTCTTAAAAACGCCACCCCCGGGTTAGGGTTAGGGTTAGGGTTAGGGTTAGGGTTCCACAAGTGTCTTAATGCGTTTTCCCGGTTCCCCAAGTGTCTTAATGCGTTTTCCCGGTTCCCCAAGTGTCTTAATGCGTTTTCCCGGTTCCCCAAGTGTCTTAATGCGTTTTCCCGGTTCCCCAAGTGTCTTAATGCGTTTTCCCGGTTCCCCAAGTGTCTTAATGCGTTTTCCCGGTTCCCCAAGTGTCTTAATGTCTACTACCCTCATCCACAAAACACTCCATGGCTCAGCACCACCCTACATCTCCTCTCTGGTCTCAGTCTACCACCCTACCCGTGCCCTCCGCTCCGCTGATGACCTCAGGTTAGCATCCTCAATAATCAGAACCTCCCACTCCCGTCTCCAAGACTTTACACGTGCTGCGCCGATTCTTTGGAATGCACTACCTAGGATAATACGATTAATCCCCAATCCCCACAGTTTTAAGCGTGCCCTAAAAACTCATTTGTTCAGACTGGCCTACCGCCTCAATGCATTAACCTAACGATCCCTGTGTGGCCTATATTAAAAAAAAAAAAAAAAAATTAATTAACTGGTTCATGCAGCTTTACATGAACACCCAAGCCTTACACTATGGCTGGTCCGAATAACTATAGCAATTGTTACCATCCACCTCTCGTGTCTCCCCTTTTCCTCATAGTTTGTAAGCTTACGAGCAGGGCCCTCACTCCTCTTGGTATCTGTTTTGAACTGTATTTCTGTTATGCTGTAATGTCTATTGTATGTACAAGTCCCCTCTATAATTTGTAAAGCGCTGCGGAATATGTTGGCGCTATATAAATAAAAATTATTATTATTATTAATGCGATCGAACGTGCTATCCCTCCCCTGTTCTCTACTCTAACCCTAACCATTGGAGTTGCAGCCTAAACCTAATCCCAGGAGTTTGCGTTTTCCCCCTTTCCCAAGTAACTTGCCGAACCAACCCTGGTCTCCAAGTAACTTAATGACCCCTGGGGTTAGGGTTAGAGAAGTGTCTTAAAAACGCCACCCCCCGGTTAGGGTTAGGGTTAGGGTTAGGGTTAGGGTTCCACAAGTGTCTTAATGCGTTTTCCCGGTTCCCCAAGTGTCTTAATGCGTTTTCCCGGTTCCCCAAGTGTCTTAATGCGTTTTCCCGGTTCCCCAAGTGTCTTAATGCGTTTTCCCGGTTCCCCAAGTGTCTCAATGCAATCGAACGTGCTATCCCTCCCCTGTTCTCTACTCTAACCCTAACCATTGGAGTTGCAGCCTAAACCTAATCCCAGGAGTTTGCGTTTTCCCCCTTTCCCAAGTAACTTGCCGAACCAACCCTGGTCTCCAAGTAACTTAATGACCCCTGGGGTTAGGGTTAGAGAAGTGTCTTAAAAACGCCACCCCCGGGTTAGGGTTAGGGTTAGGGTTAGGGTTCCACAAGTGTCTTAATGCGTTTTCCCGGTTCCCCAAGTGTCTTAATGCGTTTTCCCGGTTCCCCAAGTGTCTTAATGCGTTTTCCCGGTTCCCCAAGTGTCTTAATGCGTTTTCCCGGTTCCCCAAGTGTCTTAATGCGTTTTCCCGGTTCCCCAAGTGTCTTAATGCGTTTTCCCGGTTCCCCAAGTGTCTTAATGCGATCGAACGTGCTATCCCTCCCCTGTTCTCTACTCTAACCCTAACCATTGGAGTTGCAGCCTAAACCTAATCCCAGGAGTTTGCGTTTTCCCCCTTTCCCAAGTAACTTTCCGAACCAACCCTGGTCTCCAAGTGTCTTAATGCGATCGAACGTGCTATCCCTCCCCTGTTCTCTACTCTAACTCTAACCATTGGAGTTGCAGCCTAAACCTAATCCCAGGAGTTTGCGTTTTCCCCCTTTCCCAAGTAACTTGCCGAACCAACCCTGGTCTCCAAGTAACTTAATGACCCCTGGGGTTAGGGTTAGAGAAGTGTCTTAAAAACGCCACCCCAGGGTTAGGGTTAGGGTTAGGGTTAGGGTTCCACAAGTGTCTTAATGCGTTTTCCCGGTTCCCCAAGTGTCTTAATGCGTTTTCCCGGTTCCCCAAGTGTCTTAATGCGTTTTCCCGGTTCCCCAAGTGTCTTAATGCGTTTTCCCGGTTCCCCAAGTGTCTTAATGCGTTTTCCCGGTTCCCCAAGTGTCTTAATGCGTTTTCCCGGTTCCCCAAGTGTCTTAATGCGATCGAACGTGCTATCCCTCCCCTGTTCTCTACTCTAACCCTAACCATTGGAGTTGCAGCCTAAACCTAATCCCAGGAGTTTGCGTTTTCCCCCTTTCCCAAGTAACTTGCCGAACCAACCCTGGTCTCCAAGTGTCTTAATGCGATCGAACGTGCTATCCCTCCCCTGTTCTCTACTCTAACCCTAACCATTGGAGTTGTAGCCTAAACCTAATCCCAGGAGTTTGCGTTTTCCCCCTTTCCCAAGTAACTTGCCGAACCAACCCTGGTCTCCAAGTAACTTAATGACCCCTGGGGTTAGGGTTAGAGAAGTGTCTTAAAAACGCCACCCCAGGGTTAGGGTTAGGGTTAGGGTTAGGGTTAGGGTTCCACAAGTGTCTTAATGCGTTTTCCCGGTTCCCCAAGTGTCTTAATGCGTTTTCCCGGTTCCCCAAGTGTCTTAATGCGTTTTCCCGGTTCCCCAAGTGTCTTAATGCGTTTTCCCGGTTCCCCAAGTGTCTTAATGCGTTTTCCCGGTTCCCCAAGTGTCTTAATGCGTTTTCCCGGTTCCCCAAGTGTCTTAATGCGATCGAACGTGCTATCCCTCCCCTGTTCTCTACTCTAACCCTAACCATTGGAGTTGCAGCCTAAATCTAATCCCAGGAGTTTGCGTTTTCCCCCTTTCCCAAGTAACTTGCCGAACCAACCCTGGTCTCCAAGTGTCTTAATGCGATCGAACGTGCTATCCCTCCCCTGTTCTCTACTCTAACCCTAACCATTGGAGTTGCAGCCTAAACCTAATCCCAGGAGTTTGCGTTTTCCCCCTTTCCCAAGTAACTTGCCGAACCAACCCTGGTCTCCAAGTAACTTAATGACCCCTGGGGTTAGGGTTAGAGAAGTGTCTTAAAAACGCCACCCCCGGGTTAGGGTTAGGGTTAGGGTTAGGGTTAGGGGAACATGACGCCAATCCCGGTCTCCAAGTAACTTAATGCGACCGATCGAACGTTTTCCCCCTTTACCAAGTAACTTGCCGAACCAACCCTTGTCTCCAAGTAACTTAATGCGACCGATCGAACGTTTTCCCCCTTTCCCAAGTAACTTGCCGAACCAACCCTGGTCTCCAAGTAACTTAATGCGACCGATCGAACGTTTTCCCCCTTTCCCAAGTAACTTGCCGAACCAACCCTGGTCTCCAAGTAACTTAATGCGATCGAACGTGCTATCCCTCCCCTGTTCTCTACTCTAACCCTAACCATTGGAGTTGCAGCCTAAACCTAATCCCAGGAGTTTGCGTTTTCCCCCTTTCCCAAGTAACTTGCCGAACCAACCCTGGTCTCCAAGTAACTTAATGACCCCTGGGGTTAGGGTTAGAGGAGAATCTTAAAAACGCCACCCCCGGGTTAGGGTTAGGGTTAGGGTTAGGGGAACATGACGCCAATGCCGGTCTCCAAGTAACTTAATGCGACCGATCGAACGTTTTCCCCCTTTCCCAAGTAACTTGCCGAACCAACCCTGGTCTCCAAGTAACTTAATGCGACCGATCGAACGTTTTCCACCTTTCCCAAGTAACTTGCCGAACCAACCCTGGTCTCCAAGTAACTTAATGCGATCGAACGTGCTATCCCTCCCCTGTTCTCTACTCTAACCCTAACCATTGGAGTTGCAGCCTAAACCTAATCCCAGGAGTTTGCGTTTTCCCCCTTTCCCAAGTAACTTGCCGAACCAACCCTGGTCTCCAAGTAACTTAATGACCCCTGGGGTTAGGGTTAGAGGAGAATCTTAAAAACGCCACCCCCGGGTTAGGGTTAGGGTTAGGGTTAGGGGAACATGACGCCAATCCCGGTCTCCAAGTAACTTAATGCGACCGATCGAACGTTTTCCCCCTTTACCAAGTAACTTGCCGAACCAACCCTTGTCTCCAAGTAACTTAATGCGACCGATCGAACGTTTTCCCCCTTTCCCAAGTAACTTGCCGAACCAACCCTGGTCTCCAAGTAACTTAATGCGATCGAACGTGCTATCCCTCCCCTGTTCTCTACTCTAACCCTAACCATTGGAGTTGCAGCCTAAACCTAATCCCAGGAGTTTGCGTTTTCCCCCTTTCCCAAGTAACTTGCCGAACCAACCCTGGTCTCCAAGTAACTTAATGACCCCTGGGGTTAGGGTTAGAGGAGAATCTTAAAAACGCCACCCCCGGGTTAGGGTTAGGGTTAGGGGAACATGACGCCAATGCCGGTCTCCAAGTAACTTAATGCGACCGATCGAACGTTTTCCCCCTTTCCCAAGTAACTTGCCGAACCAACCCTGGTCTCCAAGTAACTTAATGCGATCGAACGTGCTATCCCTCCCCTGTTCTCTACTCTAACCCTAACCATTGGAGTTGCAGCCTAAACCTAATCCCAGGAGTTTGCGTTTTCCCCCTTTCCCAAGTAACTTGCCGAACCAACCCTGGTCTCCAAGTAACTTAATGACCCCTGGGGTTAGGGTTAGAGGAGAATCTTAAAAATGCCACCCCCGGGTTAGGGTTAGGGTTAGGGTTAGGGGAACATGACGCCAATCCCGGTCTCCAAGTAACTTAATGCGACCGATCGAACGTTTTCCCCCTTTCCCAAGTAACTTGCCGAACCAACCCTGGTCTCCAAGTAACTTAATGCGACCGATCGAACGTTTTCCCCCTTTCCCAAGTAACTTGCCGAACCAACCCTGGTCTCCAAGTAACTTAATGCGACCGATCGAACGTTTTCCACCTTTCCCAAGTAACTTGCCGAACCAACCCTGGTCTCCAAGTAACTTAATGCGATCGAACGTGCTATCCCTCCCCTGTTCTCTACTCTAACCCTAACCATTGGAGTTGCAGCCTAAACCTAATCCCAGGAGTTTGCGTTTTCCCCCTTTCCCAAGTAACTTGCCGAACCAACCCTGGTCTCCAAGTAACTTAATGACCCCTGGGGTTAGGGTTAGAGGAGAATCTTAAAAACGCCACCCCCGGGTTAGGGTTAGGGTTAGGGTTAGGGGAACATGACGCCAATCCCGGTCTCCAAGTAACTTAATGCGACCGATCGAACGTTTTCCCCCTTTACCAAGTAACTTGCCGAACCAACCCTTGTCTCCAAGTAACTTAATGCGACCGATCGAACGTTTTCCCCCTTTCCCAAGTAACTTGCCGAACCAACCCTGGTCTCCAAGTAACTTAATGCGACCGATCGAACGTTTTCCCCCTTTTCCAAGTAACTTGCCGAACCAACCCTGGTCTCCAAGTAACTTAATGCGATCGAACGTGCTATCCCTCCCCTGTTCTCTACTCTAACCCTAACCATTGGAGTTGCAGCCTAAACCTAATCCCAGGAGTTTGCGTTTTCCCCCTTTCCCAAGTAACTTGCCGAACCAACCCTGGTCTCCAAGTAACTTAATGACCCCTGGGGTTAGGGTTAGAGGAGAATCTTAAAAACGCCACCCCCGGGTTAGGGTTAGGGTTAGGGTTAGGGTTAGGGGAACATGACGCCAATCCCGGTCTCCAAGTAACTTAGGGTTAGGGTTAGGGTTAGGGTTACGGTTAGGGTTAGGGTTCCACAAGTGTCGTAATGCGTTTTCCCGGTTCCCCAAGTGTCTTAATGCGTTTTCCCGGTTCCCCAAGTGTCTTAATGCGTTTTCCCGGTTCCCCAAGTGTCTTAATGCGTTTTCCCGGTTCCCCAAGTGTCTTAATGCGTTTTCCCGGTTCCCCAAGTGTCTTAATGCGTTTTCCCGGTTCCCCAAGTGTCTTAATGCAATCGAACGTGCTATCCCTCCCCTGTTCTCTACTCTAACCCTAACCATTGGAGTTGCAGCCTAAACCTAATCCCAGGAGTTTGCGTTTTCCCCCTTTCCCAAGTAACTTGCCGAACCAACCCTGGTCTCCAAGTAACTTAATGACCCCTGGGGTTAGGGTTAGAGAAGTGTCTTAAAAACGCCACCCCCGGGTTAGGGTTAGGGTTAGGGTTAGGGTTAGGGTTCCACAAGTGTCTTAATGCGTTTTCCCGGTTCCCCAAGTGTCTTAATGCGTTTTCCCGGTTCCCCAAGTGTCTTAATGCGTTTTCCCGGTTCCCCAAGTGTCTTAATGCGTTTTCCCGGTTCCCCAAGTGTCTTAATGCGTTTTCCCGGTTCCCCAAGTGTCTTAATGCGTTTTCCCGGTTCCCCAAGTGTCTTAATGCGTTTTCCCGGTTCCCCAAGTGTCTTAATGCGATCGAACGTGCTATCCCTCCCCTGTTCTCTACTCTAACCCTAACCATTGGAGTTGCAGCCTAAACCTAATCCCAGGAGTTTGCGTTTTCCCCCTTTCCCAAGTAACTTGCCGAACCAACCCTGGTCTCCAAGTAACTTAATGACCCCTGGGGTTAGGGTTAGAGAAGTGTCTTAAAAACGCCACCCCCCGGTTAGGGTTAGGGTTAGGGTTAGGGTTAGGGTTCCACAAGTGTCTTAATGCGTTTTCCCGGTTCCCCAAGTGTCTTAATGCGTTTTCCCGGTTCCCCAAGTGTCTTAATGCGTTTTCCCGGTTCCCCAAGTGTCTTAATGCGTTTTCCCGGTTCCCCAAGTGTCTTAATGCGTTTTCCCGGTTCCCCAAGTGTCTTAATGCAATCGAACGTGCTATCCCTCCCCTGTTCTCTACTCTAACCCTAACCATTGGAGTTGCAGCCTAAACCTAATCCCAGGAGTTTGCGTTTTCCCCCTTTCCCAAGTAACTTGCCGAACCAACCCTGGTCTCCAAGTAACTTAATGACCCCTGGGGTTAGGGTTAGAGAAGTGTCTTAAAAACGCCACCCCCGGGTTAGGGTTAGGGTTAGGGTTAGGGTTAGGGTTAGGGTTCCACAAGTGTCTTAATGCGTTTTCCCGGTTCCCCAAGTGTCTTAATGCGTTTTCCCGGTTCCCCAAGTGTCTTAATGCGTTTTCCCGGTTCCCCAAGTGTCTTAATGCGTTTTCCCGGTTCCCCAAGTGTCTTAATGCGTTTTCCCGGTTCCCCAAGTGTCTTAATGCGTTTTCCCGGTTCCCCAAGTGTCTTAATGCGATCGAACGTGCTATCCCTCCCCTGTTCTCTACTCTAACCCTAACCATTGGAGTTGCAGCCTAAATCTAATCCCAGGAGTTTGCATTTTCCCCCTTTCCCAAGTAACTTGCCGAACCAACCCTGGTCTCCAAGTGTCTTAATGCGATCGAACGTGCTATCCCTCCCCTGTTCTCTACTCTAACCCTAACCATTGGAGTTGCAGCCTAAACCTAATCCCAGGAGTTTGCGTTTTCCCCCTTTCCCAAGTAACTTGCCGAACCAACCCTGGTCTCCAAGTAACTTAATGACCCCTGGGGTTAGGGTTAGAGAAGTGTCTTAAAAACGCCACCCCAGGGTTAGGGTTAGGGTTAGGGTTAGGGTTAGGGTTAGGGGAACATGACGCCAATCCCGGTCTCCAAGTAACTTAATGCGACCGATCGAACGTTTTCCCCCTTTACCAAGTAACTTGCCGGACCAACCCTTGTCTCCAAGTAACTTAATGCGACCGATCGAACGTTTTCCCCCTTTCCCAAGTAACTTGCCGAACCAACCCTGGTCTCCAAGTAACTTAATGCGACCGATCGAACGTTTTCCCCCTTTCCCAAGTAACTTGCCGAACCAACCCTGGTCTCCAAGTAACTTAATGCGATCGAACGTGCTATCCCTCCCCTGTTCTCTACTCTAACCCTAACCATTGGAGTTGCAGCCTAAACCTAATCCCAGGAGTTTGCGTTTTCCCCCTTTCCCAAGTAACTTGCCGAACCAACCCTGGTCTCCAAGTAACTTAATGACCCCTGGGGTTAGGGTTAGAGGAGAATCTTAAAAACGCCACCCCCGGGTTAGGGTTAGGGTTAGGGGAACATGACGCCAATGCCGGTCTCCAAGTAACTTAATGCGACCGATCGAACGTTTTCCCCCTTTCCCAAGTAACTTGCCGAACCAACCCTGGTCTCCAAGTAACTTAATGCGATCGAACGTGCTATCCCTCCCCTGTTCTCTACTCTAACCCTAACCATTGGAGTTGCAGCCTAAACCTAATCCCAGGAGTTTGCGTTTTCCCCCTTTCCCAAGTAACTTGCCGAACCAACCCTGGTCTCCAAGTAACTTAATGACCCCTGGGGTTAGGGTTAGAGGAGAATCTTAAAAATGCCACCCCCGGGTTAGGGTTAGGGTTAGGGGAACATGACGCCAATCCCGGTCTCCAAGTAACTTAATGCGACCGATCGAACGTTTTCCCCCTTTCCCAAGTAACTTGCCGAACCAACCCTGGTCTCCAAGTAACTTAATGCGACCGATCGAACGTTTTCCCCCTTTCCCAAGTAACTTGCCGAACCAACCCTGGTCTCCAAGTAACTTAATGCGACCGATCGAACGTTTTCCACCTTTCCCAAGTAACTTGCCGAACCAACCCTGGTCTCCAAGTAACTTAATGCGATCGAACGTGCTATCCCTCCCCTGTTCTCTACTCTAACCCTAACCATTGGAGTTGCAGCCTAAACCTAATCCCAGGAGTTTGCGTTTTCCCCCTTTCCCAAGTAACTTGCCGAACCAACCCTGGTCTCCAAGTAACTTAATGACCCCTGGGGTTAGGGTTAGAGGAGAATCTTAAAAACGCCACCCCCGGGTTAGGGTTAGGGTTAGGGTTAGGGGAACATGACGCCAATCCCGGTCTCCAAGTAACTTAATGCGACCGATCGAACGTTTTCCCCCTTTACCAAGTAACTTGCCGAACCAACCCTTGTCTCCAAGTAACTTAATGCGACCGATCGAACGTTTTCCCCCTTTCCCAAGTAACTTGCCGAACCAACCCTGGTCTCCAAGTAACTTAATGCGACCGATCGAACGTTTTCCCCCTTTTCCAAGTAACTTGCCGAACCAACCCTGGTCTCCAAGTAACTTAATGCGATCGAACGTGCTATCCCTCCCCTGTTCTCTACTCTAACCCTAACCATTGGAGTTGCAGCCTAAACCTAATCCCAGGAGTTTGCGTTTTCCCCCTTTCCCAAGTAACTTGCCGAACCAACCCTGGTCTCCAAGTAACTTAATGACCCCTGGGGTTAGGGTTAGAGGAGAATCTTAAAAACGCCACCCCCGGGTTAGGGTTAGGGTTAGGGTTAGGGGAACATGACGCCAATCCCGGTCTCCAAGTAACTTAGGGTTAGGGTTAGGGTTACGGTTAGGGTTAGGGTTCCACAAGTGTCGTAATGCGTTTTCCCGGTTCCCCAAGTGTCTTAATGCGTTTTCCCGGTTCCCCAAGTGTCTTAATGCGTTTTCCCGGTTCCCCAAGTGTCTTAATGCGTTTTCCCGGTTCCCCAAGTGTCTTAATGCGTTTTCCCGGTTCCCCAAGTGTCTTAATGCGTTTTCCCGGTTCCCCAAGTGTCTTAATGCAATCGAACGTGCTATCCCTCCCCTGTTCTCTACTCTAACCCTAACCATTGGAGTTGCAGCCTAAACCTAATCCCAGGAGTTTGCGTTTTCCCCCTTTCCCAAGTAACTTGCCGAACCAACCCTGGTCTCCAAGTAACTTAATGACCCCTGGGGTTAGGGTTAGAGAAGTGTCTTAAAAACGCCACCCCCGGGTTAGGGTTAGGGTTAGGGTTAGGGTTAGGGTTCCACAAGTGTCTTAATGCGTTTTCCCGGTTCCCCAAGTGTCTTAATGCGTTTTCCCGGTTCCCCAAGTGTCTTAATGCGTTTTCCCGGTTCCCCAAGTGTCTTAATGCGTTTTCCCGGTTCCCCAAGTGTCTTAATGCGTTTTCCCGGTTCCCCAAGTGTCTTAATGCGTTTTCCCGGTTCCCCAAGTGTCTTAATGCGTTTTCCCGGTTCCCCAAGTGTCTTAATGCGATCGAACGTGCTATCCCTCCCCTGTTCTCTACTCTAACCCTAACCATTGGAGTTGCAGCCTAAACCTAATCCCAGGAGTTTGCGTTTTCCCCCTTTCCCAAGTAACTTGCCGAACCAACCCTGGTCTCCAAGTAACTTAATGACCCCTGGGGTTAGGGTTAGAGAAGTGTCTTAAAAACGCCACCCCCCGGTTAGGGTTAGGGTTAGGGTTAGGGTTAGGGTTCCACAAGTGTCTTAATGCGTTTTCCCGGTTCCCCAAGTGTCTTAATGCGTTTTCCCGGTTCCCCAAGTGTCTTAATGCGTTTTCCCGGTTCCCCAAGTGTCTTAATGCGTTTTCCCGGTTCCCCAAGTGTCTTAATGCGTTTTCCCGGTTCCCCAAGTGTCTTAATGCAATCGAACGTGCTATCCCTCCCCTGTTCTCTACTCTAACCCTAACCATTGGAGTTGCAGCCTAAACCTAATCCCAGGAGTTTGCGTTTTCCCCCTTTCCCAAGTAACTTGCCGAACCAACCCTGGTCTCCAAGTAACTTAATGACCCCTGGGGTTAGGGTTAGAGAAGTGTCTTAAAAACGCCACCCCCGGGTTAGGGTTAGGGTTAGGGTTAGGGTTAGGGTTAGGGTTCCACAAGTGTCTTAATGCGTTTTCCCGGTTCCCCAAGTGTCTTAATGCGTTTTCCCGGTTCCCCAAGTGTCTTAATGCGTTTTCCCGGTTCCCCAAGTGTCTTAATGCGTTTTCCCGGTTCCCCAAGTGTCTTAATGCGTTTTCCCGGTTCCCCAAGTGTCTTAATGCGTTTTCCCGGTTCCCCAAGTGTCTTAATGCGATCGAACGTGCTATCCCTCCCCTGTTCTCTACTCTAACCCTAACCATTGGAGTTGCAGCCTAAATCTAATCCCAGGAGTTTGCATTTTCCCCCTTTCCCAAGTAACTTGCCGAACCAACCCTGGTCTCCAAGTGTCTTAATGCGATCGAACGTGCTATCCCTCCCCTGTTCTCTACTCTAACCCTAACCATTGGAGTTGCAGCCTAAACCTAATCCCAGGAGTTTGCGTTTTCCCCCTTTCCCAAGTAACTTGCCGAACCAACCCTGGTCTCCAAGTAACTTAATGACCCCTGGGGTTAGGGTTAGAGAAGTGTCTTAAAAACGCCACCCCAGGGTTAGGGTTAGGGTTAGGGTTAGGGTTAGGGTTAGGGGAACATGACGCCAATCCCGGTCTCCAAGTAACTTAATGCGACCGATCGAACGTTTTCCCCCTTTACCAAGTAACTTGCCGGACCAACCCTTGTCTCCAAGTAACTTAATGCGACCGATCGAACGTTTTCCCCCTTTCCCAAGTAACTTGCCGAACCAACCCTGGTCTCCAAGTAACTTAATGCGACCGATCGAACGTTTTCCCCCTTTCCCAAGTAACTTGCCGAACCAACCCTGGTCTCCAAGTAACTTAATGCGATCGAACGTGCTATCCCTCCCCTGTTCTCTACTCTAACCCTAACCATTGGAGTTGCAGCCTAAACCTAATCCCAGGAGTTTGCGTTTTCCCCCTTTCCCAAGTAACTTGCCGAACCAACCCTGGTCTCCAAGTAACTTAATGACCCCTGGGGTTAGGGTTAGAGGAGAATCTTAAAAACGCCACCCCCGGGTTAGGGTTAGGGTTAGGGTTAGGGGAACATGACGCCAATGCCGGTCTCCAAGTAACTTAATGCGACCGATCGAACGTTTTCCCCCTTTCCCAAGTAACTTGCCGAACCAACCCTGGTCTCCAAGTAACTTAATGCGATCGAACGTGCTATCCCTCCCCTGTTCTCTACTCTAACCCTAACCATTGGAGTTGCAGCCTAAACCTAATCCCAGGAGTTTGCGTTTTCCCCCTTTCCCAAGTAACTTGCCGAACCAACCCTGGTCTCCAAGTAACTTAATGACCCCTGGGGTTAGGGTTAGAGGAGAATCTTAAAAATGCCACCCCCGGGTTAGGGTTAGGGTTAGGGTTAGGGGAACATGACGCCAATCCCGGTCTCCAAGTAACTTAATGCGACCGATCGAACGTTTTCCCCCTTTCCCAAGTAACTTGCCGAACCAACCCTGGTCTCCAAGTAACTTAATGCGACCGATCGAACGTTTTCCCCCTTTCCCAAGTAACTTGCCGAACCAACCCTGGTCTCCAAGTAACTTAATGCGACCGATCGAACGTTTTCCACCTTTCCCAAGTAACTTGCCGAACCAACCCTGGTCTCCAAGTAACTTAATGCGATCGAACGTGCTATCCCTCCCCTGTTCTCTACTCTAACCCTAACCATTGGAGTTGCAGCCTAAACCTAATCCCAGGAGTTTGCGTTTTCCCCCTTTCCCAAGTAACTTGCCGAACCAACCCTGGTCTCCAAGTAACTTAATGACCCCTGGGGTTAGGGTTAGAGGAGAATCTTAAAAACGCCACCCCCGGGTTAGGGTTAGGGTTAGGGTTAGGGGAACATGACGCCAATCCCGGTCTCCAAGTAACTTAATGCGACCGATCGAACGTTTTCCCCCTTTACCAAGTAACTTGCCGAACCAACCCTTGTCTCCAAGTAACTTAATGCGACCGATCGAACGTTTTCCCCCTTTCCCAAGTAACTTGCCGAACCAACCCTGGTCTCCAAGTAACTTAATGCGACCGATCGAACGTTTTCCCCCTTTTCCAAGTAACTTGCCGAACCAACCCTGGTCTCCAAGTAACTTAATGCGATCGAACGTGCTATCCCTCCCCTGTTCTCTACTCTAACCCTAACCATTGGAGTTGCAGCCTAAACCTAATCCCAGGAGTTTGCGTTTTCCCCCTTTCCCAAGTAACTTGCCGAACCAACCCTGGTCTCCAAGTAACTTAATGACCCCTGGGGTTAGGGTTAGAGGAGAATCTTAAAAACGCCACCCCCGGGTTAGGGTTAGGGTTAGGGTTAGGGTTAGGGGAACATGACGCCAATCCCGGTCTCCAAGTAACTTAGGGTTAGGGTTAGGGTTAGGGTTACGGTTAGGGTTAGGGTTCCACAAGTGTCGTAATGCGTTTTCCCGGTTCCCCAAGTGTCTTAATGCGTTTTCCCGGTTCCCCAAGTGTCTTAATGCGTTTTCCCGGTTCCCCAAGTGTCTTAATGCGTTTTCCCGGTTCCCCAAGTGTCTTAATGCGTTTTCCCGGTTCCCCAAGTGTCTTAATGCGTTTTCCCGGTTCCCCAAGTGTCTTAATGCAATCGAACGTGCTATCCCTCCCCTGTTCTCTACTCTAACCCTAACCATTGGAGTTGCAGCCTAAACCTAATCCCAGGAGTTTGCGTTTTCCCCCTTTCCCAAGTAACTTGCCGAACCAACCCTGGTCTCCAAGTAACTTAATGACCCCTGGGGTTAGGGTTAGAGAAGTGTCTTAAAAACGCCACCCCCGGGTTAGGGTTAGGGTTAGGGTTAGGGTTCCACAAGTGTCTTAATGCGTTTTCCCGGTTCCCCAAGTGTCTTAATGCGTTTTCCCGGTTCCCCAAGTGTCTTAATGCGTTTTCCCGGTTCCCCAAGTGTCTTAATGCGTTTTCCCGGTTCCCCAAGTGTCTTAATGCGTTTTCCCGGTTCCCCAAGTGTCTTAATGCGTTTTCCCGGTTCCCCAAGTGTCTTAATGCGTTTTCCCGGTTCCCCAAGTGTCTTAATGCGATCGAACGTGCTATCCCTCCCCTGTTCTCTACTCTAACCCTAACCATTGGAGTTGCAGCCTAAACCTAATCCCAGGAGTTTGCGTTTTCCCCCTTTCCCAAGTAACTTGCCGAACCAACCCTGGTCTCCAAGTAACTTAATGACCCCTGGGGTTAGGGTTAGAGAAGTGTCTTAAAAACGCCACCCCCCGGTTAGGGTTAGGGTTAGGGTTAGGGTTAGGGTTCCACAAGTGTCTTAATGCGTTTTCCCGGTTCCCCAAGTGTCTTAATGCGTTTTCCCGGTTCCCCAAGTGTCTTAATGCGTTTTCCCGGTTCCCCAAGTGTCTTAATGCGTTTTCCCGGTTCCCCAAGTGTCTTAATGCGTTTTCCCGGTTCCCCAAGTGTCTTAATGCAATCGAACGTGCTATCCCTCCCCTGTTCTCTACTCTAACCCTAACCATTGGAGTTGCAGCCTAAACCTAATCCCAGGAGTTTGCGTTTTCCCCCTTTCCCAAGTAACTTGCCGAACCAACCCTGGTCTCCAAGTAACTTAATGACCCCTGGGGTTAGGGTTAGAGAAGTGTCTTAAAAACGCCACCCCCGGGTTAGGGTTAGGGTTAGGGTTAGGGTTAGGGTTAGGGTTCCACAAGTGTCTTAATGCGTTTTCCCGGTTCCCCAAGTGTCTTAATGCGTTTTCCCGGCTCCCCAAGTGTCTTAATGCGTTTTCCCGGTTCCCCAAGTGTCTTAATGCGTTTTCCCGGTTCCCCAAGTGTCTTAATGCGTTTTCCCGGTTCCCCAAGTGTCTTAATGCATTTTCCCGGTTCCCCAAGTGTCTTAATGCGTTTTCCCGGTTCCCCAAGTGTCTTAATGCGTTTTCCCGGTTCCCCAAGTGTCTTAATGCGATCGAACGTGCTATCCCTCCCCTGTTCTCTACTCTAACCCTAACCATTGGAGTTGCAGCCTAAACCTAATCCCAGGAGTTTGCGTTTTCCCCCTTTCCCAAGTAACTTGCCGAACCAACCCTGGTCTCCAAGTAACTTAATGACCCCTGGGGTTAGGGTTAGAGAAGTGTCTTAAAAACGACACCCCCCGGTTAGGGTTAGGGTTAGGGTTAGGGTTCCACAAGTGTCTTAATGCGTTTTCCCGGTTCCCCAAGTGTCTTAATGCGTTTTCCCGGTTCCCCAAGTGTCTTAATGCGTTTTCCCGGTTCCCCAAGTGTCTTAATGCGTTTTCCCGGTTCCCCAAGTGTCCTAATGCGTTTTCCCGTTTCCCCAAGTGTCTTAATGCAATCGAACGTGCTATCCCTCCCCTGTTCTCTACTCTAACCCTAACCATTGGAGTTGCAGCCTAAACCTAATCCCAGGAGTTTGCGTTTTCCCCCTTTCCCAAGTAACTTGCCGAACCAACCCTGGTCTCCAAGTAACTTAATGACCCCTGGGGTTAGGGTTAGAGAAGTGTCTTAAAAACGCCACCCCCGGGTTAGGGTTAGGGTTAGGGTTAGGGTTAGGGTTCCACAAGTGTCTTAATGCGTTTTCCCGGTTCCCCAAGTGTCTTAATGCGTTTTCCCGGTTCCCCAAGTGTCTTAATGCGTTTTCCCGGTTCCCCAAGTGTCTTAATGCGTTTTCCCGGTTCCCCAAGTGTCTTAATGCGTTTTCCCGGTTCCCCAAGTGTCTTAATGCGTTTTCCCGGTTCCCCAAGTGTCTTAATGCGATCGAACGTGCTATCCCTCCCCTGTTCTCTACTCTAACCCTAACCATTGGAGTTGCAGCCTAAACCTAATCCCAGGAGTTTGCGTTTTCCCCCTTTCCCAAGTAACTTGCCGAACCAACCCTGGTCTCCAAGTAACTTAATGACCCCTGGGGTTAGGGTTAGAGAAGTGTCTTAAAAACGCCACCCCCCGGTTAGGGTTAGGGTTAGGGTTAGGGTTAGGGTTCCACAAGTGTCTTAATGCGTTTTCCCGGTTCCCCAAGTGTCTTAATGCGTTTTCCCGGTTCCCCAAGTGTCTTAATGCGTTTTCCCGGTTCCCCAAGTGTCTTAATGCGTTTTCCCGGTTCCCCAAGTGTCTTAATGCAATCGAACGTGCTATCCCTCCCCTGTTCTCTACTCTAACCCTAACCATTGGAGTTGCAGCCTAAACCTAATCCCAGGAGTTTGCGTTTTCCCCCTTTCCCAAGTAACTTGCCGAACCAACCCTGGTCTCCAAGTAACTTAATGACCCCTGGGGTTAGGGTTAGAGAAGTGTCTTAAAAACGCCACCCCCGGGTTAGGGTTAGGGTTAGGGTTAGGGTTCCACAAGTGTCTTAATGCGTTTTCCCGGTTCCCCAAGTGTCTTAATGCGTTTTCCCGGTTCCCCAAGTGTCTTAATGCGTTTTCCCGGTTCCCCAAGTGTCTTAATGCGTTTTCCCGGTTCCCCAAGTGTCTTAATGCGTTTTCCCGGTTCCCCAAGTGTCTTAATGCGTTTTCCCGGTTCCCCAAGTGTCTTAATGCGATCGAACGTGCTATCCCTCCCCTGTTCTCTACTCTAACCCTAACCATTGGAGTTGCAGCCTAAACCTAATCCCAGGAGTTTGCGTTTTCCCCCTTTCCCAAGTAACTTTCCGAACCAACCCTGGTCTCCAAGTGTCTTAATGCGATCGAACGTGCTATCCCTCCCCTGTTCTCTACTCTAACTCTAACCATTGGAGTTGCAGCCTAAACCTAATCCCAGGAGTTTGCGTTTTCCCCCTTTCCCAAGTAACTTGCCGAACCAACCCTGGTCTCCAAGTAACTTAATGACCCCTGGGGTTAGGGTTAGAGAAGTGTCTTAAAAACGCCACCCCAGGGTTAGGGTTAGGGTTAGGGTTAGGGTTCCACAAGTGTCTTAATGCGTTTTCCCGGTTCCCCAAGTGTCTTAATGCGTTTTCCCGGTTCCCCAAGTGTCTTAATGCGTTTTCCCGGTTCCCCAAGTGTCTTAATGCGTTTTCCCGGTTCCCCAAGTGTCTTAATGCGTTTTCCCGGTTCCCCAAGTGTCTTAATGCGTTTTCCCGGTTCCCCAAGTGTCTTAATGCGATCGAACGTGCTATCCCTCCCCTGTTCTCTACTCTAACCCTAACCATTGGAGTTGCAGCCTAAACCTAATCCCAGGAGTTTGCGTTTTCCCCCTTTCCCAAGTAACTTGCCGAACCAACCCTGGTCTCCAAGTGTCTTAATGCGATCGAACGTGCTATCCCTCCCCTGTTCTCTACTCTAACCCTAACCATTGGAGTTGTAGCCTAAACCTAATCCCAGGAGTTTGCGTTTTCCCCCTTTCCCAAGTAACTTGCCGAACCAACCCTGGTCTCCAAGTAACTTAATGACCCCTGGGGTTAGGGTTAGAGAAGTGTCTTAAAAACGCCACCCCAGGGTTAGGGTTAGGGTTAGGGTTAGGGTTAGGGTTCCACAAGTGTCTTAATGCGTTTTCCCGGTTCCCCAAGTGTCTTAATGCGTTTTCCCGGTTCCCCAAGTGTCTTAATGCGTTTTCCCGGTTCCCCAAGTGTCTTAATGCGTTTTCCCGGTTCCCCAAGTGTCTTAATGCGTTTTCCCGGTTCCCCAAGTGTCTTAATGCGTTTTCCCGGTTCCCCAAGTGTCTTAATGCGATCGAACGTGCTATCCCTCCCCTGTTCTCTACTCTAACCCTAACCATTGGAGTTGCAGCCTAAATCTAATCCCAGGAGTTTGCGTTTTCCCCCTTTCCCAAGTAACTTGCCGAACCAACCCTGGTCTCCAAGTGTCTTAATGCGATCGAACGTGCTATCCCTCCCCTGTTCTCTACTCTAACCCTAACCATTGGAGTTGCAGCCTAAACCTAATCCCAGGAGTTTGCGTTTTCCCCCTTTCCCAAGTAACTTGCCGAACCAACCCTGGTCTCCAAGTAACTTAATGACCCCTGGGGTTAGGGTTAGAGAAGTGTCTTAAAAACGCCACCCCCGGGTTAGGGTTAGGGTTAGGGTTAGGGTTAGGGGAACATGACGCCAATCCCGGTCTCCAAGTAACTTAATGCGACCGATCGAACGTTTTCCCCCTTTACCAAGTAACTTGCCGAACCAACCCTTGTCTCCAAGTAACTTAATGCGACCGATCGAACGTTTTCCCCCTTTCCCAAGTAACTTGCCGAACCAACCCTGGTCTCCAAGTAACTTAATGCGACCGATCGAACGTTTTCCCCCTTTCCCAAGTAACTTGCCGAACCAACCCTGGTCTCCAAGTAACATAATGCGATCGAACGTGCTATCCCTCCCCTGTTCTCTACTCTAACCCTAACCATTGGAGTTGCAGCCTAAACCTAATCCCAGGAGTTTGCGTTTTCCCCCTTTCCCAAGTAACTTGCCGAACCAACCCTGGTCTCCAAGTAACTTAATGACCCCTGGGGTTAGGGTTAGAGGAGAATCTTAAAAACGCCACCCCCGGGTTAGGGTTAGGGTTAGGGTTAGGGGAACATGACGCCAATGCCGGTCTCCAAGTAACTTAATGCGACCGATCGAACGTTTTCCCCCTTTCCCAAGTAACTTGCCGAACCAACCCTGGTCTCCAAGTAACTTAATGCGACCGATCGAACGTTTTCCACCTTTCCCAAGTAACTTGCCGAACCAACCCTGGTCTCCAAGTAACTTAATGCGATCGAACGTGCTATCCCTCCCCTGTTCTCTACTCTAACCCTAACCATTGGAGTTGCAGCCTAAACCTAATCCCAGGAGTTTGCGTTTTCCCCCTTTCCCAAGTAACTTGCCGAACCAACCCTGGTCTCCAAGTAACTTAATGACCCCTGGGGTTAGGGTTAGAGAAGTGTCTTAAAAACGCCACCCCCCGGTTAGGGTTAGGGTTAGGGTTAGGGTTAGGGTTCCACAAGTGTCTTAATGCGTTTTCCCGGTTCCCCAAGTGTCTTAATGCGTTTTCCCGGTTCCCCAAGTGTCTTAATGCGTTTTCCCGGTTCCCCAAGTGTCTTAATGCGTTTTCCCGGTTCCCCAAGTGTCTTAATGCGTTTTCCCGGTTCCCCAAGTGTCTTAATGCAATCGAACGTGCTATCCCTCCCCTGTTCTCTACTCTAACCCTAACCATTGGAGTTGCAGCCTAAACCTAATCCCAGGAGTTTGCGTTTTCCCCCTTTCCCAAGTAACTTGCCGAACCAACCCTGGTCTCCAAGTAACTTAATGACCCCTGGGGTTAGGGTTAGAGAAGTGTCTTAAAAACGCCACCCCCGGGTTAGGGTTAGGGTTAGGGTTAGGGTTAGGGTTAGGGTTCCACAAGTGTCTTAATGCGTTTTCCCGGTTCCCCAAGTGTCTTAATGCGTTTTCCCGGTTCCCCAAGTGTCTTAATGCGTTTTCCCGGTTCCCCAAGTGTCTTAATGCGTTTTCCCGGTTCCCCAAGTGTCTTAATGCATTTTCCCGGTTCCCCAAGTGTCTTAATGCGTTTTCCCGGTTCCCCAAGTGTCTTAATGCGTTTTCCCGGTTCCCCAAGTGTCTTAATGCGATCGAACGTGCTATCCCTCCCCTGTTCTCTACTCTAACCCTAACCATTGGAGTTGCAGCCTAAACCTAATCCCAGGAGTTTGCGTTTTCCCCCTTTCCCAAGTAACTTGCCGAACCAACCCTGGTCTCCAAGTAACTTAATGACCCCTGGGGTTAGGGTTAGAGAAGTGTCTTAAAAACGACACCCCCCGGTTAGGGTTAGGGTTAGGGTTAGGGTTCCACAAGTGTCTTAATGCGTTTTCCCGGTTCCCCAAGTGTCTTAATGCGTTTTCCCGGTTCCCCAAGTGTCTTAATGCGTTTTCCCGGTTCCCCAAGTGTCTTAATGCGTTTTCCCGGTTCACCAAGTGTCCTAATGCGTTTTCCCGTTTCCCCAAGTGTCTTAATGCAATCGAACGTGCTATCCCTCCCCTGTTCTCTACTCTAACCCTAACCATTGGAGTTGCAGCCTAAACCTAATCCCAGGAGTTTGCGTTTTCCCTCTTTCCCAAGTAACTTGCCGAACCAACCCTGGTCTCCAAGTAACTTAATGACCCCTGGGGTTAGGGTTAGAGAAGTGTCTTAAAAACGCCACCCCCGGGTTAGGGTTAGGGTTAGGGTTAGGGTTAGGGTTCCACAAGTGTCTTAATGCGTTTTCCCGGTTCCCCAAGTGTCTTAATGCGTTTTCCCGGTTCCCCAAGTGTCTTAATGCGTTTTCCCGGTTCCCCAAGTGTCTTAATGCGTTTTCCCGGTTCCCCAAGTGTCTTAATGCGTTTTCCCGGTTCCCCAAGTGTCTTAATGCGTTTTCCCGGTTCCCCAAGTGTCTTAATGCGATCGAACGTGCTATCCCTCCCCTGTTCTCTACTCTAACCCTAACCATTGGAGTTGCAGCCTAAACCTAATCCCAGGAGTTTGCGTTTTCCCCCTTTCCCAAGTAACTTGCCGAACCAACCCTGGTCTCCAAGTAACTTAATGACCCCTGGGGTTAGGGTTAGAGAAGTGTCTTAAAAACGCCACCCCCCGGTTAGGGTTAGGGTTAGGGTTAGGGTTAGGGTTCCACAAGTGTCTTAATGCGTTTTCCCGGTTCCCCAAGTGTCTTAATGCGTTTTCCCGGTTCCCCAAGTGTCTTAATGCGTTTTCCCGGTTCCCCAAGTGTCTTAATGCGTTTTCCCGGTTCCCCAAGTGTCTTAATGCAATCGAACGTGCTATCCCTCCCCTGTTCTCTACTCTAACCCTAACCATTGGAGTTGCAGCCTAAACCTAATCCCAGGAGTTTGCGTTTTCCCCCTTTCCCAAGTAACTTGCCGAACCAACCCTGGTCTCCAAGTAACTTAATGACCCCTGGGGTTAGGGTTAGAGAAGTGTCTTAAAAACGCCACCCCCGGGTTAGGGTTAGGGTTAGGGTTAGGGTTCCACAAGTGTCTTAATGCGTTTTCCCGGTTCCCCAAGTGTCTTAATGCGTTTTCCCGGTTCCCCAAGTGTCTTAATGCGTTTTCCCGGTTCCCCAAGTGTCTTAATGCGTTTTCCCGGTTCCCCAAGTGTCTTAATGCGTTTTCCCGGTTCCCCAAGTGTCTTAATGCGTTTTCCCGGTTCCCCAAGTGTCTTAATGCGATCGAACGTGCTATCCCTCCCCTGTTCTCTACTCTAACCCTAACCATTGGAGTTGCAGCCTAAACCTAATCCCAGGAGTTTGCGTTTTCCCCCTTTCCCAAGTAACTTTCCGAACCAACCCTGGTCTCCAAGTGTCTTAATGCGATCGAACGTGCTATCCCTCCCCTGTTCTCTACTCTAACTCTAACCATTGGAGTTGCAGCCTAAACCTAATCCCAGGAGTTTGCGTTTTCCCCCTTTCCCAAGTAACTTGCCGAACCAACCCTGGTCTCCAAGTAACTTAATGACCCCTGGGGTTAGGGTTAGAGAAGTGTCTTAAAAACGCCACCCCAGGGTTAGGGTTAGGGTTAGGGTTAGGGTTCCACAAGTGTCTTAATGCGTTTTCCCGGTTCCCCAAGTGTCTTAATGCGTTTTCCCGGTTCCCCAAGTGTCTTAATGCGTTTTCCCGGTTCCCCAAGTGTCTTAATGCGTTTTCCCGGTTCCCCAAGTGTCTTAATGCGTTTTCCCGGTTCCCCAAGTGTCTTAATGCGTTTTCCCGGTTCCCCAAGTGTCTTAATGCGATCGAACGTGCTATCCCTCCCCTGTTCTCTACTCTAACCCTAACCATTGGAGTTGCAGCCTAAACCTAATCCCAGGAGTTTGCGTTTTCCCCCTTTCCCAAGTAACTTGCCGAACCAACCCTGGTCTCCAAGTGTCTTAATGCGATCGAACGTGCTATCCCTCCCCTGTTCTCTACTCTAACCCTAACCATTGGAGTTGTAGCCTAAACCTAATCCCAGGAGTTTGCGTTTTCCCCCTTTCCCAAGTAACTTGCCGAACCAACCCTGGTCTCCAAGTAACTTAATGACCCCTGGGGTTAGGGTTAGAGAAGTGTCTTAAAAACGCCACCCCAGGGTTAGGGTTAGGGTTAGGGTTAGGGTTAGGGTTCCACAAGTGTCTTAATGCGTTTTCCCGGTTCCCCAAGTGTCTTAATGCGTTTTCCCGGTTCCCCAAGTGTCTTAATGCGTTTTCCCGGTTCCCCAAGTGTCTTAATGCGTTTTCCCGGTTCCCCAAGTGTCTTAATGCGTTTTCCCGGTTCCCCAAGTGTCTTAATGCGTTTTCCCGGTTCCCCAAGTGTCTTAATGCGATCGAACGTGCTATCCCTCCCCTGTTCTCTACTCTAACCCTAACCATTGGAGTTGCAGCCTAAATCTAATCCCAGGAGTTTGCGTTTTCCCCCTTTCCCAAGTAACTTGCCGAACCAACCCTGGTCTCCAAGTGTCTTAATGCGATCGAACGTGCTATCCCTCCCCTGTTCTCTACTCTAACCCTAACCATTGGAGTTGCAGCCTAAACCTAATCCCAGGAGTTTGCGTTTTCCCCCTTTCCCAAGTAACTTGCCGAACCAACCCTGGTCTCCAAGTAACTTAATGACCCCTGGGGTTAGGGTTAGAGAAGTGTCTTAAAAACGCCACCCCCGGGTTAGGGTTAGGGTTAGGGTTAGGGTTAGGGGAACATGACGCCAATCCCGGTCTCCAAGTAACTTAATGCGACCGATCGAACGTTTTCCCCCTTTACCAAGTAACTTGCCGAACCAACCCTTGTCTCCAAGTAACTTAATGCGACCGATCGAACGTTTTCCCCCTTTCCCAAGTAACTTGCCGAACCAACCCTGGTCTCCAAGTAACTTAATGCGACCGATCGAACGTTTTCCCCCTTTCCCAAGTAACTTGCCGAACCAACCCTGGTCTCCAAGTAACTTAATGCGATCGAACGTGCTATCCCTCCCCTGTTCTCTACTCTAACCCTAACCATTGGAGTTGCAGCCTAAACCTAATCCCAGGAGTTTGCGTTTTCCCCCTTTCCCAAGTAACTTGCCGAACCAACCCTGGTCTCCAAGTAACTTAATGACCCCTGGGGTTAGGGTTAGAGGAGAATCTTAAAAACGCCACCCCCGGGTTAGGGTTAGGGTTAGGGTTAGGGGAACATGACGCCAATGCCGGTCTCCAAGTAACTTAATGCGACCGATCGAACGTTTTCCCCCTTTCCCAAGTAACTTGCCGAACCAACCCTGGTCTCCAAGTAACTTAATGCGACCGATCGAACGTTTTCCACCTTTCCCAAGTAACTTGCCGAACCAACCCTGGTCTCCAAGTAACTTAATGCGATCGAACGTGCTATCCCTCCCCTGTTCTCTACTCTAACCCTAACCATTGGAGTTGCAGCCTAAACCTAATCCCAGGAGTTTGCGTTTTCCCCCTTTCCCAAGTAACTTGCCGAACCAACCCTGGTCTCCAAGTAACTTAATGACCCCTGGGGTTAGGGTTAGAGGAGAATCTTAAAAACGCCACCCCCGGGTTAGGGTTAGGGTTAGGGTTAGGGGAACATGACGCCAATCCCGGTCTCCAAGTAACTTAATGCGACCGATCGAACGTTTTCCCCCTTTACCAAGTAACTTGCCGAACCAACCCTTGTCTCCAAGTAACTTAATGCGACCGATCGAACGTTTTCCCCCTTTCCCAAGTAACTTGCCGAACCAACCCTGGTCTCCAAGTAACTTAATGCGACCGATCGAACGTTTTCCCCCTTTTCCAAGTAACTTGCCGAACCAACCCTGGTCTCCAAGTAACTTAATGCGATCGAACGTGCTATCCCTCCCCTGTTCTCTACTCTAACCCTAACCATTGGAGTTGCAGCCTAAACCTAATCCCAGGAGTTTGCGTTTTCCCCCTTTCCCAAGTAACTTGCCGAACCAACCCTGGTCTCCAAGTAACTTAATGACCCCTGGGGTTAGGGTTAGAGGAGAATCTTAAAAACGCCACCCCCGGGTTAGGGTTAGGGTTAGGGTTAGGGTTAGGGGAACATGACGCCAATCCCGGTCTCCAAGTAACTTAATGCGACCGATCGAACGTTTTCCCCCATTCCCAAGTAACTTGCCGAACCAACCCTGGTCTCCAAGTAACTTAATGCGACCGATCGAACGTTTTCCCCCTTTCCCAAGTAACTTGCCGAACCAACCCTGGTCTCCAAGTAACTTAATGCGACCGATCGAACGTTTTCCACCTTTCCCAAGTAACTTGCCGAACCAACCCTGGTCTCCAAGTAACTTAATGCGATCGAACGTGCTATCCCTCCCCTGTTCTCTACTCTAACCCTAACCATTGGAGTTGCAGCCTAAACCTAATCCCAGGAGTTTGCGTTTTCCCCCTTTCCCAAGTAACTTGCCGAACCAACCCTGGTCTCCAAGTAACTTAATGACCCCTGGGGTTAGGGTTAGAGAAGTGTCTTAAAAACGCCACCCCCGGGTTAGGGTTAGGGTTAGGGTTAGGGTTAGGGGTTAGGGTTAGGGTTAGGGGTTAGGGGTTAGGGTTAGGGTTAGGGTTAGGGTTAGGGTTAGGGTTAGGGTTAGGGTTAGGGTTAGGGTTCGACAACTGTCTTAATGCGTTTTCCCAGTTCCCCAAGTGTCTTAATGCGTTTTCCCGGTTCCCCAAGTGTCTTAATGCGTTTTCCCGGTTCCCCAAGTGTCTTAATGCGTTTTCCCGGTTCCCCAAGTGTCTTAATGCGTTTTCCCGGTTCCCCAAGTGTCTTAATGCGTTTTCCCGGTTCCCCAAGTGTCTTAATGCGATCGAACGTGCTATCCCTCCCCTGTTCTCTACTCTAACCCTAACCATTGGAGTTGCAGCCTAAACCTAATCCCAGGAGTTTGCGTTTTCCCCCTTTCCCAAGTAACTTGCCGAACCAACCCTGGTCTCCAAGTGTCTTAATGCGATCGAACGTGCTATCCCTCCCCTGTTCTCTACTCTAACCCTAACCATTGGAGTTGCAGCCTAAACCTAATCCCAGGAGTTTGCGTTTTCCCCCTTTCCCAAGTAAGTTGCCGAACCAACCCTGGTCTCCAAGTGTCTTAATGACCCCTGGGGTTAGGGTTAGAGAAGTGTCTTAAAAACGCCACCCCCGGGTTAGGGTTAGGGTTAGGGTTAGGGTTAGGGTTAGGGTTAGGGTTAGGGTTAGGGTTCGACAACTGTCTTAATGCGTTTTCCCAGTTCCCCAAGTGTCTTAATGCGTTTTCCCGGTTCCCCAAGTGTCTTAATGCGTTTTCCCGGTTCCCCAAGTGTCTTAATGCGTTTTCCCGGTTCCCCAAGTGTCTTAATGCGTTTTCCCGGTTCCCCAAGTGTCTTAATGCGTTTTCCCGGTTCCCCAAGTGTCTTAATGCGATCGAACGTGCTATCCCTCCCCTGTTCTCTACTCTAACCCTAACCATTGGAGTTGCAGCCTAAACCTAATCCCAGGAGTTTGCGTTTTCCCCCTTTCCCAAGTAACTTGCCGAACCAACCCTGGTCTCCAAGTGTCTTAATGCGATCGAACGTGCTATCCCTCCCCTGTTCTCTACTCTAACCCTAACCATTGGAGTTGCAGCCTAAACCTAATCCCAGGAGTTTGCGTTTTCCCCCTTTCCCAAGTAACTTGCCGAACCAACCCTGGTCTCCAAGTGTCTTAATGACCCCTGGGGTTAGGGTTAGAGAAGTGTCTTAAAAACGCCACCCCCGGGTTAGGGTTAGGGTTAGGGTTAGGGTTAGGGTTAGGGTTAGGGTTAGGGTTAGGGTTCGACAACTGTCTTAATGCGTTTTCCCAGTTCCCCAAGTGTCTTAATGCGTTTTCCCGGTTCCCCAAGTGTCTTAATGCGTTTTCCCGGTTCCCCAAGTGTCTTAATGCGTTTTCCCGGTTCCCCAAGTGTCTTAATGCGTTTTCCCGGTTCCCCAAGTGTCTTAATGCGATCGAACGTGCTATCCCTCCCCTGTTCTCTACTCTAACCCTAACCATTGGAGTTGCAGCCTAAACCTAATCCCAGGAGTTTGCGTTTTCCCCCTTTCCCAAGTAACTTGCCGAACCAACCCTGGTCTCCAAGTGTCTTAATGCGATCGAACGTGCTATCCCTCCCCTGTTCTCTACTCTAACCCTAACCATTGGAGTTGCAGCCTAAACCTAATCCCAGGAGTTTGCGTTTTCCCCCTTTCCCAAGTAACTTGCCGAACAAACCCTGGTCTCCAAGTGTCTTAATGACCCCTGGGGTTAGGGTTAGAGAAGTGTCTTAAAAACGCCACCCCCGGGTTAGGGTTAGGGTTAGGGTTAGGGTTAGGGTTAGGGTTAGGGTTCGACAACTGTCTTAATGCGTTTTACCAGTTCCCCAAGTGTCTTAATGCGTTTTCCCGGTTCCCCAAGTGTCTTAATGCGTTTTCCCGGTTCCCCAAGTGTCTTAATGCGTTTTCCCGGTTCCCCAAGTGTCTTAGGGTTAGGGTTAGGGTTAGGGTTAGGGTTCGACAACTGTCTTAATGCGTTTTCCCAGTTCCCCAAGTGTCTTAATGCGTTTTCCCGGTTCCCCAAGTGTCTTAATGCGTTTTCCCGGTTCCCCAAGTGTCTTAATGCGTTTTCCCGGGTCCCCAAGTGTCTTAATGCGTTTTCCCGGTTCCCCAAGTGTCTTAATGCGTTTTCCCGGTTCCCCAAGTGTCTTAATGCGATCGAACGTGCTATCCCTCCCCTGTTCTCTACTCTAACCCTAACCATTGGAGTTGCAGCCTAAACCTAATCCCAGGAGTTTGCGTTTTCCCCCTTTCCCAAGTAACTTGCCGAACCAACCCTGGTCTCCAAGTGTCTTAATGACCCCTGGGGTTAGGGTTAGAGAAGTGTCTTAAAAACGCCACCCCCGGGTTAGGGTTAGGGTTAGGGTTAGGGTTAGGGTTAGGGTTAGGGTTAGGGTTCGACAACTGTCTTAATGCGTTTTCCCAGTTCCCCAAGTGTCTTAATGCGTTTTCCTGGTTCCCCAAGTGTCTTAATGCGTTTTCCCGGTTCCCCAAGTGTCTTAATGCGTTTTCCCGGTTCCCCAAGTGTCTTAATGCGTTTTCCCGGTTCCCCAAGTGTCTTACTGCGTTTTCCCGGTTCCCCAAGTGTCTTAATGCGTTTTCCCGGTTCCCCAAGTGTCTTAATGCGATCGAACGTGCTATCCCTCCCCTGTTCTCTACTCTAACCCTAACCATTGGAGTTGCAGCCTAAACCTAATCCCAGGAGTTTGCGTTTTCCCCCTTTCCCAAGTAACTTGCCGAACCAACCCTGGTCTCCAAGTGTCTTAATGACCCCTGGGGTTAGGGTTAGAGAAGTGTCTTAAAAACGCCACCCCCGGGTTAGGGTTAGGGTTAGGGTTAGGGTTAGGGTTAGGGTTAGGGTTAGGGTACCTTAGGGTTAGGGTTAGGGTTAGGGTTAGGGTTAGGGTTAGGGTTAGGGTTAGGGTTCGACAACTGTCTTAATGCGTTTTCCCAGTTCCCCAAGTGTCTTAATGCGTTTTCCCGGTTCCCCAAGTGTCTTAATGCGTTTTCCCGGTTCCCCAAGTGTCTTAATGCGTTTTCCCGGTTCCCCAAGTGTCTTAATGCGTTTTCCCGGTTCCCCAAGTGTCTTAATGCGTTTTCCCGGTTCCCCAAGTGTCTTAATGCGATCGAACGTGCTATCCCTCCCCTGTTCTCTACTCTAACCCTAACCATTGGAGTTGCAGCCTAAACCTAATCCCAGGAGTTTGCGTTTTCCCCCTTTCCCAAGTAACTTGCCGAACCAACCCTGGTCTCCAAGTGTCTTAATGCGATCGAACGTGCTATCCCTCCCCTGTTCTCTACTCTAACCCTAACCATTGGAGTTGCAGCCTAAACCTAATCCCAGGAGTTTGCGTTTTCCCCCTTTCCCAAGTAACTTGCCGAACCAACCCTGGTCTCCAAGTGTCTTAATGACCCCTGGGGTTAGGGTTAGAGAAGTGTCTTAAAAACGCCACCCCCGGGTTAGGGTTAGGGTTAGGGTTAGGGTTAGGGTTCGACAACTGTCTTAATGCGTTTTCCCAGTTCCCCAAGTGTCTTAATGCGTTTTCCCGGTTCCCCAAGTGTCTTAATGCGTTTTCCCGGTTCCCCAAGTGTCTTAATGCGTTTTCCCGGTTCCCCAAGTGTCTTAATGCGTTTTCCCGGTTCCCCAAGTGTCTTAATGCGTTTTCCCGGTTCCCCAAGTGTCTTAATGCGATCGAACGTGCTATCCCCCCCCTGTTCTCTACTCTAACCCTAACCATTGGAGTTGCAGCCTAAACCTAATCCCAGGAGTTTGCGTTTTCCCCCTTTCCCAAGTAACTTGCCGAACCAACCCTGGTCTCCAAGTGTCTTAATGCGATCGAACGTGCTATCCCTCCCCTGTTCTCTACTCTAACCCTAACCATTGGAGTTGCAGCCTAAACCTAATCCCAGGAGTTTGCGTTTTCCCCCTTTCCCAAGTAACTTGCCGAACCAACCCTGGTCTCCAAGTGTCTTAATGACCCCTGGGGTTAGGGTTAGAGAAGTGTCTTAAAAACGCCACCCCCGGGTTAGGGTTAGGGTTAGGGTTAGGGTTAGGGTTAGGGTTAGGGTTCGACAACTGTCTTAATGCGTTTTCCCAGTTCCCCAAGTGTCTTAATGCGTTTTCCCGGTTCCCCAAGTGTCTTAATGCGTTTTCCCGGTTCCCCAAGTGTCTTAATGCGTTTTCCCGGTTCCCCAAGTGTCTTAATGCGTTTTCCCGGTTCCCCAAGTGTCTTAATGCGTTTTCCCGGTTCCCCAAGTGTCTTAATGCGATCGAACGTGCTATCCCTCCCCTGTTCTCTACTCTAACCCTAACCATTGGAGTTGCAGCCTAAACCTAATCCCAGGAGTTTGCGTTTTCCCCCTTTCCCAAGTAACTTGCCGAACCAACCCTGGTCTCCAAGTGTCTTAATGCGATCGAACGTGCTATCCCTCCCCTGTTCTCTACTCTAACCCTAACCATTGGAGTTGCAGCCTAAACCTAATCCCAGGAGTTTGCGTTTTCCCCCTTTCCCAAGTAACTTGCCGAACCAACCCTGGTCTCCAAGTGTCTTAATGACCCCTGGGGTTAGGGTTAGAGAAGTGTCTTAAAAACGCCACCCCCGGGTTAGGGTTAGGGTTAGGGTTAGGGTTAGGGTTAGGGTTAGGGTTCGACAACTGTCTTAATGCGTTTTCCCAGTTCCCCAAGTGTCTTAATGCGTTTTCCCGGTTCCCCAAGTGTCTTAATGCGTTTTCCCGGTTCCCCAAGTGTCTTAATGCGTTTTCCCGGTTCCCCAAGTGTCTTAGGGTTAGGGTTAGGGTTAGGGTTAGGGTTAGGGTTAGGGTTCGACAACTGTCTTAATGCGTTTTCCCAGTTCCCCAAGTGTCTTAATGCGTTTTCCCGGTTCCCCAAGTGTCTTAATGCGTTTTCCCGGTTCCCCAAGTGTCTTAATGCGTTTTCCCGGTTCCCCAAGTGTCTTAATGCGTTTTCCCGGTTCCCCAAGTGTCTTAATGCGTTTTCCCGGTTCCCCAAGTGTCTTAATGGGATCGAACGTGCTATCCCTCCCCTGTTCTCTACTCTAACCCTAACCATTGGAGTTGCAGCCTAAACCTAATCCCAGGAGTTTGCGTTTTCCCCCTTTCCCAAGTAACTTGCCGAACCAACCCTGGTCTCCAAGTGTCTTAATGCGATCGAACGTGCTATCCCTCCCCTGTTCTCTACTCTAACCCTAACCATTGGAGTTGCAGCCTAAACCTAATCCCAGGAGTTTGCGTTTTCCCCCTTTCCCAAGTAACTTGCCGAACCAACCCTGGTCTCCAAGTGTCTTAATGACCCCTGGGGTTAGGGTTAGAGAAGTGTCTTAAAAACGCCACCCCCGGGTTAGGGTTAGGGTTAGGGTTAGGGTTAGGGTTCGACAACTGTCTTAATGCGTTTTCCCAGTTCCCCAAGTGTCTTAATGCGTTTTCCCGGTTCCCCAAGTGTCTTAATGCGTTTTCCCGGTTCCCCAAGTGTCTTAATGCGTTTTCCCGGTTCCCCAAGTGTCTTAATGCGTTTTCCCGGTTCCCCAAGTGTCTTAATGCGTTTTCCCGGTTCCCCAAGTGTCTTAATGCGATCGAACGTGCTATCCCTCCCCTGTTCTCTACTCTAACCCTAACCATTGGAGTTGCAGCCTAAACCTAATCCCAGGAGTTTGCGTTTTCCCCCTTTCCCAAGTAACTTGCCGAACCAACCCTGGTCTCCAAGTGTCTTAATGACCCCTGGGGTTAGGGTTAGAGAAGTGTCTTAAAAACGCCACCCCCGGGTTAGGGTTAGGGTTAGGGTTAGGGTTAGGGTTAGGGTTAGGGTACCTTAGGGTTAGGGTTAGGGTTAGGGTTAGGGTTAGGGTTAGGGTTAGGGTTCGACAACTGTCTTAATGCGTTTTCCCAGTTCCCCAAGTGTCTTAATGCGTTTTCCCGGTTCCCCAAGTGTCTTAATGCGTTTTCCCGGTTCCCCAAGTGTCTTAATGCGTTTTCCCGGTTCCCCAAGTGTCTTAATGCGTTTTCCCGGTTCCCCAAGTGTCTTAATGCGTTTTCCCGGTTCCCCAAGTGTCTTAATGCGATCGAACGTGCTATCCCTCCCCTGTTCTCTACTCTAACCCTAACCATTGGAGTTGCAGCCTAAACCTAATCCCAGGAGTTTGCGTTTTCCCCCTTTCCCAAGTAACTTGCCGAACCAACCCTGGTCTCCAAGTGTCTTAATGCGATCGAACGTGCTATCCCTCCCCTGTTCTCTACTCTAACCCTAACCATTGGAGTTGCAGCCTAAACCTAATCCCAGGAGTTTGCGTTTTCCCCCTTTCCCAAGTAACTTGCCGAACCAACCCTGGTCTCCAAGTGTCTTAATGACCCCTGGGGTTAGGGTTAGAGAAGTGTCTTAAAAACGCCACCCCCGGGTTAGGGTTAGGGTTAGGGTTAGGGTTAGGGTTAGGGTTAGGGTTAGGGTTAGGGTTCGACAACTGTCTTAATGCGTTTTCCCAGTTCCCCAAGTGTCTTAATGCGTTTTCCCGGTTCCCCAAGTGTCTTAATGCGTTTTCCCGGTTCCCCAAGTGTCTTAATGCGTTTTCCCGGTTCCCCAAGTGTCTTAATGCGTTTTCCCGGTTCCCCAAGTGTCTTAATGCGTTTTCCCGGTTCCCCAAGTGTCTTAATGCGATCGAACGTGCTATCCCCCCCCTGTTCTCTACTCTAACCCTAACCATTGGAGTTGCAGCCTAAACCTAATCCCAGGAGTTTGCGTTTTCCCCCTTTCCCAAGTAACTTGCCGAACCAACCCTGGTCTCCAAGTGTCTTAATGCGATCGAACGTGCTATCCCTCCCCTGTTCTCTACTCTAACCCTAACCATTGGAGTTGCAGCCTAAACCTAATCCCAGGAGTTTGCGTTTTCCCCCTTTCCCAAGTAACTTGCCGAACCAACCCTGGTCTCCAAGTGTCTTAATGACCCCTGGGGTTAGGGTTAGAGAAGTGTCTTAAAAACGCCACCCCCGGGTTAGGGTTAGGGTTAGGGTTAGGGTTAGGGTTAGGGTTCGACAACTGTCTTAATGCGTTTTCCCAGTTCCCCAAGTGTCTTAATGCGTTTTCCCGGTTCCCCAAGTGTCTTAATGCGTTTTCCCGGTTCCCCAAGTGTCTTAATGCGTTTTCCCGGTTCCCCAAGTGTCTTAATGCGTTTTCCCGGTTCCCCAAGTGTCTTAATGCGTTTTCCCGGTTCCCCAAGTGTCTTAATGCGATCGAACGTGCTATCCCTCCCCTGTTCTCTACTCTAACCCTAACCATTGGAGTTGCAGCCTAAACCTAATCCCAGGAGTTTGCGTTTTCCCCCTTTCCCAAGTAACTTGCCGAACCAACCCTGGTCTCCAAGTGTCTTAATGCGATCGAACGTGCTATCCCTCCCCTGTTCTCTACTCTAACCCTAACCATTGGAGTTGCAGCCTAAACCTAATCCCAGGAGTTTGCGTTTTCCCCCTTTCCCAAGTAACTTGCCGAACCAACCCTGGTCTCCAAGTGTCTTAATGACCCCTGGGGTTAGGGTTAGAGAAGTGTCTTAAAAACGCCACCCCCGGGTTAGGGTTAGGGTTAGGGTTAGGGTTAGGGTTAGGGTTAGGGTTAGGGTTCGACAACTGTCTTAATGCGTTTTCCCAGTTCCCCAAGTGTCTTAATGCGTTTTCCCGGTTCCCCAAGTGTCTTAATGCGTTTTCCCGGTTCCCCAAGTGTCTTAATGCGTTTTCCCGGTTCCCCAAGTGTCTTAGGGTTAGGGTTAGGGTTAGGGTTAGGGTTAGGGTTAGGGTTAGGGTTCGACAACTGTCTTAATGCGTTTTCCCAGTTCCCCAAGTGTCTTAATGCGTTTTCCCGGTTCCCCAAGTGTCTTAATGCGTTTTCCCGGTTCCCCAAGTGTCTTAATGCGTTTTCCCGGTTCCCCAAGTGTCTTAATGCGTTTTCCCGGTTCCCCAAGTGTCTTAATGGGATCGAACGTGCTATCCCTCCCCTGTTCTCTACTCTAACCCTAACCATTGGAGTTGCAGCCTAAACCTAATCCCAGGAGTTTGCGTTTTCCCCCTTTCCCAAGTAACTTGCCGAACCAACCCTGGTCTCCAAGTGTCTTAATGCGATCGAACGTGCTATCCCTCCCCTGTTCTCTACTCTAACCCTAACCATTGGAGTTGCAGCCTAAACCTAATCCCAGGAGTTTGCGTTTTCCCCCTTTCCCAAGTAACTTGCCGAACCAACCCTGGTCTCCAAGTGTCTTAATGACCCCTGGGGTTAGGGTTAGAGAAGTGTCTTAAAAACGCCACCCCCGGGTTAGGGTTAGGGTTAGGGTTAGGGTTAGGGTTCGACAACTGTCTTAATGCGTTTTCCCAGTTCCCCAAGTGTCTTAATGCGTTTTCCCGGTTCCCCAAGTGTCTTAATGCGTTTTCCCGGTTCCCCAAGTGTCTTAATGCGTTTTCCCGGTTCCCCAAGTGTCTTAATGCGTTTTCCCGGTTCCCCAAGTGTCTTAATGCGTTTTCCCGGTTCCCCAAGTGTCTTAATGCGATCGAACGTGCTATCCCTCCCCTGTTCTCTACTCTAACCCTAACCATTGGAGTTGCAGCCTAAACCTAATCCCAGGAGTTTGCGTTTTCCCCCTTTCCCAAGTAACTTGCCGAACCAACCCTGGTCTCCAAGTGTCTTAATGACCCCTGGGGTTAGGGTTAGAGAAGTGTCTTAAAAACGCCACCCCCGGGTTAGGGTTAGGGTTAGGGTTAGGGTTAGGGTTAGGGTTCGACAACTGTCTTAATGCGTTTTCCCAGTTCCCCAAGTGTCTTAATGCGTTTTCCCGGTTCCCCAAGTGTCTTAATGCGTTTTCCCGGTTCCCCAAGTGTCTTAATGCGTTTTCCCGGTTCCCCAAGTGTCTTAATGCGTTTTCCCGGTTCCCCAAGTGTCTTAATGCGTTTTCCCGGTTCCCCAAGTGTCTTAATGCGATCGAACGTGCTATCCCTCCCCTGTTCTCTACTCTAACCCTAACCATTGGAGTTGCAGCCTAAACCTAATCCCAGGAGTTTGCGTTTTCCCCCTTTCCCAAGTAACTTGCCGAACCAACCCTGGTCTCCAAGTGTCTTAATGCGATCGAACGTGCTATCCCTCCCCTGTTCTCTACTCTAACCCTAACCATTGGAGTTGCAGCCTAAACCTAATCCCAGGAGTTTGCGTTTTCCCCCTTTCCCAAGTAACTTGCCGAACCAACCCTGGTCTCCAAGTGTCTTAATGACCCCTGGGGTTAGGGTTAGAGAAGTGTCTTAAAAACGCCACCCCCGGGTTAGGGTTAGGGTTAGGGTTAGGGTTAGGGTTAGGGTTAGGGTTCGACAACTGTCTTAATGCGTTTTCCCAGTTCCCCAAGTGTCTTAATGCGTTTTCCCGGTTCCCCAAGTGTCTTAATGCGTTTTCCCGGTTCCCCAAGTGTCTTAATGCGTTTTCCCGGTTCCCCAAGTGTCTTAGGGTTAGGGTTAGGGTTAGGGTTAGGGTTAGGGTTAGGGTTAGGGTTCGACAACTGTCTTAATGCGTTTTCTCAGTTCCCCAAGTGTCTTAATGCGTTTTCCCGGTTCCCCAAGTGTCTTAATGCGTTTTCCCGGTTCCCCAAGTGTCTTAATGCGTTTTCCCGGGTCCCCAAGTGTCTTAATGCGTTTTCCCGGTTCCCCAAGTGTCTTAATGCGTTTTCCCGGTTCCCCAAGTGTCTTAATGCGATCGAACGTGCTATCCCTCCCCTGTTCTCTACTCTAACCCTAACCATTGGAGTTGCAGCCTAAACCTAATCCCAGGAGTTTGCGTTTTCCCCCTTTCCCAAGTAACTTGCCGAACCAACCCTGGTCTCCAAGTGTCTTAATGCGATCGAACGTGCTATCCCTCCCCTGTTCTCTACTCTAACCCTAACCATTGGAGTTGCAGCCTAAACCTAATCCCAGGAGTTTGCGTTTTCCCCCTTTCCCAAGTAACTTGCCGAACCAACCCTGGTCTCCAAGTGTCTTAATGACCCCTGGGGTTAGGGTTAGAGAAGTGTCTTAAAAACGCCACCCCCGGGTTAGGGTTAGGGTTAGGGTTAGGGTTAGGGTTAGGGTTAGGGTTAGGGTTAGGGTTCGACAACTGTCTTAATGCGTTTTCCCAGTTCCCCAAGTGTCTTAATGCGTTTTCCTGGTTCCCCAAGTGTCTTAATGCGTTTTCCCGGTTCCCCAAGTGTCTTAATGCGTTTTCCCGGTTCCCCAAGTGTCTTAATGCGTTTTCCCGGTTCCCCAAGTGTCTTAATGCGTTTTCCCGGTTCCCCAAGTGTCTTAGGGTTAGGGTTAGGGTTAGGGTTAGGGTTAGGGTTAGGGTTCGACAACTGTCTTAATGCGTTTTCCCAGTTCCCCAAGTGTCTTAATGCGTTTTCCCGGTTCCCCAAGTGTCTTAATGCGTTTTCCCGGTTCCCCAAGTGTCTTAGGGTTAGGGTTAGGGTTAGGGTTAGGGTTAGGGTTCGACAACTGTCTTAATGCGTTTTCCCAGTTCCCCAAGTGTCTTAATGCGTTTTCCCGGTTCCCCAAGTGTCTTAATGCGTTTTCCCGGTTCCCCAAGTGTCTTAATGCGTTTTCCCGGTTCCCCAAGTGTCTTAATGCGTTTTCCCGGTTCCCCAAGTGTCTTAATGCGTTTTCCCGGTTCCCCAAGTGTCTTAATGCGATCGAACGTGCTATCCCTCCCCTGTTCTCTACTCTAACCCTAACCATTGGAGTTGCAGCCTAAACCTAATCCCAGGAGTTTGCGTTTTCCCCCTTTCCCAAGTAACTTGCCGAACCAACCCTGGTCTCCAAGTGTCTTAATGCGATCGAACGTGCTATCCCTCCCCTGTTCTCTACTCTAACCCTAACCATTGGAGTTGCAGCCTAAACCTAATCCCAGGAGTTTGCGTTTTCCCCCTTTCCCAAGTAACTTGCCGAACCAACCCTGGTCTCCAAGTGTCTTAATGACCCCTGGGGTTAGGGTTAGAGAAGTGTCTTAAAAACGCCACCCCCGGGTTAGGGTTAGGGTTAGGGTTAGGGTTAGGGTTAGGGTTAGGGTTCGACAACTGTCTTAATGCGTTTTCCCAGTTCCCCAAGTGTCTTAATGCGTTTTCCTGGTTCCCCAAGTGTCTTAATGCGTTTTCCCGGTTCCCCAAGTGTCTTAATGCGTTTTCCCGGTTCCCCAAGTGTCTTAATGCGTTTTCCCGGTTCCCCAAGTGTCTTAATGCGTTTTCCCGGTTCCCCAAGTGTCTTAATGCGTTTTCCCGGTTCCCCAAGTGTCTTACTGCGTTTTCCCGGTTCCCCAAGTGTCTTAATGCGTTTTCCCGGTTCCCCAAGTGTCTTAATGCGATCGAACGTGCTATCCCTCCCCTGTTCTCTACTCTAACCCTAACCATTGGAGTTGCAGCCTAAACCTAATCCCAGGAGTTTGCGTTTTCCCCCTTTCCCAAGTAACTTGCCGAACCAACCCTGGTCTCCAAGTGTCTTAATGACCCCTGGGGTTAGGGTTAGAGAAGTGTCTTAAAAACGCCACCCCCGGGTTAGGGTTAGGGTTAGGGTTAGGGTTAGGGTTAGGGTTAGGGTTCGACAACTGTCTTAATGCGTTTTCCCAGTTCCCCAAGTGTCTTAATGCGTTTTCCCGGTTCCCCAAGTGTCTTAATGCGTTTTCCCGGTTCCCCAAGTGTCTTAATGCGTTTTCCCGGGTCCCCAAGTGTCTTAATGCGTTTTCCCGGTTCCCCAAGTGTCTTAATGCGTTTTCCCGGTTCCCCAAGTGTCTTAATGCGATCGAACGTGCTATCCCTCCCCTGTTCTCTACTCTAACCCTAACCATTGGAGTTGCAGCCTAAACCTAATCCCAGGAGTTTGCGTTTTCCCCCTTTCCCAAGTAACTTGCCGAACCAACCCTGGTCTCCAAGTGTCTTAATGCGATCGAACGTGCTATCCCTCCCCTGTTCTCTACTCTAACCCTAACCATTGGAGTTGCAGCCTAAACCTAATCCCAGGAGTTTGCGTTTTCCCCCTTTCCCAAGTAACTTGCCGAACCAACCCTGGTCTCCAAGTGTCTTAATGACCCCTGGGGTTAGGGTTAGAGAAGTGTCTTAAAAACGCCACCCCCGGGTTAGGGTTAGGGTTAGGGTTAGGGTTAGGGTTAGGGTTAGGGTTCGACAACTGTCTTAATGCGTTTTCCCAGTTCCCCAAGTGTCTTAATGTTTTTTCCTGGTTCCCCAAGTGTCTTAATGCGTTTTCCCGGTTCCCCAAGTGTCTTAATGCGTTTTCCCGGTTCCCCAAGTGTCTTAATGCGTTTTCCCGGTTCCCCAAGTGTCTTACTGCGTTTTCCCGGTTCCCCAAGTGTCTTAATGCGTTTTCCCGGTTCCCCAAGTGTCTTAATGCGATCGAACGTGCTATCCCTCCCCTGTTCTCTACTCTAACCCTAACCATTGGAGTTGCAGCCTAAACCTAATCCCAGGAGTTTGCGTTTTCCCCCTTTCCCAAGTAACTTGCCGAACCAACCCTGGTCTCCAAGTGTCTTAATGACCCCTGGGGTTAGGGTTAGAGAAGTGTCTTAAAAACGCCACCCCCGGGTTAGGGTTAGGGTTAGGGTTAGGGTTAGGGTTAGGGTTAGGGTTAGGGTACCTTAGGGTTAGGGTTAGGGTTAGGGTTAGGGTTAGGGTTAGGGTTAGGGTTCGACAACTGTCTTAATGCGTTTTCCCAGTTCCCCAAGTGTCTTAATGCGTTTTCCCGGTTCCCCAAGTGTCTTAATGCGTTTTCCCGGTTCCCCAAGTGTCTTAATGCGTTTTCCCGGTTCCCCAAGTGTCTTAATGCGTTTTCCCGGTTCCCCAAGTGTCTTAATGCGATCGAACGTGCTATCCCTCCCCTGTTCTCTACTCTAACCCTAACCATTGGAGTTGCAGCCTAAACCTAATCCCAGGAGTTTGCGTTTTCCCCCTTTCCCAAGTAACTTGCCGAACCAACCCTGGTCTCCAAGTGTCTTAATGACCCCTGGGGTTAGGGTTAGAGAAGTGTCTTAAAAACGCCACCCCCGGGTTAGGGTTAGGGTTAGGGTTAGGGTTAGGGTTAGGGTTAGGGTTAGGGTACCTTAGGGTTAGGGTTAGGGTTAGGGTTAGGGTTAGGGTTAGGGTTCGACAACTGTCTTAATGCGTTTTCCCAGTTCCCCAAGTGTCTTAATGCGTTTTCCCGGTTCCCCAAGTGTCTTAATGCGTTTTCCCGGTTCCCCAAGTGTCTTAATGCGTTTTCCTGGTTCCCCAAGTGTCTTAATGCGTTTTCCCGGTTCCCCAAGTGTCTTAATGCGTTTTCCCGGTTCCCCAAGTGTCTTAATGCGTTTTCCCGGTTCCCCAAGTGTCTTAATGCGTTTTCCCGGTTCCCCAAGTGTCTTAATGCGTTTTCCCGGTTCCCCAAGTGTCTTAATGCGATCGAACGTGCTATCCCCCCCCTGTTCTCTACTCTAACCCTAACCATTGGAGTTGCAGCCTAAACCTAATCCCAGGAGTTTGCGTTTTCCCCCTTTCCCAAGTAACTTGCCGAACCAACCCTGGTCTCCAAGTGTCTTAATGCGATCGAACGTGCTATCCCTCCCCTGTTCTCTACTCTAACCCTAACCATTGGAGTTGCAGCCTAAACCTAATCCCAGGAGTTTGCGTTTTCCCCCTTTCCCAAGTAACTTGCCGAACCAACCCTGGTCTCCAAGTGTCTTAATGACCCCTGGGGTTAGGGTTAGAGAAGTGTCTTAAAAACGCCACCCCCGGGTTAGGGTTAGGGTTAGGGTTAGGGTTAGGGTTAGGGTTAGGGTTAGGGTTCGACAACTGTCTTAATGCGTTTTCCCAGTTCCCCAAGTGTCTTAATGCGTTTTCCCGGTTCCCCAAGTGTCTTAATGCGTTTTCCCGGTTCCCCAAGTGTCTTAATGCGTTTTCCCGGTTCCCCAAGTGTCTTAGGGTTAGGGTTAGGGTTAGGGTTAGGGTTAGGGTTAGGGTTAGGGTTCGACAACTGTCTTAATGCGTTTTCCCAGTTCCCCAAGTGTCTTAATGCGTTTTCCCGGTTCCCCAAGTGTCTTAATGCGTTTTCCCGGTTCCCCAAGTGTCTTAATGCGTTTTCCCGGTTCCCCAAGTGTCTTAATGCGTTTTCCCGGTTCCCCAAGTGTCTTAATGCGTTTTCCCGGTTCCCCAAGTGTCTTAATGGGATCGAACGTGCTATCCCTCCCCTGTTCTCTACTCTAACCCTAACCATTGGAGTTGCAGCCTAAACCTAATCCCAGGAGTTTGCGTTTTCCCCCTTTCCCAAGTAACTTGCCGAACCAACCCTGGTCTCCAAGTGTCTTAATGCGATCGAACGTGCTATCCCTCCCCTGTTCTCTACTCTAACCCTAACCATTGGAGTTGCAGCCTAAACCTAATCCCAGGAGTTTGCGTTTTCCCCCTTTCCCAAGTAACTTGCCGAACCAACCCTGGTCTCCAAGTGTCTTAATGACCCCTGGGGTTAGGGTTAGAGAAGTGTCTTAAAAACGCCACCCCCGGGTTAGGGTTAGGGTTAGGGTTAGGGTTAGGGTTCGACAACTGTCTTAATGCGTTTTCCCAGTTCCCCAAGTGTCTTAATGCGTTTTCCCGGTTCCCCAAGTGTCTTAATGCGTTTTCCCGGTTCCCCAAGTGTCTTAATGCGTTTTCCCGGTTCCCCAAGTGTCTTAATGCGTTTTCCCGGTTCCCCAAGTGTCTTAATGCGTTTTCCCGGTTCCCCAAGTGTCTTAATGCGATCGAACGTGCTATCCCTCCCCTGTTCTCTACTCTAACCCTAACCATTGGAGTTGCAGCCTAAACCTAATCCCAGGAGTTTGCGTTTTCCCCCTTTCCCAAGTAACTTGCCGAACCAACCCTGGTCTCCAAGTGTCTTAATGACCCCTGGGGTTAGGGTTAGAGAAGTGTCTTAAAAACGCCACCCCCGGGTTAGGGTTAGGGTTAGGGTTAGGGTTAGGGTTAGGGTTCGACAACTGTCTTAATGCGTTTTCCCAGTTCCCCAAGTGTCTTAATGCGTTTTCCCGGTTCCCCAAGTGTCTTAATGCGTTTTCCCGGTTCCCCAAGTGTCTTAATGCGTTTTCCCGGTTCCCCAAGTGTCTTAATGCGTTTTCCCGGTTCCCCAAGTGTCTTAATGCGTTTTCCCGGTTCCCCAAGTGTCTTAATGCGATCGAACGTGCTATCCCTCCCCTGTTCTCTACTCTAACCCTAACCATTGGAGTTGCAGCCTAAACCTAATCCCAGGAGTTTGCGTTTTCCCCCTTTCCCAAGTAACTTGCCGAACCAACCCTGGTCTCCAAGTGTCTTAATGCGATCGAACGTGCTATCCCTCCCCTATTCTCTACTCTAACCCTAACCATTGGAGTTGCAGCCTAAACCTAATCCCAGGAGTTTGCGTTTTCCCCCTTTCCCAAGTAACTTGCCGAACCAACCCTGGTCTCCAAGTGTCTTAATGACCCCTGGGGTTAGGGTTAGAGAAGTGTCTTAAAAACGCCACCCCCGGGTTAGGGTTAGGGTTAGGGTTAGGGTTAGGGTTAGGGTTAGGGTTCGACAACTGTCTTAATGCGTTTTCCCAGTTCCCCAAGTGTCTTAATGCGTTTTCCCGGTTCCCCAAGTGTCTTAATGCGTTTTCCCGGTTCCCCAAGTGTCTTAATGCGTTTTCCCGGTTCCCCAAGTGTCTTAGGGTTAGGGTTAGGGTTAGGGTTAGGGTTAGGGTTAGGGTTAGGGTTCGACAACTGTCTTAATGCGTTTTCCCAGTTCCCCAAGTGTCTTAATGCGTTTTCCCGGTTCCCCAAGTGTCTTAATGCGTTTTCCCGGTTCCCCAAGTGTCTTAATGCGTTTTCCCGGGTCCCCAAGTGTCTTAATGCGTTTTCCCGGTTCCCCAAGTGTCTTAATGCGTTTTCCCGGTTCCCCAAGTGTCTTAATGCGATCGAACGTGCTATCCCTCCCCTGTTCTCTACTCTAACCCTAACCATTGGAGTTGCAGCCTAAACCTAATCCCAGGAGTTTGCGTTTTCCCCCTTTCCCAAGTAACTTGCCGAACCAACCCTGGTCTCCAAGTGTCTTAATGCGATCGAACGTGCTATCCCTCCCCTGTTCTCTACTCTAACCCTAACCATTGGAGTTGCAGCCTAAACCTAATCCCAGGAGTTTGCGTTTTCCCCCTTTCCCAAGTAACTTGCCGAACCAACCCTGGTCTCCAAGTGTCTTAATGACCCCTGGGGTTAGGGTTAGAGAAGTGTCTTAAAAACGCCACCCCCGGGTTAGGGTTAGGGTTAGGGTTAGGGTTAGGGTTAGGGTTAGGGTTAGGGTTAGGGTTAGGGTTCGACAACTGTCTTAATGCGTTTTCCCAGTTCCCCAAGTGTCTTAATGCGTTTTCCTGGTTCCCCAAGTGTCTTAATGCGTTTTCCCGGTTCCCCAAGTGTCTTAATGCGTTTTCCCGGTTCCCCAAGTGTCTTAATGCGTTTTCCCGGTTCCCCAAGTGTCTTAATGCGTTTTCCCGGTTCCCCAAGTGTCTTAGGGTTAGGGTTAGGGTTAGGGTTAGGGTTAGGGTTAGGGTTCGACAACTGTCTTAATGCGTTTTCCCAGTTCCCCAAGTGTCTTAATGCGTTTTCCCGGTTCCCCAAGTGTCTTAATGCGTTTTCCCGGTTCCCCAAGTGTCTTAGGGTTAGGGTTAGGGTTAGGGTTAGGGTTAGGGTTAGGGTTCGACAACTGTCTTAATGCGTTTTCCCAGTTCCCCAAGTGTCTTAATGCGTTTTCCCGGTTCCCCAAGTGTCTTAATGCGTTTTCCCGGTTCCCCAAGTGTCTTAATGCGTTTTCCCGGTTCCCCAAGTGTCTTAATGCGTTTTCCCGGTTCCCCAAGTGTCTTAATGCGTTTTCCCGGTTCCCCAAGTGTCTTAATGCGATCGAACGTGCTATCCCTCCCCTGTTCTCTACTCTAACCCTAACCATTGGAGTTGCAGCCTAAACCTAATCCCAGGAGTTTGCGTTTTCCCCCTTTCCCAAGTAACTTGCCGAACCAACCCTGGTCTCCAAGTGTCTTAATGCGATCGAACGTGCTATCCCTCCCCTGTTCTCTACTCTAACCCTAACCATTGGAGTTGCAGCCTAAACCTAATCCCAGGAGTTTGCGTTTTCCCCCTTTCCCAAGTAACTTGCCGAACCAACCCTGGTCTCCAAGTGTCTTAATGACCCCTGGGGTTAGGGTTAGAGAAGTGTCTTAAAAACGCCACCCCCGGGTTAGGGTTAGGGTTAGGGTTAGGGTTAGGGTTAGGGTTAGGGTTAGGGTTCGACAACTGTCTTAATGCGTTTTCCCAGTTCCCCAAGTGTCTTAATGCGTTTTCCTGGTTCCCCAAGTGTCTTAATGCGTTTTCCCGGTTCCCCAAGTGTCTTAATGCGTTTTCCCGGTTCCCCAAGTGTCTTAATGCGTTTTCCCGGTTCCCCAAGTGTCTTAATGCGTTTTCCCGGTTCCCCAAGTGTCTTAATGCGTTTTCCCGGTTCCCCAAGTGTCTTACTGCGTTTTCCCGGTTCCCCAAGTGTCTTAATGCGTTTTCCCGGTTCCCCAAGTGTCTTAATGCGATCGAACGTGCTATCCCTCCCCTGTTCTCTACTCTAACCCTAACCATTGGAGTTGCAGCCTAAACCTAATCCCAGGAGTTTGCGTTTTCCCCCTTTCCCAAGTAACTTGCCGAACCAACCCTGGTCTCCAAGTGTCTTAATGACCCCTGGGGTTAGGGTTAGAGAAGTGTCTTAAAAACGCCACCCCCGGGTTAGGGTTAGGGTTAGGGTTAGGGTTAGGGTTAGGGTTCGACAACTGTCTTAATGCGTTTTCCCAGTTCCCCAAGTGTCTTAATGCGTTTTCCCGGTTCCCCAAGTGTCTTAATGCGTTTTCCCGGTTCCCCAAGTGTCTTAATGCGTTTTCCCGGGTCCCCAAGTGTCTTAATGCGTTTTCCCGGTTCCCCAAGTGTCTTAATGCGTTTTCCCGGTTCCCCAAGTGTCTTAATGCGATCGAACGTGCTATCCCTCCCCTGTTCTCTACTCTAACCCTAACCATTGGAGTTGCAGCCTAAACCTAATCCCAGGAGTTTGCGTTTTCCCCCTTTCCCAAGTAACTTGCCGAACCAACCCTGGTCTCCAAGTGTCTTAATGCGATCGAACGTGCTATCCCTCCCCTGTTCTCTACTCTAACCCTAACCATTGGAGTTGCAGCCTAAACCTAATCCCAGGAGTTTGCGTTTTCCCCCTTTCCCAAGTAACTTGCCGAACCAACCCTGGTCTCCAAGTGTCTTAATGACCCCTGGGGTTAGGGTTAGAGAAGTGTCTTAAAAACGCCACCCCCGGGTTAGGGTTAGGGTTAGGGTTAGGGTTAGGGTTAGGGTTCGACAACTGTCTTAATGCGTTTTCCCAGTTCCCCAAGTGTCTTAATGTTTTTTCCTGGTTCCCCAAGTGTCTTAATGCGTTTTCCCGGTTCCCCAAGTGTCTTAATGCGTTTTCCCGGTTCCCCAAGTGTCTTAATGCGTTTTCCCGGTTCCCCAAGTGTCTTACTGCGTTTTCCCGGTTCCCCAAGTGTCTTAATGCGTTTTCCCGGTTCCCCAAGTGTCTTAATGCGATCGAACGTGCTATCCCTCCCCTGTTCTCTACTCTAACCCTAACCATTGGAGTTGCAGCCTAAACCTAATCCCAGGAGTTTGCGTTTTCCCCCTTTCCCAAGTAACTTGCCGAACCAACCCTGGTCTCCAAGTGTCTTAATGACCCCTGGGGTTAGGGTTAGAGAAGTGTCTTAAAAACGCCACCCCCGGGTTAGGGTTAGGGTTAGGGTTAGGGTTAGGGTTAGGGTTAGGGTACCTTAGGGTTAGGGTTAGGGTTAGGGTTAGGGTTAGGGTTAGGGTTAGGGTTCGACAACTGTCTTAATGCGTTTTCCCAGTTCCCCAAGTGTCTTAATGCGTTTTCCCGGTTCCCCAAGTGTCTTAATGCGTTTTCCCGGTTCCCCAAGTGTCTTAATGCGTTTTCCCGGTTCCCCAAGTGTCTTAATGCGTTTTCCCGGTTCCCCAAGTGTCTTAATGCGATCGAACGTGCTATCCCTCCCCTGTTCTCTACTCTAACCCTAACCATTGGAGTTGCAGCCTAAACCTAATCCCAGGAGTTTGCGTTTTCCCCCTTTCCCAAGTAACTTGCCGAACCAACCCTGGTCTCCAAGTGTCTTAATGACCCCTGGGGTTAGGGTTAGAGAAGTGTCTTAAAAACGCCACCCCCGGGTTAGGGTTAGGGTTAGGGTTAGGGTTAGGGTTAGGGTTAGGGTACCTTAGGGTTAGGGTTAGGGTTAGGGTTAGGGTTAGGGTTAGGGTTCGACAACTGTCTTAATGCGTTTTCCCAGTTCCCCAAGTGTCTTAATGCGTTTTCCCGGTTCCCCAAGTGTCTTAATGCGTTTTCCCGGTTCCCCAAGTGTCTTAATGCGTTTTCCTGGTTCCCCAAGTGTCTTAATGCGTTTTCCCGGTTCCCCAAGTGTCTTAATGCGTTTTCCCGGTTCCCCAAGTGTCTTAATGCGATCGAACGTGCTATCCCTCCCCTGTTCTCTACTCTAACCCTAACCATTGGAGTTGCAGCCTAAACCTAATCCCAGGAGTTTGCGTTTTCCCCCTTTCCCAAGTAACTTGCCGAACCAACCCTGGTCTCCAAGTGTCTTAATGCGATCGAACGTGCTATCCCTCCCCTGTTCTCTACTCTAACCCTAACCATTGGAGTTGCAGCCTAAACCTAATCCCAGGAGTTTGCGTTTTCCCCCTTTCCCAAGTAACTTGCCGAACCAACCCTGGTCTCCAAGTGTCTTAATGACCCCTGGGGTTAGGGTTAGAGAAGTGTCTTAAAAACGCCACCCCCGGGTTAGGGTTAGGGTTAGGGTTAGGGTTAGGGTTAGGGTTAGGGTTCGACAACTGTCTTAATGCGTTTTCCCAGTTCCCCAAGTGTCTTAATGCGTTTTCCCGGTTCCCCAAGTGTCTTAATGCGTTTTCCCGGTTCCCCAAGTGTCTTAATGCGTTTTCCCGGTTCCCCAAGTGTCTTAATGCGTTTTCCCGGTTCCCCAAGTGTCTTAATGCGTTTTCCCGGTTCCCCAAGTGTCTTAATGCGATCGAACGTGCTATCCCTCCCCTGTTCTCTACTCTAACCCTAACCATTGGAGTTGCAGCCTAAACCTAATCCCAGGAGTTTGCGTTTTCCCCCTTTCCCAAGTAACTTGCCGAACCAACCCTGGTCTCCAAGTGTCTTAATGCGATCGAACGTGCTATCCCTCCCCTGTTCTCTACTCTAACCCTAACCATTGGAGTTGCAGCCTAAACCTAATCCCAGGAGTTTGCGTTTTCCCCCTTTCCCAAGTAACTTGCCGAACAAACCCTGGTCTCCAAGTGTCTTAATGACCCCTGGGGTTAGGGTTAGAGAAGTGTCTTAAAAACGCCACCCCCGGGTTAGGGTTAGGGTTAGGGTTAGGGTTAGGGTTAGGGTTAGGGTTAGGGTTCGACAACTGTCTTAATGCGTTTTCCCAGTTCCCCAAGTGTCTTAATGCGTTTTCCCGGTTCCCCAAGTGTCTTAATGCGTTTTCCCGGTTCCCCAAGTGTCTTAATGCGTTTTCCCGGTTCCCCAAGTGTCTTAGGGTTAGGGTTAGGGTTAGGGTTAGGGTTAGGGTTAGGGTTCGACAACTGTCTTAATGCGTTTTCCCAGTTCCCCAAGTGTCTTAATGCGTTTTCCCGGTTCCCCAAGTGTCTTAATGCGTTTTCCCGGTTCCCCAAGTGTCTTAATGCGTTTTCCCGGGTCCCCAAGTGTCTTAATGCGTTTTCCCGGTTCCCCAAGTGTCTTAATGCGTTTTCCCGGTTCCCCAAGTGTCTTAATGCGATCGAACGTGCTATCCCTCCCCTGTTCTCTACTCTAACCCTAACCATTGGAGTTGCAGCCTAAACCTAATCCCAGGAGTTTGCGTTTTCCCCCTTTCCCAAGTAACTTGCCGAACCAACCCTGGTCTCCAAGTGTCTTAATGCGATCGAACGTGCTATCCCTCCCCTGTTCTCTACTCTAACCCTAACCATTGGAGTTGCAGCCTAAACCTAATCCCAGGAGTTTGCGTTTTCCCCCTTTCCCAAGTAACTTGCCGAACCAACCCTGGTCTCCAAGTGTCTTAATGACCCCTGGGGTTAGGGTTAGAGAAGTGTCTTAAAAACGCCACCCCCGGGTTAGGGTTAGGGTTAGGGTTAGGGTTAGGGTTAGGGTTAGGGTTAGGGTTAGGGTTAGGGTTCGACAACTGTCTTAATGCGTTTTCCCAGTTCCCCAAGTGTCTTAATGCGTTTTCCTGGTTCCCCAAGTGTCTTAATGCGTTTTCCCGGTTCCCCAAGTGTCTTAATGCGTTTTCCCGGTTCCCCAAGTGTCTTAATGCGTTTTCCCGGTTCCCCAAGTGTCTTACTGCGTTTTCCCGGTTCCCCAAGTGTCTTAATGCGTTTTCCCGGTTCCCCAAGTGTCTTAATGCGTTTTCCCGGTTCCCCAAGTGTCTTAATGCGTTTTCCCGGTTCCCCAAGTGTCTTAATGCATTTTCCCGGTTCCCCAAGTGTCTTAATGCGTTTTCCCGGTTCCCCAAGTGTCTTAATGCGTTTTCCCGGTTCCCCAAGTGTCTTAATGCGATCGAACGTGCTATCCCTCCCCTGTTCTCTACTCTAACCCTAACCATTGGAGTTGCAGCCTAAACCTAATCCCAGGAGTTTGCGTTTTCCCCCTTTCCCAAGTAACTTGCCGAACCAACCCTGGTCTCCAAGTAACTTAATGACCCCTGGGGTTAGGGTTAGAGAAGTGTCTTAAAAACGCCACCCCCCGGTTAGGGTTAGGGTTAGGGTTAGGGTTCCACAAGTGTCTTAATGCGTTTTCCCGGTTCCCCAAGTGTCTTAATGCGTTTTCCCGGTTCCCCAAGTGTCTTAATGCGTTTTCCCGGTTCCCCAAGTGTCTTAATGCGTTTTCCCGGTTCCCCAAGTGTCCTAATGCGTTTTCCCGTTTCCCCAAGTGTCTTAATGCAATCAAACGTGCTATCCCTCCCCTGTTCTCTACTCTAACCCTAACCATTGGAGTTGCAGCCTAAACCTAATCCCAGGAGTTTGCGTTTTCCCCCTTTCCCAAGTAACTTGCCGAACCAACCCTGGTCTCCAAGTAACTTAATGACCCCTGGGGTTAGGGTTAGAGAAGTGTCTTAAAAACGCCACCCCCGGGTTAGGGTTAGGGTTAGGGTTAGGGTTAGGGTTCCACAAGTGTCTTAATGCGTTTTCCCGGTTCCCCAAGTGTCTTAATGCGTTTTCCCGGTTCCCCAAGTGTCTTAATGCGTTTTCCCGGTTCCCCAAGTGTCTTAATGCGTTTTCCCGGTTCCCCAAGTGTCTTAATGCGTTTTCCCGGTTCCCCAAGTGTCTTAATGCGTTTTCCCGGTTCCCCAAGTGTCTTAATGCGATCGAACGTGCTATCCCTCCCCTGTTCTCTACTCTAACCCTAACCATTGGAGTTGCAGCCTAAACCTAATCCCAGGAGTTTGCGTTTTCCCCCTTTCCCAAGTAACTTGCCGAACCAACCCTGGTCTCCAAGTAACTTAATGACCCCTGGGGTTAGGGTTAGAGAAGTGTCTTAAAAACGCCACCCCCCGGTTAGGGTTAGGGTTAGGGTTAGGGTTAGGGTTCCACAAGTGTCTTAATGCGTTTTCCCGGTTCCCCAAGTGTCTTAATGCGTTTTCCCGGTTCCCCAAGTGTCTTAATGCGTTTTCCCGGTTCCCCAAGTGTCTTAATGCGTTTTCCCGGTTCCCCAAGTGTCTTAATGCGTTTTCCCGGTTCCCCAAGTGTCTTAATGCAATCGAACGTGCTATCCCTCCCCTGTTCTCTACTCTAACCCTAACCATTGGAGTTGCAGCCTAAACCTAATCCCAGGAGTTTGCGTTTTCCCCCTTTCCCAAGTAACTTGCCGAACCAACCCTGGTCTCCAAGTAACTTAATGACCCCTGGGGTTAGGGTTAGAGAAGTGTCTTAAAAACGCCACCCCCGGGTTAGGGTTAGGGTTAGGGTTAGGGTTCCACAAGTGTCTTAATGCGTTTTCCCGGTTCCCCAAGTGTCTTAATGCGTTTTCCCGGTTCCCCAAGTGTCTTAATGCGTTTTCCCGGTTCCCCAAGTGTCTTAATGCGTTTTCCCGGTTCCCCAAGTGTCTTAATGCGTTTTCCCGGTTCCCCAAGTGTCTTAATGCGTTTTCCCGGTTCCCCAAGTGTCTTAATGCGATCGAACGTGCTATCCCTCCCCTGTTCTCTACTCTAACCCTAACCATTGGAGTTGCAGCCTAAACCTAATCCCAGGAGTTTGCGTTTTCCCCCTTTCCCAAGTAACTTTCCGAACCAACCCTGGTCTCCAAGTGTCTTAATGCGATCGAACGTGCTATCCCTCCCCTGTTCTCTACTCTAACTCTAACCATTGGAGTTGCAGCCTAAACCTAATCCCAGGAGTTTGCGTTTTCCCCCTTTCCCAAGTAACTTGCCGAACCAACCCTGGTCTCCAAGTAACTTAATGACCCCTGGGGTTAGGGTTAGAGAAGTGTCTTAAAAACGCCACCCCAGGGTTAGGGTTAGGGTTAGGGTTAGGGTTCCACAAGTGTCTTAATGCGTTTTCCCGGTTCCCCAAGTGTCTTAATGCGTTTTCCCGGTTCCCCAAGTGTCTTAATGCGTTTTCCCGGTTCCCCAAGTGTCTTAATGCGTTTTCCCGGTTCCCCAAGTGTCTTAATGCGTTTTCCCGGTTCCCCAAGTGTCTTAATGCGTTTTCCCGGTTCCCCAAGTGTCTTAATGCGATCGAACGTGCTATCCCTCCCCTGTTCTCTACTCTAACCCTAACCATTGGAGTTGCAGCCTAAACCTAATCCCAGGAGTTTGCGTTTTCCCCCTTTCCCAAGTAACTTGCCGAACCAACCCTGGTCTCCAAGTGTCTTAATGCGATCGAACGTGCTATCCCTCCCCTGTTCTCTACTCTAACCCTAACCATTGGAGTTGTAGCCTAAACCTAATCCCAGGAGTTTGCGTTTTTCCCCTTTCCCAAGTAACTTGCCGAACCAACCCTGGTCTCCAAGTAACTTAATGACCCCTGGGGTTAGGGTTAGAGAAGTGTCTTAAAAACGCCACCCCAGGGTTAGGGTTAGGGTTAGGGTTAGGGTTAGGGTTCCACAAGTGTCTTAATGCGTTTTCCCGGTTCCCCAAGTGTCTTAATGCGTTTTCCCGGTTCCCCAAGTGTCTTAATGCGTTTTCCCGGTTCCCCAAGTGTCTTAATGCGTTTTCCCGGTTCCCCAAGTGTCTTAATGCGTTTTCCCGGTTCCCCAAGTGTCTTAATGCGTTTTCCCGGTTCCCCAAGTGTCTTAATGCGATCGAACGTGCTATCCCTCCCCTGTTCTCTACTCTAACCCTAACCATTGGAGTTGCAGCCTAAATCTAATCCCAGGAGTTTGCGTTTTCCCCCTTTCCCAAGTAACTTGCCGAACCAACCCTGGTCTCCAAGTGTCTTAATGCGATCGAACGTGCTATCCCTCCCCTGTTCTCTACTCTAACCCTAACCATTGGAGTTGCAGCCTAAACCTAATCCCAGGAGTTTGCGTTTTCCCCCTTTCCCAAGTAACTTGCCGAACCAACCCTGGTCTCCAAGTAACTTAATGACCCCTGGGGTTAGGGTTAGAGAAGTGTCTTAAAAACGCCACCCCCGGGTTAGGGTTAGGGTTAGGGTTAGGGTTAGGGGAACATGACGCCAATCCCGGTCTCCAAGTAACTTAATGCGACCGATCGAACGTTTTCCCCCTTTACCAAGTAACTTGCCGAACCAACCCTTGTCTCCAAGTAACTTAATGCGACCGATCGAACGTTTTCCCCCTTTCCCAAGTAACTTGCCGAACCAACCCTGGTCTCCAAGTAACTTAATGCGACCGATCGAACGTTTTCCCCCTTTCCCAAGTAACTTGCCGAACCAACCCTGGTCTCCAAGTAACTTAATGCGATCGAACGTGCTATCCCTCCCCTGTTCTCTACTCTAACCCTAACCATTGGAGTTGCAGCCTAAACCTAATCCCAGGAGTTTGCGTTTTCCCCCTTTCCCAAGTAACTTGCCGAACCAACCCTGGTCTCCAAGTAACTTAATGACCCCTGGGGTTAGGGTTAGAGGAGAATCTTAAAAACGCCACCCCCGGGTTAGGGTTAGGGTTAGGGTTAGGGGAACATGACGCCAATGCCGGTCTCCAAGTAACTTAATGCGACCGATCGAACGTTTTCCCCCTTTCCCAAGTAACTTGCCGAACCAACCCTGGTCTCCAAGTAACTTAATGCGACCGATCGAACGTTTTCCACCTTTCCCAAGTAACTTGCCGAACCAACCCTGGTCTCCAAGTAACTTAATGCGATCGAACGTGCTATCCCTCCCCTGTTCTCTACTCTAACCCTAACCATTGGAGTTGCAGCCTAAACCTAATCCCAGGAGTTTGCGTTTTCCCCCTTTCCCAAGTAACTTGCCGAACCAACCCTGGTCTCCAAGTAACTTAATGACCCCTGGGGTTAGGGTTAGAGGAGAATCTTAAAAACGCCACCCCCGGGTTAGGGTTAGGGTTAGGGTTAGGGGAACATGACGCCAATCCCGGTCTCCAAGTAACTTAATGCGACCGATCGAACGTTTTCCCCCTTTACCAAGTAACTTGCCGAACCAACCCTTGTCTCCAAGTAACTTAATGCGACCGATCGAACGTTTTCCCCCTTTCCCAAGTAACTTGCCGAACCAACCCTGGTCTCCAAGTAACTTAATGCGACCGATCGAACGTTTTCCCCCTTTTCCAAGTAACTTGCCGAACCAACCCTGGTCTCCAAGTAACTTAATGCGATCGAACGTGCTATCCCTCCCCTGTTCTCTACTCTAACCCTAACCATTGGAGTTGCAGCCTAAACCTAATCCCAGGAGTTTGCGTTTTCCCCCTTTCCCAAGTAACTTGCCGAACCAACCCTGGTCTCCAAGTAACTTAATGACCCCTGGGGTTAGGGTTAGAGGAGAATCTTAAAAACGCCACCCCCGGGTTAGGGTTAGGGTTAGGGTTAGGGGAACATGACGCCAATCCCGGTCTCCAAGTAACTTAATGCGACCGATCGAACGTTTTCCCCCTTTCCCAAGTAACTTGCCGAACCAACCCTGGTCTCCAAGTAACTTAATGCGACCGATCGAACGTTTTCCCCCTTTCCCAAGTAACTTGCCGAACCAACCCTGGTCTCCAAGTAACTTAATGCGACCGATCGAACGTTTTCCACCTTTCCCAAGTAACTTGCCGAACCAACCCTGGTCTCCAAGTAACTTAATGCGATCGAACGTGCTATCCCTCCCCTGTTCTCTACTCTAACCCTAACCATTGGAGTTGCAGCCTAAACCTAATCCCAGGAGTTTGCGTTTTCCCCCTTTCCCAAGTAACTTGCCGAACCAACCCTGGTCTCCAAGTAACTTAATGACCCCTGGGGTTAGGGTTAGAGAAGTGTCTTAAAAACGCCACCCCCGGGTTAGGGTTAGGGTTAGGGTTAGGGTTAGGGTTAGGGGTTAGGGTTAGGGTTAGGGGTTAGGGGTTAGGGTTAGGGTTAGGGTTAGGGTTAGGGTTAGGGTTAGGGTTAGGGTTAGGGTTCGACAACTGTCTTAATGCGTTTTCCCAGTTCCCCAAGTGTCTTAATGCGTTTTCCCGGTTCCCCAAGTGTCTTAATGCGTTTTCCCGGTTCCCCAAGTGTCTTAATGCGTTTTCCCGGTTCCCCAAGTGTCTTAATGCGTTTTCCCGGTTCCCCAAGTGTCTTAATGCGATCGAACGTGCTATCCCTCCCCTGTTCTCTACTCTAACCCTAACCATTGGAGTTGCAGCCTAAACCTAATCCCAGGAGTTTGCGTTTTCCCCCTTTCCCAAGTAACTTGCCGAACCAACCCTGGTCTCCAAGTGTCTTAATGCGATCGAACGTGCTATCCCTCCCCTGTTCTCTACTCTAACCCTAACCATTGGAGTTGCAGCCTAAACCTAATCCCAGGAGTTTGCGTTTTCCCCCTTTCCCAAGTAACTTGCCGAACCAACCCTGGTCTCCAAGTGTCTTAATGACCCCTGGGGTTAGGGTTAGAGAAGTGTCTTAAAAACGCCACCCCCGGGTTAGGGTTAGGGTTAGGGTTAGGGTTAGGGTTAGGGTTCGACAACTGTCTTAATGCGTTTTCCCAGTTCCCCAAGTGTCTTAATGCGTTTTCCCGGTTCCCCAAGTGTCTTAATGCGTTTTCCCGGTTCCCCAAGTGTCTTAATGCGTTTTCCCGGTTCCCCAAGTGTCTTAATGCGTTTTCCCGGTTCCCCAAGTGTCTTAATGCGTTTTCCCGGTTCCCCAAGTGTCTTAATGCGATCGAACGTGCTATCCCTCCCCTGTTCTCTACTCTAACCCTAACCATTGGAGTTGCAGCCTAAACCTAATCCCAGGAGTTTGCGTTTTCCCCCTTTCCCAAGTAACTTGCCGAACCAACCCTGGTCTCCAAGTGTCTTAATGCGATCGAACGTGCTATCCCTCCCCTGTTCTCTACTCTAACCCTAACCATTGGAGTTGCAGCCTAAACCTAATCCCAGGAGTTTGCGTTTTCCCCCTTTCCCAAGTAACTTGCCGAACCAACCCTGGTCTCCAAGTGTCTTAATGACCCCTGGGGTTAGGGTTAGAGAAGTGTCTTAAAAACGCCACCCCCGGGTTAGGGTTAGGGTTAGGGTTAGGGTTAGGGTTAGGGTTAGGGTTAGGGTTAGGGTTCGACAACTGTCTTAATGCGTTTTCCCAGTTCCCCAAGTGTCTTAATGCGTTTTCCCGGTTCCCCAAGTGTCTTAATGCGTTTTCCCGGTTCCCCAAGTGTCTTAATGCGTTTTCCCGGTTCCCCAAGTGTCTTAATGCGTTTTCCCGGTTCCCCAAGTGTCTTAATGCGTTTTCCCGGTTCCCCAAGTGTCTTAATGCGATCGAACGTGCTATCCCTCCCCTGTTCTCTACTCTAACCCTAACCATTGGAGTTGCAGCCTAAACCTAATCCCAGGAGTTTGCGTTTTCCCCCTTTCCCAAGTAACTTGCCGAACCAACCCTGGTCTCCAAGTGTCTTAATGCGATCGAACGTGCTATCCCTCCCCTGTTCTCTACTCTAACCCTAACCATTGGAGTTGCAGCCTAAACCTAATCCCAGGAGTTTGCGTTTTCCCCCTTTCCCAAGTAACTTGCCGAACAAACCCTGGTCTCCAAGTGTCTTAATGACCCCTGGGGTTAGGGTTAGAGAAGTGTCTTAAAAACGCCACCCCCGGGTTAGGGTTAGGGTTAGGGTTAGGGTTAGGGTTAGGGTTCGACAACTGTCTTAATGCGTTTTCCCAGTTCCCCAAGTGTCTTAATGCGTTTTCCCGGTTCCCCAAGTGTCTTAATGCGTTTTCCCGGTTCCCCAAGTGTCTTAATGCGTTTTCCCGGTTCCCCAAGTGTCTTAGGGTTAGGGTTAGGGTTAGGGTTAGGGTTAGGGTTAGGGTTAGGGTTAGGGTTCGACAACTGTCTTAATGCGTTTTCCCAGTTCCCCAAGTGTCTTAATGCGTTTTCCCGGTTCCCCAAGTGTCTTAATGCGTTTTCCCGGTTCCCCAAGTGTCTTAATGCGTTTTCCCGGGTCCCCAAGTGTCTTAATGCGTTTTCCCGGTTCCCCAAGTGTCTTAATGCGTTTTCCCGGTTCCCCAAGTGTCTTAATGCGATCGAACGTGCTATCCCTCCCCTGTTCTCTACTCTAACCCTAACCATTGGAGTTGCAGCCTAAACCTAATCCCAGGAGTTTGCGTTTTCCCCCTTTCCCAAGTAACTTGCCGAACCAACCCTGGTCTCCAAGTGTCTTAATGCGATCGAACGTGCTATCCCTCCCCTGTTCTCTACTCTAACCCTAACCATTGGAGTTGCAGCCTAAACCTAATCCCAGGAGTTTGCGTTTTCCCCCTTTCCCAAGTAACTTGCCGAACCAACCCTGGTCTCCAAGTGTCTTAATGACCCCTGGGGTTAGGGTTAGAGAAGTGTCTTAAAAACGCCACCCCCGGGTTAGGGTTAGGGTTAGGGTTAGGGTTAGGGTTAGGGTTCGACAACTGTCTTAATGCGTTTTCCCAGTTCCCCAAGTGTCTTAATGCGTTTTCCCGGTTCCCCAAGTGTCTTAATGCGTTTTCCCGGTTCCCCAAGTGTCTTAATGCGTTTTCCCGGTTCCCCAAGTGTCTTAATGCGTTTTCCCGGTTCCCCAAGTGTCTTACTGCGTTTTCCCGGTTCCCCAAGTGTCTTAATGCGTTTTCCCGGTGCCCCAAGTGTCTTAATGCGATCGAACGTGCTATCCCTCCCCTGTTCTCTACTCTAACCCTAACCATTGGAGTTGCAGCCTAAACCTAATCCCAGGAGTTTGCGTTTTCCCCCTTTCCCAAGTAACTTGCCGAACCAACCCTGGTCTCCAAGTGTCTTAATGACCCCTGGGGTTAGGGTTAGAGAAGTGTCTTAAAAACGCCACCCCCGGGTTAGGGTTAGGGTTAGGGTTAGGGTTAGGGTACCTTAGGGTTAGGGTTAGGGTTAGGGTTAGGGTTAGGGTTAGGGTTCGACAACTGTCTTAATGCGTTTTCCCAGTTCCCCAAGTGTCTTAATGCGTTTTCCCGGTTCCCCAAGTGTCTTAATGCGTTTTCCCGGTTCCCCAAGTGTCTTAATGCGTTTTCCCGGTTCCCCAAGTGTCTTAATGCGTTTTCCCGGTTCCCCAAGTGTCTTAATGCGTTTTCCCGGTTCCCCAAGTGTCTTAATGCGATCGAACGTGCTATCCCTCCCCTGTTCTCTACTCTAACCCTAACCATTGGAGTTGCAGCCTAAACCTAATCCCAGGAGTTTGCGTTTTCCCCCTTTCCCAAGTAACTTGCCGAACCAACCCTGGTCTCCAAGTGTCTTAATGCGATCGAACGTGCTATCCCTCCCCTGTTCTCTACTCTAACCCTAACCATTGGAGTTGCAGCCTAAACCTAATCCCAGGAGTTTGCGTTTTCCCCCTTTCCCAAGTAACTTGCCGAACCAACCCTGGTCTCCAAGTGTCTTAATGACCCCTGGGGTTAGGGTTAGAGAAGTGTCTTAAAAACGCCACCCCCGGGTTAGGGTTAGGGTTAGGGTTAGGGTTAGGGTTAGGGTTAGGGTTCGACAACTGTCTTAATGCGTTTTCCCAGTTCCCCAAGTGTCTTAATGCGTTTTCCCGGTTCCCCAAGTGTCTTAATGCGTTTTCCCGGTTCCCCAAGTGTCTTAATGCGTTTTCCCGGTTCCCCAAGTGTCTTAATGCGTTTTCCCGGTTCCCCAAGTGTCTTAATGCGTTTTCCCGGTTCCCCAAGTGTCTTAATGCGATCGAACGTGCTATCCCTCCCCTGTTCTCTACTCTAACCCTAACCATTGGAGTTGCAGCCTAAACCTAATCCCAGGAGTTTGCGTTTTCCCCCTTTCCCAAGTAACTTGCCGAACCAACCCTGGTCTCCAAGTGTCTTAATGCGATCGAACGTGCTATCCCTCCCCTGTTCTCTACTCTAACCCTAACCATTGGAGTTGCAGCCTAAACCTAATCCCAGGAGTTTGCGTTTTCCCCCTTTCCCAAGTAACTTGCCGAACCAACCCTGGTCTCCAAGTGTCTTAATGACCCCTGGGGTTAGGGTTAGAGAAGTGTCTTAAAAACGCCACCCCCGGGTTAGGGTTAGGGTTAGGGTTAGGGTTAGGGTTAGGGTTAGGGTTCGACAACTGTCTTAATGCGTTTTCCCAGTTCCCCAAGTGTCTTAATGCGTTTTCCCGGTTCCCCAAGTGTCTTAATGCGTTTTCCCGGTTCCCCAAGTGTCTTAATGCGTTTTCCCGGTTCCCCAAGTGTCTTAATGCGTTTTCCCGGTTCCCCAAGTGTCTTAATGCGTTTTCCCGGTTCCCCAAGTGTCTTAATGCGATCGAACGTGCTATCCCTCCCCTGTTCTCTACTCTAACCCTAACCATTGGAGTTGCAGCCTAAACCTAATCCCAGGAGTTTGCGTTTTCCCCCTTTCCCAAGTAACTTGCCGAACCAACCCTGGTCTCCAAGTGTCTTAATGCGATCGAACGTGCTATCCCTCCCCTGTTCTCTACTCTAACCCTAACCATTGGAGTTGCAGCCTAAACCTAATCCCAGGAGTTTGCGTTTTCCCCCTTTCCCAAGTAACTTGCCGAACCAACCCTGGTCTCCAAGTGTCTTAATGACCCCTGGGGTTAGGGTTAGAGAAGTGTCTTAAAAACGCCACCCCCGGGTTAGGGTTAGGGTTAGGGTTAGGGTTAGGGTTAGGGTTAGGGTTAGGGTTCGACAACTGTCTTAATGCGTTTTCCCAGTTCCCCAAGTGTCTTAATGCGTTTTCCCGGTTCCCCAAGTGTCTTAATGCGTTTTCCCGGTTCCCCAAGTGTCTTAATGCGTTTTCCCGGTTCCCCAAGTGTCTTAGGGTTAGGGTTAGGGTTAGGGTTAGGGTTAGGGTTAGGGTTAGGGTTCGACAACTGTCTTAATGCGTTTTCCCAGTTCCCCAAGTGTCTTAATGCGTTTTCCCGGTTCCCCAAGTGTCTTAATGCGTTTTCCCGGTTCCCCAAGTGTCTTAATGCGTTTTCCCGGTTCCCCAAGTGTCTTAATGCGTTTTCCCGGTTCCCCAAGTGTCTTAATGCGTTTTCCCGGTTCCCCAAGTGTCTTAATGCGATCGAACGTGCTATCCCTCCCCTGTTCTCTACTCTAACCCTAACCATTGGAGTTGCAGCCTAAACCTAATCCCAGGAGTTTGCGTTTTCCACCTTTCCCAAGTAACTTGCCGAACCAACCCTGGTCTCCAAGTGTCTTAATGCGATCGAACGTGCTATCCCTCCCCTGTTCTCTACTCTAACCCTAACCATTGGAGTTGCAGCCTAAACCTAATCCCAGGAGTTTGCGTTTTCCCCCTTTCCCAAGTAACTTGCCGAACCAACCCTGGTCTCCAAGTGTCTTAATGACCCCTGGGGTTAGGGTTAGAGAAGTGTCTTAAAAACGCCACCCTCGGGTTAGGGTTAGGGTTAGGGTTAGGGTTAGGGTTAGGGTTCGACAACTGTCTTAATGCGTTTTCCCAGTTCCCCAAGTGTCTTAATGCGTTTTCCCGGTTCCCCAAGTGTCTTAATGCGTTTTCCCGGTTCCCCAAGTGTCTTAATGCGTTTTCCCGGTTCCCCAAGTGTCTTAATGCGTTTTCCCGGTTCCCCAAGTGTCTTAATGCGATCGAACGTGCTATCCCTCCCCTGTTCTCTACTCTAACCCTAACCATTGGAGTTGCAGCCTAAACCTAATCCCAGGAGTTTGCGTTTTCCCCCTTTCCCAAGTAACTTGCCGAACCAACCCTGGTCTCCAAGTGTCTTAATGCGATCGAACGTGCTATCCCTCCCCTGTTCTCTACTCTAACCCTAACCATTGGAGTTGCAGCCTAAACCTAATCCCAGGAGTTTGCGTTTTCCCCCTTTCCCAAGTAACTTGCCGAACCAACCCTGGTCTCCAAGTGTCTTAATGACCCCTGGGGTTAGGGTTAGAGAAGTGTCTTAAAAACGCCACCCCCGGGTTAGGGTTAGGGTTAGGGTTAGGGTTAGGGTTAGGGTTAGGGTTAGGGTTCGACAACTGTCTTAATGCGTTTTCCCAGTTCCCCAAGTGTCTTAATGCGTTTTCCCGGTTCCCCAAGTGTCTTAATGCGTTTTCCCGGTTCCCCAAGTGTCTTAATGCGTTTTCCCGGTTCCCCAAGTGTCTTAATGCGTTTTCCCGGTTCCCCAAGTGTCTTAATGCGTTTTCCCGGTTCCCCAAGTGTCTTAATGCGATCGAACGTGCTATCCCTCCCCTGTTCTCTACTCTAACCCTAACCATTGGAGTTGCAGCCTAAACCTAATCCCAGGAGTTTGCGTTTTCCCCTTTTCCCAAGTAACTTGCCGAACCAACCCTGGTCTCCAAGTAACTTAATGACCCCTGGGGTTAGGGTTAGAGAAGTGTCTTAAAAACGCCACCCCCCGGTTAGGGTTAGGGTTAGGGTTAGGGTTAGGGTTCCACAAGTGTCTTAATGCGTTTTCCCGGTTCCCCAAGTGTCTTAATGCGTTTTCCCGGTTCCCCAAGTGTCTTAATGCGTTTTCCCGGTTCCCCAAGTGTCTTAATGCGTTTTCCCGGTTCCCCAAGTGTCTTAATGCGTTTTCCCGGTTCCCCAAGTGTCTTAATGCAATCGAACGTGCTATCCCTCCCCTGTTCTCTACTCTAACCCTAACCATTGGAGTTGCAGCCTAAACCTAATCCCAGGAGTTTGCGTTTTCCCCCTTTCCCAAGTAACTTGCCGAACCAACCCTGGTCTCCAAGTAACTTAATGACCCCTGGGGTTAGGGTTAGAGAAGTGTCTTAAAAACGCCACCCCCGGGTTAGGGTTAGGGTTAGGGTTAGGGTTCCACAAGTGTCTTAATGCATTTTCCCGGTTCCCCAAGTGTCTTAATGCGTTTTCCCGGTTCCCCAAGTGTCTTAATGCGTTTTCCCGGTTCCCCAAGTGTCTTAATGCGTTTTCCCGGTTCCCCAAGTGTCTTAATGCGTTTTCCCGGTTCCCCAAGTGTCTTAATGCGTTTTCCCGGTTCCCCAAGTGTCTTAATGCGATCGAACGTGCTATCCCTCCCCTGTTCTCTACTCTAACCCTAACCATTGGAGTTGCAGCCTAAACCTAATCCCAGGAGTTTGCGTTTTCCCCCTTTCCCAAGTAACTTTCCGAACCAACCCTGGTCTCCAAGTGTCTTAATGCGATCGAACGTGCTATCCCTCCCCTGTTCTCTACTCTAACTCTAACCATTGGAGTTGCAGCCTAAACCTAATCCCAGGAGTTTGCGTTTTCCCCCTTTCCCAAGTAACTTGCCGAACCAACCCTGGTCTCCAAGTAACTTAATGACCCCTGGGGTTAGGGTTAGAGAAGTGTCTTAAAAACGCCACCCCAGGGTTAGGGTTAGGGTTAGGGTTAGGGTTCCACAAGTGTCTTAATGCGTTTTCCCGGTTCCCCAAGTGTCTTAATGCGTTTTCCCGGTTCCCCAAGTGTCTTAATGCGTTTTCCCGGTTCCCCAAGTGTCTTAATGCGTTTTCCCGGTTCCCCAAGTGTCTTAATGCGTTTTCCCGGTTCCCCAAGTGTCTTAATGCGATCGAACGTGCTATCCCTCCCCTGTTCTCTACTCTAACCCTAACCATTGGAGTTGCAGCCTAAACCTAATCCCAGGAGTTTGCGTTTTCCCCCTTTCCCAAGTAACTTGCCGAACCAACCCTGGTCTCCAAGTGTCTTAATGCGATCGAACGTGCTATCCCTCCCCTGTTCTCTACTCTAACCCTAACCATTGGAGTTGTAGCCTAAACCTAATCCCAGGAGTTTGCGTTTTTCCCCTTTCCCAAGTAACTTGCCGAACCAACCCTGGTCTCCAAGTAACTTAATGACCCCTGGGGTTAGGGTTAGAGAAGTGTCTTAAAAACGCCACCCCAGGGTTAGGGTTAGGGTTAGGGTTAGGGTTAGGGTTCCACAAGTGTCTTAATGCGTTTTCCCGGTTCCCCAAGTGTCTTAATGCGTTTTCCCGGTTCCCCAAGTGTCTTAATGCGTTTTCCCGGTTCCCCAAGTGTCTTAATGCGTTTTCCCGGTTCCCCAAGTGTCTTAATGCGTTTTCCCGGTTCCCCAAGTGTCTTAATGCGTTTTCCCGGTTCCCCAAGTGTCTTAATGCGATCGAACGTGCTATCCCTCCCCTGTTCTCTACTCTAACCCTAACCATTGGAGTTGCAGCCTAAATCTAATCCCAGGAGTTTGCGTTTTCCCCCTTTCCCAAGTAACTTGCCGAACCAACCCTGGTCTCCAAGTGTCTTAATGCGATCGAACGTGCTATCCCTCCCCTGTTCTCTACTCTAACCCTAACCATTGGAGTTGCAGCCTAAACCTAATCCCAGGAGTTTGCGTTTTCCCCCTTTCCCAAGTAACTTGCCGAACCAACCCTGGTCTCCAAGTAACTTAATGACCCCTGGAGTTAGGGTTAGAGAAGTGTCTTAAAAACGCCACCCCCGGGTTAGGGTTAGGGTTAGGGTTAGGGTTAGGGGAACATGACGCCAATCCCGGTCTCCAAGTAACTTAATGCGACCGATCGAACGTTTTCCCCCTTTACCAAGTAACTTGCCGAACCAACCCTTGTCTCCAAGTAACTTAATGCGACCGATCGAACGTTTTCCCCCTTTCCCAAGTAACTTGCCGAACCAACCCTGGTCTCCAAGTAACTTAATGCGACCGATCGAACGTTTTCCCCCTTTCCCAAGTAACTTGCCGAACCAACCCTGGTCTCCAAGTAACTTAATGCGATCGAACGTGCTATCCCTCCCCTGTTCTCTACTCTAACCCTAACCATTGGAGTTGCAGCCTAAACCTAATCCCAGGAGTTTGCGTTTTCCCCCTTTCCCAAGTAACTTGCCGAACCAACCCTGGTCTCCAAGTAACTTAATGACCCCTGGGGTTAGGGTTAGAGGAGAATCTTAAAAACGCCACCCCCGGGTTAGGGTTAGGGTTAGGGTTAGGGGAACATGACGCCAATGCCGGTCTCCAAGTAACTTAATGCGACCGATCGAACGTTTTCCCCCTTTCCCAAGTAACTTGCCGAACCAACCCTGGTCTCCAAGTAACTTAATGCGACCGATCGAACGTTTTCCACCTTTCCCAAGTAACTTGCCGAACCAACCCTGGTCTCCAAGTAACTTAATGCGATCGAACGTGCTATCCCTCCCCTGTTCTCTACTCTAACCCTAACCATTGGAGTTGCAGCCTAAACCTAATCCCAGGAGTTTGCGTTTTCCCCCTTTCCCAAGTAACTTGCCGAACCAACCCTGGTCTCCAAGTAACTTAATGACCCCTGGGGTTAGGGTTAGAGGAGAATCTTAAAAACGCCACCCCCGGGTTAGGGTTAGGGTTAGGGTTAGGGGAACATGACGCCAATCCCGGTCTCCAAGTAACTTAATGCGACCGATCGAACGTTTTCCCCCTTTACCAAGTAACTTGCCGAACCAACCCTTGTCTCCAAGTAACTTAATGCGACCGATCGAACGTTTTCCCCCTTTCCCAAGTAACTTGCCGAACCAACCCTGGTCTCCAAGTAACTTAATGCGACCGATCGAACGTTTTCCCCCTTTTCCAAGTAACTTGCCGAACCAACCCTGGTCTCCAAGTAACTTAATGCGATCGAACGTGCTATCCCTCCCCTGTTCTCTACTCTAACCCTAACCATTGGAGTTGCAGCCTAAACCTAATCCCAGGAGTTTGCGTTTTCCCCCTTTCCCAAGTAACTTGCCGAACCAACCCTGGTCTCCAAGTAACTTAATGACCCCTGGGGTTAGGGTTAGAGGAGAATCTTAAAAACGCCACCCCCGGGTTAGGGTTAGGGTTAGGGTTAGGGGAACATGACGCCAATCCCGGTCTCCAAGTAACTTAATGCGACCGATCGAACGTTTTCCCCCTTTCCCAAGTAACTTGCCGAACCAACCCTGGTCTCCAAGTAACTTAATGCGACCGATCGAACGTTTTCCCCCTTTCCCAAGTAACTTGCCGAACCAACCCTGGTCTCCAAGTAACTTAATGCGACCGATCGAACGTTTTCCACCTTTCCCAAGTAACTTGCCGAACCAACCCTGGTCTCCAAGTAACTTAATGCGATCGAACGTGCTATCCCTCCCCTGTTCTCTACTCTAACCCTAACCATTGGAGTTGCAGCCTAAACCTAATCCCAGGAGTTTGCGTTTTCCCCCTTTCCCAAGTAACTTGCCGAACCAACCCTGGTCTCCAAGTAACTTAATGACCCCTGGGGTTAGGGTTAGAGAAGTGTCTTAAAAACGCCACCCCCGGGTTAGGGTTAGGGTTAGGGTTAGGGTTAGGGGTTAGGGTTAGGGTTAGGGGTTAGGGGTTAGGGTTAGGGTTAGGGTTAGGGTTAGGGTTAGGGTTAGGGTTAGGGTTAGGGTTCGACAACTGTCTTAATGCGTTTTCCCAGTTCCCCAAGTGTCTTAATGCGTTTTCCCGGTTCCCCAAGTGTCTTAATGCGTTTTCCCGGTTCCCCAAGTGTCTTAATGCGTTTTCCCGGTTCCCCAAGTGTCTTAATGCGTTTTCCCGGTTCCCCAAGTGTCTTAATGCGTTTTCCCGGTTCCCCAAGTGTCTTAATGCGATCGAACGTGCTATCCCTCCCCTGTTCTCTACTCTAACCCTAACCATTGGAGTTGCAGCCTAAACCTAATCCCAGGAGTTTGCGTTTTCCCCCTTTCCCAAGTAACTTGCCGAACCAACCCTGGTCTCCAAGTGTCTTAATGCGATCGAACGTGCTATCCCTCCCCTGTTCTCTACTCTAACCCTAACCATTGGAGTTGCAGCCTAAACCTAATCCCAGGAGTTTGCGTTTTCCCCCTTTCCCAAGTAACTTGCCGAACCAACCCTGGTCTCCAAGTGTCTTAATGACCCCTGGGGTTAGGGTTAGAGAAGTGTCTTAAAAACGCCACCCCCGGGTTAGGGTTAGGGTTAGGGTTAGGGTTAGGGTTAGGGTTAGGGTTAGGGTTCGACAACTGTCTTAATGCGTTTTCCCAGTTCCCCAAGTGTCTTAATGCGTTTTCCCGGTTCCCCAAGTGACTTAATGCGTTTTCCCGGTTCCCCAAGTGTCTTAATGCGTTTTCCCGGTTCCCCAAGTGTCTTAATGCGTTTTCCCGGTTCCCCAAGTGTCTTAATGCGTTTTCCCGGTTCCCCAAGTGTCTTAATGCGATCGAACGTGCTATCCCTCCCCTGTTCTCTACTCTAACCCTAACCATTGGAGTTGCAGCCTAAACCTAATCCCAGGAGTTTGCGTTTTCCCCCTTTCCCAAGTAACTTGCCGAACCAACCCTGGTCTCCAAGTGTCTTAATGCGATCGAACGTGCTATCCCTCCCCTGTTCTCTACTCTAACCCTAACCATTGGAGTTGCAGCCTAAACCTAATCCCAGGAGTTTGCGTTTTCCCCCTTTCCCAAGTAACTTGCCGAACCAACCCTGGTCTCCAAGTGTCTTAATGACCCCTGGGGTTAGGGTTAGAGAAGTGTCTTAAAAACGCCACCCCCGGGTTAGGGTTAGGGTTAGGGTTAGGGTTAGGGTTAGGGTTCGACAACTGTCTTAATGCGTTTTCCCAGTTCCCCAAGTGTCTTAATGCGTTTTCCCGGTTCCCCAAGTGTCTTAATGCGTTTTCCCGGTTCCCCAAGTGTCTTAATGCGTTTTCCCGGTTCCCCAAGTGTCTTAATGCGTTTTCCCGGTTCCCCAAGTGTCTTAATGCGTTTTCCCGGTTCCCCAAGTGTCTTAATGCGATCGAACGTGCTATCCCTCCCCTGTTCTCTACTCTAACCCTAACCATTGGAGTTGCAGCCTAAACCTAATCCCAGGAGTTTGCGTTTTCCCCCTTTCCCAAGTAACTTGCCGAACCAACCCTGGTCTCCAAGTGTCTTAATGCGATCGAACGTGCTATCCCTCCCCTGTTCTCTACTCTAACCCTAACCATTGGAGTTGCAGCCTAAACCTAATCCCAGGAGTTTGCGTTTTCCCCCTTTCCCAAGTAACTTGCCGAACAAACCCTGGTCTCCAAGTGTCTTAATGACCCCTGGGGTTAGGGTTAGAGAAGTGTCTTAAAAACGCCACCCCCGGGTTAGGGTTAGGGTTAGGGTTAGGGTTAGGGTTAGGGTTAGGGTTCGACAACTGTCTTAATGCGTTTTCCCAGTTCCCCAAGTGTCTTAATGCGTTTTCCCGGTTCCCCAAGTGTCTTAATGCGTTTTCCCGGTTCCCCAAGTGTCTTAATGCGTTTTCCCGGTTCCCCAAGTGTCTTAGGGTTAGGGTTAGGGTTAGGGTTAGGGTTAGGGTTAGGGTTAGGGTTAGGGTTAGGGTTCGACAACTGTCTTAATGCGTTTTCCCAGTTCCCCAAGTGTCTTAATGCGTTTTCCCGGTTCCCCAAGTGTCTTAATGCGTTTTCCCGGTTCCCCAAGTGTCTTAATGCGTTTTCCCGGGTCCCCAAGTGTCTTAATGCGTTTTCCCGGTTCCCCAAGTGTCTTAATGCGTTTTCCCGGTTCCCCAAGTGTCTTAATGCGATCGAACGTGCTATCCCTCCCCTGTTCTCTACTCTAACCCTAACCATTGGAGTTGCAGCCTAAACCTAATCCCAGGAGTTTGCGTTTTCCCCCTTTCCCAAGTAACTTGCCGAACCAACCCTGGTCTCCAAGTGTCTTAATGCGATCGAACGTGCTATCCCTCCCCTGTTCTCTACTCTAACCCTAACCATTGGAGTTGCAGCCTAAACCTAATCCCAGGAGTTTGCGTTTTCCCCCTTTCCCAAGTAACTTGCCGAACCAACCCTGGTCTCCAAGTGTCTTAATGACCCCTGGGGTTAGGGTTAGAGAAGTGTCTTAAAAACGCCACCCCCGGGTTAGGGTTAGGGTTAGGGTTAGGGTTAGGGTTAGGGTTAGGGTTAGGGTTCGACAACTGTCTTAATGCGTTTTCCCAGTTCCCCAAGTGTCTTAATGCGTTTTCCTGGTTCCCCAAGTGTCTTAATGCGTTTTCCCGGTTCCCCAAGTGTCTTAATGCGTTTTCCCGGTTCCCCAAGTGTCTTAATGCGTTTTCCCGGTTCCCCAAGTGTCTTACTGCGTTTTCCCGGTTCCCCAAGTGTCTTAATGCGTTTTCCCGGTGCCCCAAGTGTCTTAATGCGATCGAACGTGCTATCCCTCCCCTGTTCTCTACTCTAACCCTAACCATTGGAGTTGCAGCCTAAACCTAATCCCAGGAGTTTGCGTTTTCCCCCTTTCCCAAGTAACTTGCCGAACCAACCCTGGTCTCCAAGTGTCTTAATGACCCCTGGGGTTAGGGTTAGAGAAGTGTCTTAAAAACGCCACCCCCGGGTTAGGGTTAGGGTTAGGGTTAGGGTTAGGGTTAGGGTACCTTAGGGTTAGGGTTAGGGTTAGGGTTAGGGTTAGGGTTAGGGTTCGACAACTGTCTTAATGCGTTTTCCCAGTTCCCCAAGTGTCTTAATGCGTTTTCCCGGTTCCCCAAGTGTCTTAATGCGTTTTCCCGGTTCCCCAAGTGTCTTAATGCGTTTTCCCGGTTCCCCAAGTGTCTTAATGCGTTTTCCCGGTTCCCCAAGTGTCTTAATGCGATCGAACGTGCTATCCCTCCCCTGTTCTCTACTCTAACCCTAACCATTGGAGTTGCAGCCTAAACCTAATCCCAGGAGTTTGCGTTTTCCCCCTTTCCCAAGTAACTTGCCGAACCAACCCTGGTCTCCAAGTGTCTTAATGCGATCGAATGTGCTATCCCTCCCCTGTTCTCTACTCTAACCCTAACCATTGGAGTTGCAGCCTAAACCTAATCCCAGGAGTTTGCGTTTTCCCCCTTTCCCAAGTAACTTGCCGAACCAACCCTGGTCTCCAAGTGTCTTAATGACCCCTGGGGTTAGGGTTAGAGAAGTGTCTTAAAAACGCCACCCCCGGGTTAGGGTTAGGGTTAGGGTTAGGGTTAGGGTTAGGGTTAGGGTTCGACAACTGTCTTAATGCGTTTTCCCAGTTCCCCAAGTGTCTTAATGCGTTTTCCCGGTTCCCCAAGTGTCTTAATGCGTTTTCCCGGTTCCCCAAGTGTCTTAATGCGTTTTCCCGGTTCCCCAAGTGTCTTAATGCGTTTTCCCGGTTCCCCAAGTGTCTTAATGCGTTTTCCCGGTTCCCCAAGTGTCTTAATGCGATCGAACGTGCTATCCCTCCCCTGTTCTCTACTCTAACCCTAACCATTGGAGTTGCAGCCTAAACCTAATCCCAGGAGTTTGCGTTTTCCCCCTTTCCCAAGTAACTTGCCGAACCAACCCTGGTCTCCAAGTGTCTTAATGCGATCGAACGTGCTATCCCTCCCCTGTTCTCTACTCTAACCCTAACCATTGGAGTTGCAGCCTAAACCTAATCCCAGGAGTTTGCGTTTTCCCCCTTTCCCAAGTAACTTGCCGAACCAACCCTGGTCTCCAAGTGTCTTAATGACCCCTGGGGTTAGGGTTAGAGAAGTGTCTTAAAAACGCCACCCCCGGGTTAGGGTTAGGGTTAGGGTTAGGGTTAGGGTTAGGGTTCGACAACTGTCTTAATGCGTTTTCCCAGTTCCCCAAGTGTCTTAATGCGTTTTCCCGGTTCCCCAAGTGTCTTAATGCGTTTTCCCGGTTCCCCAAGTGTCTTAATGCGTTTTCCCGGTTCCCCAAGTGTCTTAATGCGTTTTCCCGGTTCCCCAAGTGTCTTAATGCGTTTTCCCGGTTCCCCAAGTGTCTTAATGCGATCGAACGTGCTATCCCTCCCCTGTTCTCTACTCTAACCCTAACCATTGGAGTTGCAGCCTAAACCTAATCCCAGGAGTTTGCGTTTTCCCCCTTTCCCAAGTAACTTGCCGAACCAACCCTGGTCTCCAAGTGTCTTAATGCGATCGAACGTGCTATCCCTCCCCTGTTCTCTACTCTAACCCTAACCATTGGAGTTGCAGCCTAAACCTAATCCCAGGAGTTTGCGTTTTCCCCCTTTCCCAAGTAACTTGCCGAACCAACCCTGGTCTCCAAGTGTCTTAATGACCCCTGGGGTTAGGGTTAGAGAAGTGTCTTAAAAACGCCACCCCCGGGTTAGGGTTAGGGTTAGGGTTAGGGTTAGGGTTAGTGTTAGGGTTCGACAACTGTCTTAATGCGTTTTCCCAGTTCCCCAAGTGTCTTAATGCGTTTTCCCGGTTCCCCAAGTGTCTTAATGCGTTTTCCCGGTTCCCCAAGTGTCTTAATGCGTTTTCCCGGTTCCCCAAGTGTCTTAGGGTTAGGGTTAGGGTTAGGGTTAGGGTTAGGGTTAGGGTTCGACAACTGTCTTAATGCGTTTTCCCAGTTCCCCAAGTGTCTTAATGCGTTTTCCCGGTTCCCCAAGTGTCTTAATGCGTTTTCCCGGTTCCCCAAGTGTCTTAATGCGTTTTCCCGGTTCCCCAAGTGTCTTAATGCGTTTTCCCGGTTCCCCAAGTGTCTTAATGCGTTTTCCCGGTTCCCCAAGTGTCTTAATGCGATCGAACGTGCTATCCCTCCCCTGTTCTCTACTCTAACCCTAACCATTGGAGTTGCAGCCTAAACCTAATCCCAGGAGTTTGCGTTTTCCCCCTTTCCCAAGTAACTTGCCGAACCAACCCTGGTCTCCAAGTGTCTTAATGCGATCGAACGTGCTATCCCTCCCCTGTTCTCTACTCTAACCCTAACCATTGGAGTTGCAGCCTAAACCTAATCCCAGGAGTTTGCGTTTTCCCCCTTTCCCAAGTAACTTGCCGAACCAACCCTGGTCTCCAAGTGTCTTAATGACCCCTGGGGTTAGGGTTAGAGAAGTGTCTTAAAAACGCCACCCTCGGGTTAGGGTTAGGGTTAGGGTTAGGGTTAGGGTTAGGGTTAGGGTTAGGGTTCGACAACTGTCTTAATGCGTTTTCCCAGTTCCCCAAGTGTCTTAATGCGTTTTCCCGGTTCCCCAAGTGTCTTAATGCGTTTTCCCGGTTCCCCAAGTGTCTTAATGCGTTTTCCCGGTTCCCCAAGTGTCTTAATGCGTTTTCCCGGTTCCCCAAGTGTCTTAATGCGTTTTCCCGGTTCCCCAAGTGTCTTAATGCGATCGAACGTGCTATCCCTCCCCTGTTCTCTACTCTAACCCTAACCATTGGAGTTGCAGCCTAAACCTAATCCCAGGAGTTTGCGTTTTCCCCCTTTCCCAAGTAACTTGCCGAACCAACCCTGGTCTCCAAGTGTCTTAATGCGATCGAACGTGCTATCCCTCCCCTGTTCTCTACTCTAACCCTAACCATTGGAGTTGCAGCCTAAACCTAATCCCAGGAGTTTGCGTTTTCCCCCTTTCCCAAGTAACTTGCCGAACCAACCCTGGTCTCCAAGTGTCTTAATGACCCCTGGGGTTAGGGTTAGAGAAGTGTCTTAAAAACGCCACCCTCGGGTTAGGGTTAGGGTTAGGGTTAGGGTTAGGGTTAGGGTTCGACAACTGTCTTAATGCGTTTTCCCAGTTCCCCAAGTGTCTTAATGCGTTTTCCCGGTTCCCCAAGTGTCTTAATGCGTTTTCCCGGTTCCCCAAGTGTCTTAATGCGTTTTCCCGGTTCCCCAAGTGTCTTAATGCGTTTTCCCGGTTCCCCAAGTGTCTTAATGCGTTTTCCCGGTTCCCCAAGTGTCTTAATGCGATCGAACGTGCTATCCCTCCCCTGTTCTCTACTCTAACCCTAACCATTGGAGTTGCAGCCTAAACCTAATCCCAGGAGTTTGCGTTTTCCCCCTTTCCCAAGTAACTTGCCGAACCAACCCTGGTCTCCAAGTGTCTTAATGCGATCGAACGTGCTATCCCTCCCCTGTTCTCTACTCTAACCCTAACCATTGGAGTTGCAGCCTAAACCTAATCCCAGGAGTTTGCGTTTTCCCCCTTTCCCAAGTAACTTGCCGAACCAACCCTGGTCTCCAAGTGTCTTAATGACCCCTGGGGTTAGGGTTAGAGAAGTGTCTTAAAAACGCCACCCCCGGGTTAGGATTAGGGTTAGGGTTAGGGTTAGGGTTAGGGTTAGGGTTCGACAACTGTCTTAATGCGTTTTCCCAGTTCCCCAAGTGTCTTAATGCGTTTTCCCGGTTCCCCAAGTGTCTTAATGCGTTTTCCCGGTTCCCCAAGTGTCTTAATGCGTTTTCCCGGTTCCCCAAGTGTCTTAATGCGTTTTCCCGGTTCCCCAAGTGTCTTAATGCGTTTTCCCGGTTCCCCAAGTGTCTTAATGCGATCGAACGTGCTATCCCTCCCCTGTTCTCTACTCTAACCCTAACCATTGGAGTTGCAGCCTAAACCTAATCCCAGGAGTTTGCGTTTTCCCCCTTTCCCAAGTAACTTGCCGAACCAACCTGTTATGGCTGGCAATCAGGCAACACAGCGTGCAGTAATCAGCGCACATACAGAGATCTGGCAAAAACCCAAAACAATAGGACGAGCTCTGAGACGTGGAATCTCTGTAGACTGCAGTACCTGATCTATCCTCACACAACTGGAAGCAGCAGTGGATTGCGCCTATAACTACCTATGCAACTCGGCACTGCCTGAGGAGCTGACTAGCCTGAAGATAGAAATACAAGCCTGACTTACCTCAGAGAAATACCCCAAAGGAATAGGCAGCCCCCACATATAATGACTGTTAGCAAGATGAAAAGACAAACGTAGGAATGAAATAGATTCAGCAAAGTGAGGCCCGATATTCTAGACAGAGCGAGGATAGCAAAGAGAACTATGCAGTCTACAAAAAACCCTAAAACGAAAACCACGCAAAGGGGCAAAAAAGACCCACCGTGCCGAACTAACAGCACGGCGGTGCACCCCTTTGCTTCTCAGAGCTTCCAGCAAAAGATAATAACAAGCTGGACAGAAAAAACAGAAAACAAACTAGAAGCACTTATCTAGCAGAGCAGCAGGCCCAAGGAAAGATGCAGTAGCTCAGATCCAACACTGGAACATTGACAAGGAGCAAGGAAGACAGACTTAGGTGGAGCTAAATAGCAAGGCAGCCAACGAGCTCACCAAAACACCTGAGGGAGGACGCCCAGAGACTGCAATACCACTTGTGACCACAGAATTCACAACAGTACCCCCCCCTTGAGAAGGGGTCACCGAACCCTCACCAGAACCCCCAGGCCGACCAGGATGAGCCACATGAAAGGCACGAACAAGATCTGGGGCATGGACATCAGAGGCAAAAACCCAGGAATTATCTTCCTGAGCATAACCCTTCCATTTGACCAGATACTGGAGTTTCCGTCTAGAGACACGAGAATCCAAAATCTTCTCCACAATATACTCCAATTCCCCCTCCACCAAAACAGGGGCAGGAGGCTCCACAGATGGAACCATAGGTGCCACGTATCTCCTCAACAACGACCTATGGAATACATTATGTATGGAAAAGGAGTCTGGGAGGGTCAGACGAAAAGACACCGGATTGAGAATCTCAGAAATCCTATACGGACCAATAAAACGAGGTTTAAATTTAGGAGAGGAAACCTTCATAGGTATATGACGAGAAGATAACCAAACCAGATCCCCAACACGAAGTCGGGGTCCCACACGGCGTCTGCGATTAGCGAAAAGCTGAGCCTTCTCCTGGGACAAGGTCAAATTGTCCACTACCTGAGTCCAGATCTGCTGCAACCTGTCCACCACATAATCCACACCAGGACAGTCCGAAGACTCAACCTGTCCTGAAGAGAAACGAGGATGGAACCCAGAATTGCAGAAAAATGGAGAGACCAAGGTAGCCGAGCTGGCCCGATTATTAAGGGCGAACTCAGCCAACGGCAAAAATGACACCCAATCATCCTGGTCAGCGGAAACAAAACATCTCAGATATGTTTCCAAGGTCTGATTGGTTCGTTCGGTCTGGCCATTAGTCTGAGGATGGAAGGCCGAGGAAAAAGATAGGTCAATGCCCATCCTACCACAAAAGGCTCGCCAGAACCTTGAGACAAACTGGGAACCTCTGTCAGAAACAATATTCTCAGGAATGCCATGCAAACGAACCACATGCTGGAAGAACAAAGGCACCAAATCAGAGGAGGAAGGCAATTTAACCAAGGGCACCAGATGGACCATTTTAGAAAAGCGATCACAGACCACCCAAATGACAGACATCTTTTGAGAAACGGGAAGGTCAGAAATGAAATCCATCGAAATATGTGTCCAAGGCCTCTTCGGGACCGGCAAGGGCAAAAGCAACCCACTGGCACGTGAACAGCAGGGCTTAGCCCTAGCACAAATTCCACAGGACTGCACAAAAGCACGCACATCCCGCGACAGAGACGGCCACCAAAAGGATCTAGCAACCAACTCCCTGGTACCAAAGATTCCTGGATGACCGGCCAGCACCGAACAATGAAGTTCAGAGATAACTTTACTAGTCCACCTATCAGGGACGAACAGTTTCTCGGCCGGACAACGATCAGGTTTATTAGCCTGAAATTTCTGCAACACTCTCCGCAAATCAGGGGAGATGGCAGACACAATGACTCCTTCCTTGAGGATACTCGCCGGCTCAGATAACCCCGGAGAGTCGGGCACAAAACTCCTAGACAGAGCATCCGCCTTCACATTTTTAGAGCCCGGAAGGTATGAAATCACAAAATCAAAACGAGCAAAAAATAACGACCAACGGGCCTGTCTAGGATTCAAGCGCTTGGCAGACTCAAGATAAGTAAGGTTCTTATGATCAGTCAAAACCACCACGCGATGCTTAGCACCCTCAAGCCAATGACGCCACTCCTCGAATGCCCACTTCATGGCCAGCAACTCTCGGTTGCCCACATCATAATTACGCTCAGCAGCAGAAAATTTCCTGGAAAAGAAAGCACATGGTTTGAACACTGAGCAACCAGAACCTCTCTGTGACAAAACCGCCCCTGCACCAATCTCAGAAGCATCAACCTCGACCTGGAACGGAAGAGAAACATCAGGTTGACACAACACAGGGGCACAGCAAAAACGACGCTTCAACTCCTGAAAAGCTTCCACGGCAGCAGAAGACCAATTAACCAAATCAGCACCCTTCTTGGTCAAATCGGTCAATGGTCTGGCAATGCTAGAAAAATTACAGATGAAGCGACGATAAAAATTAGCAAAGCCCAGGAATTTCTGCAAACTTTTTAGAGATGTCGGCTGAGTCCAATCCTGGATGGCCTGAACCTTAACCGGATCCATCTCGATAGTAGAAGGGGAAAAGATGAACCCCAAAAATGAAACTTTCTGCACACCGAAGAGACACTTTGATCCCTTCACAAACAAGGAATTAGCACGCAGTACCTGGAAAACCATTCTGACTTGCTTTACATGAGACTCCCAATCATCTGAGAAGATCAAAATGTCATCCAAGTAAACAATCAAGAATTTATCCAGATACTCACGAAAAATGTCATGCATAAAAGACTGAAAAACAGATGGAGCATTGGCAAGTCCGAACGGCATCACCAGATACTCAAAATGACCCTCGGGCGTATTAAATGCCGTTTTCCATTCATCTCCCTGCCTGATTCTCACCAGATTATACGCACCACGAAGATCAATCTTAGTAAACCAACTAGCCCCCTTAATCCGAGCAAACAAGTCAGAAATCAATGGCAAGGGATACTGAAACTTAACAGTGATCTTATTAAGAAGGCGGTAATCAATACACGGTCTTAGCGAACCATCCTTCTTGGCTACAAAAAAGAACCCTGCTCCCAATGGTGACGACGATGGGCGAATATGTCCCTTCTCCAGGGACTCCTTCACATAACTGCGCATAGCGGTGTGTTCAGGTACGGACAAATTAAATAAACGACCCTTAGGGAATTTACTACCAGGAATCAAATCGATAGCACAATCACAATTCCTATGCGGAGGAAGGGCATCAGACTTGGACTCTTCAAATACATCCTGAAAGTCCGACAAGAACTCTGGGATGTCAGAAGGAATGGATGACGAAATAGACAAAAATGGAACATCACCATGTACTCCCTGACAACCCCAGCTGGTTACCGACATAGAGTTCCAATCCAATACTGGATTATGGGTTTGTAGCCATGGCAACCCCAACACGACCACATCATGCAAATTATGCAGTACCAAAAAGCGAATAACTTCCTGATGTGCAGGAGCCATGCACATGGTCAGCTGGGCCCAGTACTGAGGCTTATTCTTGGCCAGAGGTGTAGCATCAATTCCTCTCAACGGAATAGGACACCGCAAAGGCTCCAAGAAAAATCCACAACGTTTAGCATAATCCAAATCCATCAGATTCAGGGCAGCGCCTGAATCCACAAACGCCATGACAGAATATGATGACAAAGAGCACATTAAGGTAATGGACAAAAGGAATTTGGACTGTACAGTACCAATAACGGCAGAGCTATCGAACCGCCTAGTGCGTTTAGGACAATTAGAAATAGCATGAGTAGAATCACCACAATAGAAACACAGTCTGTTCAGACGTCTGTGTTCGTGCCGTTCTACTTTAGTCATAGTCCTGTTGCACTGCATAGGCTCAGGCTTACTCTCAGACAATACCGCCAGATGGTGCACAGATTTACGCTCGCGCAAGCGACGACCGATCTGAATGGCCAAGGACATAGACTCATTCAAACCAGCAGGCATAGGAAATCCCACCATTACATCCTTAAGAGCTTCAGAGAGACCCTTTCTGAACAAAGCCGCTAGTGCAGATTCATTCCACAGAGTGAGTACTGACCATTTTCTAAATTTCTGACAATATAGTTCTACATCATCCTGACCCTGGCATAAAGCCAGCAGATTTTTCTCAGCTTGATCCACTGAATTAGGCTCATCGTAAAGCAATCCCAGCGCCTGGAAAAATGCATCAATATTACTCAATGCAGAATCTCCTGGTGCAAGAGAAAACGCCCAGTCCTGTGGGTCGCCGCGCAAAAAAGAAATAATAATCAAAACCTGTTGAATAGGATTACCAGAAGAATGAGGTTTCAAGGCCAAAAATAGCTTACAATTATTTCTGAAGCTCAGGAACTTAGTTCTGTCACCAAAAAACAAATCAGGAATCGGAATTCTTGGTTCTAGCATCGATTTCTGATCAATAGTATCTTGAATCTTTTGTACATTTACAACGAGATTATCCATTGAGGAGCACAGAGCCTGAATATCCATGTCCACAGCTGTGTCCTGAAGCACTCTAATGTCTAGGGGAAAAAAAAGACTGAAGACAGAGCTAAGAAAAAAAAATGATGTCAGGATTTCTTTTTTCCCTCTATTGGAAATCATTGAATTGGCTCCTTGTACTGTTATGGCTGGCAATCAGGCAACACAGCGTGCAGTAATCAGCGCACATACAGAGATCTGGCAAAAACCCAAAACAATAGGACGAGCTCTGAGACGTGGAATCTCTGTAGACTGCAGTACCTGATCTATCCTCACACAACTGGAAGCAGCAGTGGATTGCGCCTATAACTACCTATGCAACTCGGCACTGCCTGAGGAGCTGACTAGCCTGAAGATAGAAATACAAGCCTGACTTACCTCAGAGAAATACCCCAAAGGAATAGGCAGCCCCCACATATAATGACTGTTAGCAAGATGAAAAGACAAACGTAGGAATGAAATAGATTCAGCAAAGTGAGGCCCGATATTCTAGACAGAGCGAGGATAGCAAAGAGAACTATGCAGTCTACAAAAAACCCTAAAACGAAAACCACGCAAAGGGGCAAAAAAGACCCACCGTGCCGAACTAACAGCACGGCGGTGCACCCCTTTGCTTCTCAGAGCTTCCAGCAAAAGATAATAACAAGCTGGACAGAAAAAACAGAAAACAAACTAGAAGCACTTATCTAGCAGAGCAGCAGGCCCAAGGAAAGATGCAGTAGCTCAGATCCAACACTGGAACATTGACAAGGAGCAAGGAAGACAGACTTAGGTGGAGCTAAATAGCAAGGCAGCCAACGAGCTCACCAAAACACCTGAGGGAGGACGCCCAGAGACTGCAATACCACTTGTGACCACAGAATTCACAACACCAACCCTGGTCTCCAAGTGTCTTAATGCGATCGAACGTGCTATCCCTCCCCTGTTCTCTACTCTAACCCTAACCATTGGAGTTGCAGCCTAAACCTAATCCCAGGAGTTTGCGTTTTCCCCCTTTCCCAAGTAACTTGCCGAACCAACCCTGGTCTCCAAGTGTCTTAATGACCCCTGGGGTTAGGGTTAGAGAAGTGTCTTAAAAACGCCACCCCCGGGTTAGGGTTAGGGTTAGGGTTAGGGTTAGGGTTAGGGTTAGGGTTAGGGTTCGACAACTGTCTTAATGCGTTTTCCCAGTTCCCCAAGTGTCTTAATGCGTTTTCCCGGTTCCCCAAGTGTCTTAATGCGTTTTCCCGGTTCCCCAAGTGTCTTAATGCGTTTTCCCGGTTCCCCAAGTGTCTTAGGGTTAGGGTTAGGGTTAGGGTTAGGGTTAGGGTTAGGGTTCGACAACTGTCTTAATGCGTTTTCCCAGTTCCCCAAGTGTCTTAATGCGTTTTCCCGGTTCCCCAAGTGTCTTAATGCGTTTTCCCGGTTCCCCAAGTGTCTTAATGCGTTTTCCCGGTTCCCCAAGTGTCTTAATGCGTTTTCCCGGTTCCCCAAGTGTCTTAATGCGTTTTCCCGGTTCCCCAAGTGTCTTAATGCGATCGAACGTGCTATCCCTCCCCTGTTCTCTACTCTAACCCTAACCATTGGAGTTGCAGCCTAAACCTAATCCCAGGAGTTTGCGTTTTCCCCCTTTCCCAAGTAACTTGCCGAACCAACCCTGGTCTCCAAGTGTCTTAATGCGATCGAACGTGCTATCCCTCCCCTGTTCTCTACTCTAACCCTAACCATTGGAGTTGCAGCCTAAACCTAATCCCAGGAGTTTGCGTTTTCCCCCTTTCCCAAGTAACTTGCCGAACCAACCCTGGTCTCCAAGTGTCTTAATGACCCCTGGGGTTAGGGTTAGAGAAGTGTCTTAAAAACGCCACCCCCGGGTTAGGGTTAGGGTTAGGGTTAGGGTTAGGGTTCGACAACTGTCTTAATGCGTTTTCCCAGTTCCCCAAGTGTCTTAATGCGTTTTCCTGGTTCCCCAAGTGTCTTAATGCGTTTTCCCGGTTCCCCAAGTGTCTTAATGCGTTTTCCCGGTTCCCCAAGTGTCTTAATGCGTTTTCCCGGTTCCCCAAGTGTCTTAATGCGTTTTCCCGGTTCCCCAAGTGTCTTACTGCGTTTTCCCGGTTCCCCAAGTGTCTTAATGCGTTTTCCCGGTTCCCCAAGTGTCTTAATGCGTTTTCCCGGTTCCCCAAGTGTCTTAATGCGATCGAACGTGCTATCCCTCCCCTGTTCTCTACTCTAACCCTAACCATTGGAGTTGCAGCCTAAACCTAATCCCAGGAGTTTGCGTTTTCCCCCTTTCCCAAGTAACTTGCCGAACCAACCCTGGTCTCCAAGTGTCTTAATGACCCCTGGGGTTAGGGTTAGAGAAGTGTCTTAAAAACGCCACCCCCGGGTTAGGGTTAGGGTTAGGGTTAGGGTTAGGGTTAGGGTTAGGGTTCGACAACTGTCTTATTGCGTTTTCCCAGTTCCCCAAGTGTCTTAATGCGTTTTCCCGGTTCCCCAAGTGTCTTAATGCGTTTTCCCGGTTCCCCAAGTGTCTTAATGCGTTTTCCCGGGTCCCCAAGTGTCTTAATGCGTTTTCCCGGTTCCCCAAGTGTCTTAATGCGTTTTCCCGGTTCCCCAAGTGTCTTAATGCGATCGAACGTGCTATCCCTCCCCTGTTCTCTACTCTAACCCTAACCATTGGAGTTGCAGCCTAAACCTAATCCCAGGAGTTTGCGTTTTCCCCCTTTCCCAAGTAACTTGCCGAACCAACCCTGGTCTCCAAGTGTCTTAATGACCCCTGGGGTTAGGGTTAGAGAAGTGTCTTAAAAACGCCACCCCCGGGTTAGGGTTAGGGTTAGGGTTAGGGTTAGGGTTAGGGTTAGGGTTAGGGTTAGGGTTCGACAACTGTCTTAATGCGTTTTCCCAGTTCCCCAAGTGTCTTAATGCGTTTTCCTGGTTCCCCAAGTGTCTTAATGCGTTTTCCCGGTTCCCCAAGTGTCTTAATGCGTTTTCCCGGTTCCCCAAGTGTCTTACTGCGTTTTCCCGGTTCCCCAAGTGTCTTAATGCGTTTTCCCGGTTCCCCAAGTGTCTTAATGCGATCGAACGTGCTATCCCTCCCCTGTTCTCTACTCTAACCCTAACCATTGGAGTTGCAGCCTAAACCTAATCCCAGGAGTTTGCGTTTTCCCCCTTTCCCAAGTAACTTGCCGAACCAACCCTGGTCTCCAAGTGTCTTAATGACCCCTGGGGTTAGGGTTAGAGAAGTGTCTTAAAAACGCCACCCCCGGGTTAGGGTTAGGGTTAGGGTTAGGGTTAGGGTTAGGGTTAGGGTACCTTAGGGTTAGGGTTAGGGTTAGGGTTAGGGTTAGGGTTAGGGTTCGACAACTGTCTTAATGCGTTTTCCCAGTTCCCCAAGTGTCTTAATGCGTTTTCCCGGTTCCCCAAGTGTCTTAATGCGTTTTCCCGGTTCCCCAAGTGTCTTAATGCGTTTTCCCGGTTCCCCAAGTGTTTTAATGCGTTTTCCCGGTTCCCCAAGTGTCTTAATGCGTTTTCCCGGTTCCCCAAGTGTCTTAATGCGATCGAACGTGCTATCCCTCCCCTGTTCTCTACTCTAACCCTAACCATTGGAGTTGCAGCCTAAACCTAATCCCAGGAGTTTGCGTTTTCCCCCTTTCCCAAGTAACTTGCCGAACCAACCCTGGTCTCCAAGTGTCTTAATGCGATCGAACGTGCTATCCCTCCCCTGTTCTCTACTCTAACCCTAACCATTGGAGTTGCAGCCTAAACCTAATCCCAGGAGTTTGCGTTTTCCCCCTTTCCCAAGTAACTTGCCGAACCAACCCTGGTCTCCAAGTGTCTTAATGACCCCTGGGGTTAGGGTTAGAGAAGTGTCTTAAAAACGCCACCCCCGGGTTAGGGTTAGGGTTAGGGTTAGGGTTAGGGTTAGGGTTCGACAACTGTCTTAATGCGTTTTCCCAGTTCCCCAAGTGTCTTAATGCGTTTTCCCGGTTCCCCAAGTGTCTTAATGCGTTTTCCCGGTTCCCCAAGTGTCTTAATGCGTTTTCCCGGTTCCCCAAGTGTCTTAATGCGTTTTCCCGGTTCCCCAAGTGTCTTAATGCGTTTTCCCGGTTCCCCAAGTGTCTTAATGCGATCGAACGTGCTATCCCTCCCCTGTTCTCTACTCTAACCCTAACCATTGGAGTTGCAGCCTAAACCTAATCCCAGGAGTTTGCGTTTTCCCCCTTTCCCAAGTAACTTGCCGAACCAACCCTGGTCTCCAAGTGTCTTAATGCGATCGAACGTGCTATCCCTCCCCTGTTCTCTACTCTAACCCTAACCATTGGAGTTGCAGCCTAAACCTAATCCCAGGAGTTTGCGTTTTCCCCCTTTCCCAAGTAACTTGCCGAACCAACCCTGGTCTCCAAGTGTCTTAATGACCCCTGGGGTTAGGGTTAGAGAAGTGTCTTAAAAACGCCACCCCCGGGTTAGGGTTAGGGTTAGGGTTAGGGTTAGGGTTAGGGTTAGGGTTAGGGTTCGACAACTGTCTTAATGCGTTTTCCCAGTTCCCCAAGTGTCTTAATGCGTTTTCCCGGTTCCCCAAGTGTCTTAATGCGTTTTCCCGGTTCCCCAAGTGTCTTAATGCGTTTTCCCGGTTCCCCAAGTGTCTTAATGCGTTTTCCCGGTTCCCCAAGTGTCTTAATGCGTTTTCCCGGTTCCCCAAGTGTCTTAATGCGATCGAACGTGCTATCCCTCCCCTGTTCTCTACTCTAACCCTAACCATTGGAGTTGCAGCCTAAACCTAATCCCAGGAGTTTGCGTTTTCCCCCTTTCCCAAGTAACTTGCCGAACCAACCCTGGTCTCCAAGTGTCTTAATGCGATCGAACGTGCTATCCCTCCCCTGTTCTCTACTCTAACCCTAACCATTGGAGTTGCAGCCTAAACCTAATCCCAGGAGTTTGCGTTTTCCCCCTTTCCCAAGTAACTTGCCGAACCAACCCTGGTCTCCAAGTGTCTTAATGACCCCTGGGGTTAGGGTTAGAGAAGTGTCTTAAAAACGCCACCCCCGGGTTAGGGTTAGGGTTAGGGTTAGGGTTAGGGTTAGGGTTAGGGTTCGACAACTGTCTTAATGCGTTTTCCCAGTTCCCCAAGTGTCTTAATGCGTTTTCCCGGTTCCCCAAGTGTCTTAATGCGTTTTCCCGGTTCCCCAAGTGTCTTAATGCGTTTTCCCGGTTCCCCAAGTGTCTTAGGGTTAGGGTTAGGGTTAGGGTTAGGGTTAGGGTTAGGGTTCGACAACTGTCTTAATGCGTTTTCCCAGTTCCCCAAGTGTCTTAATGCGTTTTCCCGGTTCCCCAAGTGTCTTAATGCGTTTTCCCGGTTCCCCAAGTGTCTTAATGCGTTTTCCCGGTTCCCCAAGTGTCTTAATGCGTTTTCCCGGTTCCCCAAGTGTCTTAATGCGTTTTCCCGGTTCCCCAAGTGTCTTAATGCGATCGAACGTGCTATCCCTCCCCTGTTCTCTACTCTAACCCTAACCATTGGAGTTGCAGCCTAAACCTAATCCCAGGAGTTTGCGTTTTCCCCCTTTCCCAAGTAACTTGCCGAACCAACCCTGGTCTCCAAGTGTCTTAATGCGATCGAACGTGCTATCCCTCCCCTGTTCTCTACTCTAACCCTAACCATTGGAGTTGCAGCCTAAACCTAATCCCAGGAGTTTGCGTTTTCCCCCTTTCCCAAGTAACTTGCCGAACCAACCCTGGTCTCCAAGTGTCTTAATGACCCCTGGGGTTAGGGTTAGAGAAGTGTCTTAAAAACGCCACCCCCGGGTTAGGGTTAGGGTTAGGGTTAGGGTTAGGGTTAGGGTTAGGGTTCGACAACTGTCTTAATGCGTTTTCCCAGTTCCCCAAGTGTCTTAATGCGTTTTCCCGGTTCCCCAAGTGTCTTAATGCGTTTTCCCGGTTCCCCAAGTGTCTTAATGCGTTTTCCCGGTTCCCCAAGTGTCTTAATGCGTTTTCCCGGTTCCCCAAGTGTCTTAATGCGTTTTCCCGGTTCCCCAAGTGTCTTAATGCGATCGAACGTGCTATCCCTCCCCTGTTCTCTACTCTAACCCTAACCATTGGAGTTGCAGCCTAAACCTAATCCCAGGAGTTTGCGTTTTCCCCCTTTCCCAAGTAACTTGCCGAACCAACCCTGGTCTCCAAGTGTCTTAATGCGATCGAACGTGCTATCCCTCCCCTGTTCTCTACTCTAACCCTAACCATTGGAGTTGCAGCCTAAACCTAATCCCAGGAGTTTGCGTTTTCCCCCTTTCCCAAGTAACTTGCCGAACCAACCCTGGTCTCCAAGTGTCTTAATGACCCCTGGGGTTAGGGTTAGAGAAGTGTCTTAAAAACGCCACCCCCGGGTTAGGGTTAGGGTTAGGGTTAGGGTTAGGGTTAGGGTTAGGGTTCGACAACTGTCTTAATGCGTTTTCCCAGTTCCCCAAGTGTCTTAATGCGTTTTCCCGGTTCCCCAAGTGTCTTAATGCGTTTTCCCGGTTCCCCAAGTGTCTTAATGCGTTTTCCCGGTTCCCCAAGTGTCTTAATGCGTTTTCCCGGTTCCCCAAGTGTCTTAATGCGTTTTCCCGGTTCCCCAAGTGTCTTAATGCGATCGAACGTGCTATCCCTCCCCTGTTCTCTACTCTAACCCTAACCATTGGAGTTGCAGCCTAAACCTAATCCCAGGAGTTTGCGTTTTCCCCCTTTCCCAAGTAACTTGCCGAACCAACCCTGGTCTCCAAGTGTCTTAATGCGATCGAACGTGCTATCCCTCCCCTGTTCTCTACTCTAACCCTAACCATTGGAGTTGCAGCCTAAACCTAATCCCAGGAGTTTGCGTTTTCCCCCTTTCCCAAGTAACTTGCCGAACCAACCCTGGTCTCCAAGTGTCTTAATGACCCCTGGGGTTAGGGTTAGAGAAGTGTCTTAAAAACGCCACCCCCGGGTTAGGGTTAGGGTTAGGGTTAGGGTTAGGGTTAGGGTTAGGGTTAGGGTTCGACAACTGTCTTAATGCGTTTTCCCAGTTCCCCAAGTGTCTTAATGCGTTTTCCCGGTTCCTCAAGTGTCTTAATGCGTTTTCCCGGTTCCCCAAGTGTCTTAATGCGTTTTCCCGGTTCCCCAAGTGTCTTAGGGTTAGGGTTAGGGTTAGGGTTAGGGTTAGGGTTAGGGTTAGGGTTAGGGTTAGGGTTCGACAACTGTCTTAATGCGTTTTCCCAGTTCCCCAAGTGTCTTAATGCGTTTTCCCGGTTCCCCAAGTGTCTTAATGCGTTTTCCCGGTTCCCCAAGTGTCTTAATGCGTTTTCCCGGTTCCCCAAGTGTCTTAATGCGTTTTCCCGGTTCCCCAAGTGTCTTAATGCGTTTTCCCGGTTCCCCAAGTGTCTTAATGCGATCGAACGTGCTATCCCTCCCCTGTTCTCTACTCTAACCCTAACCATTGGAGTTGCAGCCTAAACCTAATCCCAGGAGTTTGCGTTTTCCCCCTTTCCCAAGTAACTTGCCGAACCAACCCTGGTCTCCAAGTGTCTTAATGCGATCGAACGTGCTATCCCTCCCCTGTTCTCTACTCTAACCCTAACCATTGGAGTTGCAGCCTAAACCTAATCCCAGGAGTTTGCGTTTTCCCCCTTTCCCAAGTAACTTGCCGAACCAACCCTGGTCTCCAAGTGTCTTAATGACCCCTGGGGTTAGGGTTAGAGAAGTGTCTTAAAAACGCCACCCCCGGGTTAGGGTTAGGGTTAGGGTTAGGGTTAGGGTTAGGGTTAGGGTTAGGGTTAGGGTTCGACAACTGTCTTAATGCGTTTTCCCAGTTCCCCAAGTGTCTTAATGCGTTTTCCTGGTTCCCCAAGTGTCTTAATGCGTTTTCCCGGTTCCCCAAGTGTCTTAATGCGTTTTCCCGGTTCCCCAAGTGTCTTAATGCGTTTTCCCGGTTCCCCAAGTGTCTTACTGCGTTTTCCCGGTTCCCCAAGTGTCTTAATGCGTTTTCCCGGTTCCCCAAGTGTCTTAATGCGATCGAACGTGCTATCCCTCCCCTGTTCTCTACTCTAACCCTAACCATTGGAGTTGCAGCCTAAACCTAATCCCAGGAGTTTGCGTTTTCCCCCTTTCCCAAGTAACTTGCCGAACCAACCCTGGTCTCCAAGTGTCTTAATGCGATCGAACGTGCTATCCCTCCCCTGTTCTCTACTCTAACCCTAACCATTGGAGTTGCAGCCTAAACCTAATCCCAGGAGTTTGCGTTTTCCCCCTTTCCCAAGTAACTTGCCGAACCAACCCTGGTCTCCAAGTGTCTTAATGACCCCTGGGGTTAGGGTTAGAGAAGTGTCTTAAAAACGCCACCCCCGGGTTAGGGTTAGGGTTAGGGTTAGGGTTAGGGTTAGGGTTAGGGTTAGGGTTCGACAACTGTCTTAATGCGTTTTCCCAGTTCCCCAAGTGTCTTAATGCGTTTTCCTGGTTCCCCAAGTGTCTTAATGCGTTTTCCCGGTTCCCCAAGTGTCTTAATGCGTTTTCCCGGTTCCCCAAGTGTCTTAATGCGTTTTCCCGGTTCCCCAAGTGTCTTACTGCGTTTTCCCGGTTCCCCAAGTGTCTTAATGCGTTTTCCCGGTTCCCCAAGTGTCTTAATGCGATCGAACGTGCTATCCCTCCCCTGTTCTCTATTCTAACCCTAACCATTGGAGTTGCAGCCTAAACCTAATCCCAGGAGTTTGCGTTTTCCCCCTTTCCCAAGTAACTTGCCGAACCAACCCTGGTCTCCAAGTGTCTTAATGACCCCTGGGGTTAGGGTTAGAGAAGTGTCTTAAAAACGCCACCCCCGGGTTAGGGTTAGGGTTAGGGTTAGGGTTAGGGTTAGGGTTAGGGTTAGGGTTAGGGTTCGACAACTGTCTTAATGCGTTTTCCCAGTTCCCCAAGTGTCTTAATGCGTTTTCCCGGTTCCCCAAGTGTCTTAATGCGTTTTCCCGGTTCCCCAAGTGTCTTAATGCGTTTTCCCGGTTCCCCAAGTGTCTTAATGCGTTTTCCCGGTTCCCCAAGTGTCTTAATGCGTTTTCCCGGTTCCCCAAGTGTCTTAGGGTTAGGGTTAGGGTTAGGGTTAGGGTTAGGGTTAGGGTTAGGGTTAGGGTTCGACAACTGTCTTAATGCGTTTTCCCAGTTCCCCAAGTGTCTTAATGCGTTTTCCCGGTTCCCCAAGTGTCTTAATGCGTTTTCCCGGTTCCCCAAGTGTCTTAATGCGTTTTCCCGGTTCCCCAAGTGTCTTAATGCGTTTTCCCGGTTCCCCAAGTGTCTTAATGCGTTTTCCCGGTTCCCCAAGTGTCTTAATGCGATCGAACGTGCTATCCCTCCCCTGTTCTCTACTCTAACCCTAACCATTGGAGTTGCAGCCTAAACCTAATCCCAGGAGTTTGCGTTTTCCCCCTTTCCCAAGTAACTTGCCGAACCAACCCTGGTCTCCAAGTGTCTTAATGCGATCGAACGTGCTATCCCTCCCCTGTTCTCTACTCTAACCCTAACCATTGGAGTTGCAGCCTAAACCTAATCCCAGGAGTTTGCGTTTTCCCCCTTTCCCAAGTAACTTGCCGAACCAACCCTGGTCTCCAAGTGTCTTAATGCGATCGAACGTGCTATCCCTCCCCTGTTCTCTACTCTAACCCTAACCATTGGAGTTGCAGCCTAAACCTAATCCCAGGAGTTTGCGTTTTCCCCCTTTCCCAAGTAACTTGCCGAACCAACCCTGGTCTCCAAGTGTCTTAATGACCCCTGGGGTTAGGGTTAGAGAAGTGTCTTAAAAACGCCACCCCCGGGTTAGGGTTAGGGTTAGGGTTAGGGTTAGGGTTAGGGTTAGGGTTAGGGTTCGACAACTGTCTTAATGCGTTTTCCCAGTTCCCCAAGTGTCTTAATGCGTTTTCCCGGTTCCCCAAGTGTCTTAATGCGTTTTCCCGGTTCCCCAAGTGTCTTAATGCGTTTTCCCGGTTCCCCAAGTGTCTTAGGGTTAGGGTTAGGGTTAGGGTTAGGGTTAGGGTTAGGGTTAGGGTTAGGGTTAGGGTTCGACAACTGTCTTAATGCGTTTTCCCAGTTCCCCAAGTGTCTTAATGCGTTTTCCCGGTTCCCCAAGTGTCTTAATGCGTTTTCCCGGTTCCCCAAGTGTCTTAATGCGTTTTCCCGGTTCCCCAAGTGTCTTAATGCGTTTTCCCGGTTCCCCAAGTGTCTTAATGCGTTTTCCCGGTTCCCCAAGTGTCTTAATGCGATCGAACGTGCTATCCCTCCCCTGTTCTCTACTCTAACCCTAACCATTGGAGTTGCAGCCTAAACCTAATCCCAGGAGTTTGCGTTTTCCCCCTTTCCCAAGTAACTTGCCGAACCAACCCTGGTCTCCAAGTGTCTTAATGCGATCGAACGTGCTATCCCTCCCCTGTTCTCTACTCTAACCCTAACCATTGGAGTTGCAGCCTAAACCTAATCCCAGGAGTTTGCGTTTTCCCCCTTTCCCAAGTAACTTGCCGAACCAACCCTGGTCTCCAAGTGTCTTAATGACCCCTGGGGTTAGGGTTAGAGAAGTGTCTTAAAAACGCCACCCCCGGGTTAGGGTTAGGGTTAGGGTTAGGGTTAGGGTTAGGGTTAGGGTTAGGGTTAGGGTTCGACAACTGTCTTAATGCGTTTTCCCAGTTCCCCAAGTGTCTTAATGCGTTTTCCTGGTTCCCCAAGTGTCTTAATGCGTTTTCCCGGTTCCCCAAGTGTCTTAATGCGTTTTCCCGGTTCCCCAAGTGTCTTAATGCGTTTTCCCGGTTCCCCAAGTGTCTTACTGCGTTTTCCCGGTTCCCCAAGTGTCTTAATGCGTTTTCCCGGTTCCCCAAGTGTCTTAATGCGATCGAACGTGCTATCCCTCCCCTGTTCTCTACTCTAACCCTAACCATTGGAGTTGCAGCCTAAACCTAATCCCAGGAGTTTGCGTTTTCCCCCTTTCCCAAGTAACTTGCCGAACCAACCCTGGTCTCCAAGTGTCTTAATGCGATCGAACGTGCTATCCCTCCCCTGTTCTCTACTCTAACCCTAACCATTGGAGTTGCAGCCTAAACCTAATCCCAGGAGTTTGCGTTTTCCCCCTTTCCCAAGTAACTTGCCGAACCAACCCTGGTCTCCAAGTGTCTTAATGACCCCTGGGGTTAGGGTTAGAGAAGTGTCTTAAAAACGCCACCCCCGGGTTAGGGTTAGGGTTAGGGTTAGGGTTAGGGTTAGGGTTAGGGTTAGGGTTCGACAACTGTCTTAATGCGTTTTCCCAGTTCCCCAAGTGTCTTAATGCGTTTTCCTGGTTCCCCAAGTGTCTTAATGCGTTTTCCCGGTTCCCCAAGTGTCTTAATGCGTTTTCCCGGTTCCCCAAGTGTCTTAATGCGTTTTCCCGGTTCCCCAAGTGTCTTACTGCGTTTTCCCGGTTCCCCAAGTGTCTTAATGCGTTTTCCCGGTTCCCCAAGTGTCTTAATGCGATCGAACGTGCTATCCCTCCCCTGTTCTCTATTCTAACCCTAACCATTGGAGTTGCAGCCTAAACCTAATCCCAGGAGTTTGCGTTTTCCCCCTTTCCCAAGTAACTTGCCGAACCAACCCTGGTCTCCAAGTGTCTTAATGACCCCTGGGGTTAGGGTTAGAGAAGTGTCTTAAAAACGCCACCCCCGGGTTAGGGTTAGGGTTAGGGTTAGGGTTAGGGTTAGGGTTAGGGTTAGGGTTAGGGTTAGGGTTCGACAACTGTCTTAATGCGTTTTCCCAGTTCCCCAAGTGTCTTAATGCGTTTTCCCGGTTCCCCAAGTGTCTTAATGCGTTTTCCCGGTTCCCCAAGTGTCTTAATGCGTTTTCCCGGTTCCCCAAGTGTCTTAATGCGTTTTCCCGGTTCCCCAAGTGTCTTAATGCGTTTTCCCGGTTCCCCAAGTGTCTTAGGGTTAGGGTTAGGGTTAGGGTTAGGGTTAGGGTTAGGGTTCGACAACTGTCTTAATGCGTTTTCCCAGTTCCCCAAGTGTCTTAATGCGTTTTCCCGGTTCCCCAAGTGTCTTAATGCGTTTTCCCGGTTCCCCAAGTGTCTTAATGCGTTTTCCCGGTTCCCCAAGTGTCTTAATGCGTTTTCCCGGTTCCCCAAGTGTCTTAATGCGTTTTCCCGGTTCCCCAAGTGTCTTAATGCGATCGAACGTGCTATCCCTCCCCTGTTCTCTACTCTAACCCTAACCATTGGAGTTGCAGCCTAAACCTAATCCCAGGAGTTTGCGTTTTCCCCCTTTCCCAAGTAACTTGCCGAACCAACCCTGGTCTCCAAGTGTCTTAATGCGATCGAACGTGCTATCCCTCCCCTGTTCTCTACTCTAACCCTAACCATTGGAGTTGCAGCCTAAACCTAATCCCAGGAGTTTGCGTTTTCCCCCTTTCCCAAGTAACTTGCCGAACCAACCCTGGTCTCCAAGTGTCTTAATGACCCCTGGGGTTAGAGTTAGAGAAGTGTCTTAAAAACGCCACCCCCGGGTTAGGGTTAGGGTTAGGGTTAGGGTTAGGGTTAGGGTTAGGGTTCGACAACTGTCTTAATGCGTTTTCCCAGTTCCCCAAGTGTCTTAATGCGTTTTCCTGGTTCCCCAAGTGTCTTAATGCGTTTTCCCGGTTCCCCAAGTGTCTTAATGCGTTTTCCCGGTTCCCCAAGTGTCTTAATGCGTTTTCCCGGTTCCCCAAGTGTCTTACTGCGTTTTCCCGGTTCCCCAAGTGTCTTAATGCGTTTTCCCGGTTCCCCAAGTGTCTTAATGCGATCGAACGTGCTATCCCTCCCCTGTTCTCTATTCTAACCCTAACCATTGGAGTTGCAGCCTAAACCTAATCCCAGGAGTTTGCGTTTTCCCCCTTTCCCAAGTAACTTGCCGAACCAACCCTGGTCTCCAAGTGTCTTAATGACCCCTGGGGTTAGGGTTAGAGAAGTGTCTTAAAAACGCCACCCCCGGGTTAGGGTTAGGGTTAGGGTTAGGGTTAGGGGTTAGGGTTAGGGTTAGGGTTAGGGTTAGGGGGTTAGGGTTAGGGTTAGGGTTAGGGTTAGGGTTAGGGTTAGGGTTAGGGTTAGGGTTAGGGTTCGACAACTGTCTTAATGCGTTTTCCCAGTTCCCCAAGTGTCTTAATGCGTTTTCCCGGTTCCCCAAGTGTCTTAATGCGTTTTCCCGGTTCCCCAAGTGTCTTAATGCGTTTTCCCGGTTCCCCAAGTGTCTTAGGGTTAGGGTTAGGGTTAGGGTTAGGGTTAGGGTTAGGGTTAGGGTTCGACAACTGTCTTAATGCGTTTTCCCAGTTCCCCAAGTGTCTTAATGCGTTTTCCCGGTTCCCCAAGTGTCTTAATGCGTTTTCCCGGTTCCCCAAGTGTCTTAATGCGTTTTCCCGGTTCCCCAAGTGTCTTAATGCGTTTTCCCGGTTCCCCAAGTGTCTTAATGCGTTTTCCCGGTTCCCCAAGTGTCTTAATGCGATCGAACGTGCTATCCCTCCCCTGTTCTCTACTCTAACCCTAACCATTGGAGTTGCAGCCTAAACCTAATCCCAGGAGTTTGCGTTTTCCCCCTTTCCCAAGTAACTTGCCGAACCAACCCTGGTCTCCAAGTGTCTTAATGCGATCGAACGTGCTATCCCTCCCCTGTTCTCTACTCTAACCCTAACCATTGGAGTTGCAGCCTAAACCTAATCCCAGGAGTTTGCGTTTTCCCCCTTTCCCAAGTAACTTGCCGAACCAACCCTGGTCTCCAAGTGTCTTAATGACCCCTGGGGTTAGGGTTAGAGAAGTGTCTTAAAAACGCCACCCCCGGGTTAGGGTTAGGGTTAGGGTTAGGGTTAGGGTTAGGGTTAGGGTTCGACAACTGTCTTAATGCGTTTTCCCAGTTCCCCAAGTGTCTTAATGCGTTTTCCTGGTTCCCCAAGTGTCTTAATGCGTTTTCCCGGTTCCCCAAGTGTCTTAATGCGTTTTCCCGGTTCCCCAAGTGTCTTAATGCGTTTTCCCGGTTCCCCAAGTGTCTTACTGCGTTTTCCCGGTTCCCCAAGTGTCTTAATGCGTTTTCCCGGTTCCCCAAGTGTCTTAATGCGATCGAACGTGCTATCCCTCCCCTGTTCTCTATTCTAACCCTAACCATTGGAGTTGCAGCCTAAACCTAATCCCAGGAGTTTGCGTTTTCCCCCTTTCCCAAGTAACTTGCCGAACCAACCCTGGTCTCCAAGTGTCTTAATGACCCCTGGGGTTAGGGTTAGAGAAGTGTCTTAAAAACGCCACCCCCGGGTTAGGGTTAGGGTTAGGGGTTAGGGTTAGGGTTAGGGGGTTAGGGTTAGGGGGTTAGGGTTAGGGGGTTAGGGTTAGGGTTAGGGTTAGGGTTAGGGTTAGGGTTAGGGTTAGGGTTAGGGTTAGGGTTAGGGTTAGGGTTAGGGTTAGGGTTAGGGTTAGGGTTAGGGTTAGGGTTAGGGTTAGGGTTAGGGTTAGGGTTAGGGTTAGGGTTAGGGTTAGGGTTAGGGTTAGGGTTAGGGTTAGGGTTAGGGTTAGGGTTAGGGTTAGGGTTAGGGTTAGGGTTAGGGTTAGGGTTAGGGTTAGGGTTAGGGTTAGGGTTAGGGTTAGGGTTAGGGTTAGGGTTAGGGTTAGGGTTAGGGTTAGGGTTAGGGTTAGGGTTAGGGTTAGGGTTAGGGTTAGGGTTAGGGTTAGGGTTAGGGTTAGGGTTAGGGTTAGGGTTAGGGTTAGGGTTAGGGTTAGGGTTAGGGTTAGGGTTAGGGTTAGGGTTAGGGTTAGGGTTAGGGTTAGGGTTAGGGTTAGGGTTAGGGTTAGGGTTAGGGTTAGGGTTAGGGTTAGGGTTAGGGTTAGGGTTAGGGTTAGGGTTAGGGTTAGGGTTAGGGTTAGGGTTAGGGTTAGGGTTAGGGTTAGGGTTAGGGTTAGGGTTAGGGTTAGGGTTAGGGTTAGGGTTAGGGTTAGGGTTAGGGTTAGGGTTAGGGTTAGGGTTAGGGTTAGGGTTAGGGTTAGGGTTAGGGTTAGGGTTAGGGTTAGGGTTAGGGTTAGGGTTAGGGTTAGGGTTAGGGTTAGGGTTAGGGTTAGGGTTAGGGTTAGGGTTAGGGTTAGGGTTAGGGTTAGGGTTAGGGTTAGGGTTAGGGTTAGGGTTAGGGTTAGGGTTAGGGTTAGGGTTAGGGTTAGGGTTAGGGTTAGGGTTAGGGTTAGGGTTAGGGTTAGGGTTAGGGTTAGGGTTAGGGTTAGGGTTAGGGTTAGGGTTAGGGTTAGGGTTAGGGTTAGGGTTAGGGTTAGGGTTAGGGTTAGGGTTAGGGTTAGGGTTAGGGTTAGGGTTAGGGTTAGGGTTAGGGTTAGGGTTAGGGTTAGGGTTAGGGTTAGGGTTAGGGTTAGGGTTAGGGTTAGGGTTAGGGTTAGGGTTAGGGTTAGGGTTAGGGTTAGGGTTAGGGTTAGGGTTAGGGTTAGGGTTAGGGTTAGGGTTAGGGTTAGGGTTAGGGTTAGGGTTAGGGTTAGGGTTAGGGTTAGGGTTAGGGTTAGGGTTAGGGTTAGGGTTAGGGTTAGGGTTAGGGTTAGGGTTAGGGTTAGGGTTAGGGTTAGGGTTAGGGTTAGGGTTAGGGTTAGGGTTAGGGTTAGGGTTAGGGTTAGGGTTAGGGTTAGGGTTAGGGTTAGGGTTAGGGTTAGGGTTAGGGTTAGGGTTAGGGTTAGGGTTAGGGTTAGGGTTAGGGTTAGGGTTAGGGTTAGGGTTAGGGTTAGGGTTAGGGTTAGGGTTAGGGTTAGGGTTAGGGTTAGGGTTAGGGTTAGGGTTAGGGTTAGGGTTAGGGTTAGGGTTAGGGTTAGGGTTAGGGTTAGGGTTAGGGTTAGGGTTAGGGTTAGGGTTAGGGTTAGGGTTAGGGTTAGGGTTAGGGTTAGGGTTAGGGTTAGGGTTAGGGTTAGGGTTAGGGTTAGGGTTAGGGTTAGGGTTAGGGTTAGGGTTAGGGTTAGGGTTAGGGTTAGGGTTAGGGTTAGGGTTAGGGTTAGGGTTAGGGTTAGGGTTAGGGTTAGGGTTAGGGTTAGGGTTAGGGTTAGGGTTAGGGTTAGGGTTAGGGTTAGGGTTAGGGTTAGGGTTAGGGTTAGGGTTAGGGTTAGGGTTAGGGTTAGGGTTAGGGTTAGGGTTAGGGTTAGGGTTAGGGTTAGGGTTAGGGTTAGGGTTAGGGTTAGGGTTAGGGTTAGGGTTAGGGTTAGGGTTAGGGTTAGGGTTAGGGTTAGGGTTAGGGTTAGGGTTAGGGTTAGGGTTAGGGTTAGGGTTAGGGTTAGGGTTAGGGTTAGGGTTAGGGTTAGGGTTAGGGTTAGGGTTAGGGTTAGGGTTAGGGTTAGGGTTAGGGTTAGGGTTAGGGTTAGGGTTAGGGTTAGGGTTAGGGTTAGGGTTAGGGTTAGGGTTAGGGTTAGGGTTAGGGTTAGGGTTAGGGTTAGGGTTAGGGTTAGGGTTAGGGTTAGGGTTAGGGTTAGGGTTAGGGTTAGGGTTAGGGTTAGGGTTAGGGTTAGGGTTAGGGTTAGGGTTAGGGTTAGGGTTAGGGTTAGGGTTAGGGTTAGGGTTAGGGTTAGGGTTAGGGTTAGGGTTAGGGTTAGGGTTAGGGTTAGGGTTAGGGTTAGGGTTAGGGTTAGGGTTAGGGTTAGGGTTAGGGTTAGGGTTAGGGTTAGGGTTAGGGTTAGGGTTAGGGTTAGGGTTAGGGTTAGGGTTAGGGTTAGGGTTAGGGTTAGGGTTAGGGTTAGGGTTAGGGTTAGGGTTAGGGTTAGGGTTAGGGTTAGGGTTAGGGTTAGGGTTAGGGTTAGGGTTAGGGTTAGGGTTAGGGTTAGGGTTAGGGTTAGGGTTAGGGTTAGGGTTAGGGTTAGGGTTAGGGTTAGGGTTAGGGTTAGGGTTAGGGTTAGGGTTAGGGTTAGGGTTAGGGTTAGGGTTAGGGTTAGGGTTAGGGTTAGGGTTAGGGTTAGGGTTAGGGTTAGGGTTAGGGTTAGGGTTAGGGTTAGGGTTAGGGTTAGGGTTAGGGTTAGGGTTAGGGTTAGGGTTAGGGTTAGGGTTAGGGTTAGGGTTAGGGTTAGGGTTAGGGTTAGGGTTAGGGTTAGGGTTAGGGTTAGGGTTAGGGTTAGGGTTAGGGTTAGGGTTAGGGTTAGGGTTAGGGTTAGGGTTAGGGTTAGGGTTAGGGTTAGGGTTAGGGTTAGGGTTAGGGTTAGGGTTAGGGTTAGGGTTAGGGTTAGGGTTAGGGTTAGGGTTAGGGTTAGGGTTAGGGTTAGGGTTAGGGTTAGGGTTAGGGTTAGGGTTAGGGTTAGGGTTAGGGTTAGGGTTAGGGTTAGGGTTAGGGTTAGGGTTAGGGTTAGGGTTAGGGTTAGGGTTAGGGTTAGGGTTAGGGTTAGGGTTAGGGTTAGGGTTAGGGTTAGGGTTAGGGTTAGGGTTAGGGTTAGGGTTAGGGTTAGGGTTAGGGTTAGGGTTAGGGTTAGGGTTAGGGTTAGGGTTAGGGTTAGGGTTAGGGTTAGGGTTAGGGTTAGGGTTAGGGTTAGGGTTAGGGTTAGGGTTAGGGTTAGGGTTAGGGTTAGGGTTAGGGTTAGGGTTAGGGTTAGGGTTAGGGTTAGGGTTAGGGTTAGGGTTAGGGTTAGGGTTAGGGTTAGGGTTAGGGTTAGGGTTAGGGTTAGGGTTAGGGTTAGGGTTAGGGTTAGGGTTAGGGTTAGGGTTAGGGTTAGGGTTAGGGTTAGGGTTAGGGTTAGGGTTAGGGTTAGGGTTAGGGTTAGGGTTAGGGTTAGGGTTAGGGTTAGGGTTAGGGTTAGGGTTAGGGTTAGGGTTAGGGTTAGGGTTAGGGTTAGGGTTAGGGTTAGGGTTAGGGTTAGGGTTAGGGTTAGGGTTAGGGTTAGGGTTAGGGTTAGGGTTAGGGTTAGGGTTAGGGTTAGGGTTAGGGTTAGGGTTAGGGTTAGGGTTAGGGTTAGGGTTAGGGTTAGGGTTAGGGTTAGGGTTAGGGTTAGGGTTAGGGTTAGGGTTAGGGTTAGGGTTAGGGTTAGGGTTAGGGTTAGGGTTAGGGTTAGGGTTAGGGTTAGGGTTAGGGTTAGGGTTAGGGTTAGGGTTAGGGTTAGGGTTAGGGTTAGGGTTAGGGTTAGGGTTAGGGTTAGGGTTAGGGTTAGGGTTAGGGTTAGGGTTAGGGTTAGGGTTAGGGTTAGGGTTAGGGTTAGGGTTAGGGTTAGGGTTAGGGTTAGGGTTAGGGTTAGGGTTAGGGTTAGGGTTAGGGTTAGGGTTAGGGTTAGGGTTAGGGTTAGGGTTAGGGTTAGGGTTAGGGTTAGGGTTAGGGTTAGGGTTAGGGTTAGGGTTAGGGTTAGGGTTAGGGTTAGGGTTAGGGTTAGGGTTAGGGTTAGGGTTAGGGTTAGGGTTAGGGTTAGGGTTAGGGTTAGGGTTAGGGTTAGGGTTAGGGTTAGGGTTAGGGTTAGGGTTAGGGTTAGGGTTAGGGTTAGGGTTAGGGTTAGGGTTAGGGTTAGGGTTAGGGTTAGGGTTAGGGTTAGGGTTAGGGTTAGGGTTAGGGTTAGGGTTAGGGTTAGGGTTAGGGTTAGGGTTAGGGTTAGGGTTAGGGTTAGGGTTAGGGTTAGGGTTAGGGTTAGGGTTAGGGTTAGGGTTAGGGTTAGGGTTAGGGTTAGGGTTAGGGTTAGGGTTAGGGTTAGGGTTAGGGTTAGGGTTAGGGTTAGGGTTAGGGTTAGGGTTAGGGTTAGGGTTAGGGTTAGGGTTAGGGTTAGGGTTAGGGTTAGGGTTAGGGTTAGGGTTAGGGTTAGGGTTAGGGTTAGGGTTAGGGTTAGGGTTAGGGTTAGGGTTAGGGTTAGGGTTAGGGTTAGGGTTAGGGTTAGGGTTAGGGTTAGGGTTAGGGTTAGGGTTAGGGTTAGGGTTAGGGTTAGGGTTAGGGTTAGGGTTAGGGTTAGGGTTAGGGTTAGGGTTAGGGTTAGGGTTAGGGTTAGGGTTAGGGTTAGGGTTAGGGTTAGGGTTAGGGTTAGGGTTAGGGTTAGGGTTAGGGTTAGGGTTAGGGTTAGGGTTAGGGTTAGGGTTAGGGTTAGGGTTAGGGTTAGGGTTAGGGTTAGGGTTAGGGTTAGGGTTAGGGTTAGGGTTAGGGTTAGGGTTAGGGTTAGGGTTAGGGTTAGGGTTAGGGTTAGGGTTAGGGTTAGGGTTAGGGTTAGGGTTAGGGTTAGGGTTAGGGTTAGGGTTAGGGTTAGGGTTAGGGTTAGGGTTAGGGTTAGGGTTAGGGTTAGGGTTAGGGTTAGGGTTAGGGTTAGGGTTAGGGTTAGGGTTAGGGTTAGGGTTAGGGTTAGGGTTAGGGTTAGGGTTAGGGTTAGGGTTAGGGTTAGGGTTAGGGTTAGGGTTAGGGTTAGGGTTAGGGTTAGGGTTAGGGTTAGGGTTAGGGTTAGGGTTAGGGTTAGGGTTAGGGTTAGGGTTAGGGTTAGGGTTAGGGTTAGGGTTAGGGTTAGGGTTAGGGTTAGGGTTAGGGTTAGGGTTAGGGTTAGGGTTAGGGTTAGGGTTAGGGTTAGGGTTAGGGTTAGGGTTAGGGTTAGGGTTAGGGTTAGGGTTAGGGTTAGGGTTAGGGTTAGGGTTAGGGTTAGGGTTAGGGTTAGGGTTAGGGTTAGGGTTAGGGTTAGGGTTAGGGTTAGGGTTAGGGTTAGGGTTAGGGTTAGGGTTAGGGTTAGGGTTAGGGTTAGGGTTAGGGTTAGGGTTAGGGTTAGGGTTAGGGTTAGGGTTAGGGTTAGGGTTAGGGTTAGGGTTAGGGTTAGGGTTAGGGTTAGGGTTAGGGTTAGGGTTAGGGTTAGGGTTAGGGTTAGGGTTAGGGTTAGGGTTAGGGTTAGGGTTAGGGTTAGGGTTAGGGTTAGGGTTAGGGTTAGGGTTAGGGTTAGGGTTAGGGTTAGGGTTAGGGTTAGGGTTAGGGTTAGGGTTAGGGTTAGGGTTAGGGTTAGGGTTAGGGTTAGGGTTAGGGTTAGGGTTAGGGTTAGGGTTAGGGTTAGGGTTAGGGTTAGGGTTAGGGTTAGGGTTAGGGTTAGGGTTAGGGTTAGGGTTAGGGTTAGGGTTAGGGTTAGGGTTAGGGTTAGGGTTAGGGTTAGGGTTAGGGTTAGGGTTAGGGTTAGGGTTAGGGTTAGGGTTAGGGTTAGGGTTAGGGTTAGGGTTAGGGTTAGGGTTAGGGTTAGGGTTAGGGTTAGGGTTAGGGTTAGGGTTAGGGTTAGGGTTAGGGTTAGGGTTAGGGTTAGGGTTAGGGTTAGGGTTAGGGTTAGGGTTAGGGTTAGGGTTAGGGTTAGGGTTAGGGTTAGGGTTAGGGTTAGGGTTAGGGTTAGGGTTAGGGTTAGGGTTAGGGTTAGGGTTAGGGTTAGGGTTAGGGTTAGGGTTAGGGTTAGGGTTAGGGTTAGGGTTAGGGTTAGGGTTAGGGTTAGGGTTAGGGTTAGGGTTAGGGTTAGGGTTAGGGTTAGGGTTAGGGTTAGGGTTAGGGTTAGGGTTAGGGTTAGGGTTAGGGTTAGGGTTAGGGTTAGGGTTAGGGTTAGGGTTAGGGTTAGGGTTAGGGTTAGGGTTAGGGTTAGGGTTAGGGTTAGGGTTAGGGTTAGGGTTAGGGTTAGGGTTAGGGTTAGGGTTAGGGTTAGGGTTAGGGTTAGGGTTAGGGTTAGGGTTAGGGTTAGGGTTAGGGTTAGGGTTAGGGTTAGGGTTAGGGTTAGGGTTAGGGTTAGGGTTAGGGTTAGGGTTAGGGTTAGGGTTAGGGTTAGGGTTAGGGTTAGGGTTAGGGTTAGGGTTAGGGTTAGGGTTAGGGTTAGGGTTAGGGTTAGGGTTAGGGTTAGGGTTAGGGTTAGGGTTAGGGTTAGGGTTAGGGTTAGGGTTAGGGTTAGGGTTAGGGTTAGGGTTAGGGTTAGGGTTAGGGTTAGGGTTAGGGTTAGGGTTAGGGTTAGGGTTAGGGTTAGGGTTAGGGTTAGGGTTAGGGTTAGGGTTAGGGTTAGGGTTAGGGTTAGGGTTAGGGTTAGGGTTAGGGTTAGGGTTAGGGTTAGGGTTAGGGTTAGGGTTAGGGTTAGGGTTAGGGTTAGGGTTAGGGTTAGGGTTAGGGTTAGGGTTAGGGTTAGGGTTAGGGTTAGGGTTAGGGTTAGGGTTAGGGTTAGGGTTAGGGTTAGGGTTAGGGTTAGGGTTAGGGTTAGGGTTAGGGTTAGGGTTAGGGTTAGGGTTAGGGTTAGGGTTAGGGTTAGGGTTAGGGTTAGGGTTAGGGTTAGGGTTAGGGTTAGGGTTAGGGTTAGGGTTAGGGTTAGGGTTAGGGTTAGGGTTAGGGTTAGGGTTAGGGTTAGGGTTAGGGTTAGGGTTAGGGTTAGGGTTAGGGTTAGGGTTAGGGTTAGGGTTAGGGTTAGGGTTAGGGTTAGGGTTAGGGTTAGGGTTAGGGTTAGGGTTAGGGTTAGGGTTAGGGTTAGGGTTAGGGTTAGGGTTAGGGTTAGGGTTAGGGTTAGGGTTAGGGTTAGGGTTAGGGTTAGGGTTAGGGTTAGGGTTAGGGTTAGGGTTAGGGTTAGGGTTAGGGTTAGGGTTAGGGTTAGGGTTAGGGTTAGGGTTAGGGTTAGGGTTAGGGTTAGGGTTAGGGTTAGGGTTAGGGTTAGGGTTAGGGTTAGGGTTAGGGTTAGGGTTAGGGTTAGGGTTAGGGTTAGGGTTAGGGTTAGGGTTAGGGTTAGGGTTAGGGTTAGGGTTAGGGTTAGGGTTAGGGTTAGGGTTAGGGTTAGGGTTAGGGTTAGGGTTAGGGTTAGGGTTAGGGTTAGGGTTAGGGTTAGGGTTAGGGTTAGGGTTAGGGTTAGGGTTAGGGTTAGGGTTAGGGTTAGGGTTAGGGTTAGGGTTAGGGTTAGGGTTAGGGTTAGGGTTAGGGTTAGGGTTAGGGTTAGGGTTAGGGTTAGGGTTAGGGTTAGGGTTAGGGTTAGGGTTAGGGTTAGGGTTAGGGTTAGGGTTAGGGTTAGGGTTAGGGTTAGGGTTAGGGTTAGGGTTAGGGTTAGGGTTAGGGTTAGGGTTAGGGTTAGGGTTAGGGTTAGGGTTAGGGTTAGGGTTAGGGTTAGGGTTAGGGTTAGGGTTAGGGTTAGGGTTAGGGTTAGGGTTAGGGTTAGGGTTAGGGTTAGGGTTAGGGTTAGGGTTAGGGTTAGGGTTAGGGTTAGGGTTAGGGTTAGGGTTAGGGTTAGGGTTAGGGTTAGGGTTAGGGTTAGGGTTAGGGTTAGGGTTAGGGTTAGGGTTAGGGTTAGGGTTAGGGTTAGGGTTAGGGTTAGGGTTAGGGTTAGGGTTAGGGTTAGGGTTAGGGTTAGGGTTAGGGTTAGGGTTAGGGTTAGGGTTAGGGTTAGGGTTAGGGTTAGGGTTAGGGTTAGGGTTAGGGTTAGGGTTAGGGTTAGGGTTAGGGTTAGGGTTAGGGTTAGGGTTAGGGTTAGGGTTAGGGTTAGGGTTAGGGTTAGGGTTAGGGTTAGGGTTAGGGTTAGGGTTAGGGTTAGGGTTAGGGTTAGGGTTAGGGTTAGGGTTAGGGTTAGGGTTAGGGTTAGGGTTAGGGTTAGGGTTAGGGTTAGGGTTAGGGTTAGGGTTAGGGTTAGGGTTAGGGTTAGGGTTAGGGTTAGGGTTAGGGTTAGGGTTAGGGTTAGGGTTAGGGTTAGGGTTAGGGTTAGGGTTAGGGTTAGGGTTAGGGTTAGGGTTAGGGTTAGGGTTAGGGTTAGGGTTAGGGTTAGGGTTAGGGTTAGGGTTAGGGTTAGGGTTAGGGTTAGGGTTAGGGTTAGGGTTAGGGTTAGGGTTAGGGTTAGGGTTAGGGTTAGGGTTAGGGTTAGGGTTAGGGTTAGGGTTAGGGTTAGGGTTAGGGTTAGGGTTAGGGTTAGGGTTAGGGTTAGGGTTAGGGTTAGGGTTAGGGTTAGGGTTAGGGTTAGGGTTAGGGTTAGGGTTAGGGTTAGGGTTAGGGTTAGGGTTAGGGTTAGGGTTAGGGTTAGGGTTAGGGTTAGGGTTAGGGTTAGGGTTAGGGTTAGGGTTAGGGTTAGGGTTAGGGTTAGGGTTAGGGTTAGGGTTAGGGTTAGGGTTAGGGTTAGGGTTAGGGTTAGGGTTAGGGTTAGGGTTAGGGTTAGGGTTAGGGTTAGGGTTAGGGTTAGGGTTAGGGTTAGGGTTAGGGTTAGGGTTAGGGTTAGGGTTAGGGTTAGGGTTAGGGTTAGGGTTAGGGTTAGGGTTAGGGTTAGGGTTAGGGTTAGGGTTAGGGTTAGGGTTAGGGTTAGGGTTAGGGTTAGGGTTAGGGTTAGGGTTAGGGTTAGGGTTAGGGTTAGGGTTAGGGTTAGGGTTAGGGTTAGGGTTAGGGTTAGGGTTAGGGTTAGGGTTAGGGTTAGGGTTAGGGTTAGGGTTAGGGTTAGGGTTAGGGTTAGGGTTAGGGTTAGGGTTAGGGTTAGGGTTAGGGTTAGGGTTAGGGTTAGGGTTAGGGTTAGGGTTAGGGTTAGGGTTAGGGTTAGGGTTAGGGTTAGGGTTAGGGTTAGGGTTAGGGTTAGGGTTAGGGTTAGGGTTAGGGTTAGGGTTAGGGTTAGGGTTAGGGTTAGGGTTAGGGTTAGGGTTAGGGTTAGGGTTAGGGTTAGGGTTAGGGTTAGGGTTAGGGTTAGGGTTAGGGTTAGGGTTAGGGTTAGGGTTAGGGTTAGGGTTAGGGTTAGGGTTAGGGTTAGGGTTAGGGTTAGGGTTAGGGTTAGGGTTAGGGTTAGGGTTAGGGTTAGGGTTAGGGTTAGGGTTAGGGTTAGGGTTAGGGTTAGGGTTAGGGTTAGGGTTAGGGTTAGGGTTAGGGTTAGGGTTAGGGTTAGGGTTAGGGTTAGGGTTAGGGTTAGGGTTAGGGTTAGGGTTAGGGTTAGGGTTAGGGTTAGGGTTAGGGTTAGGGTTAGGGTTAGGGTTAGGGTTAGGGTTAGGGTTAGGGTTAGGGTTAGGGTTAGGGTTAGGGTTAGGGTTAGGGTTAGGGTTAGGGTTAGGGTTAGGGTTAGGGTTAGGGTTAGGGTTAGGGTTAGGGTTAGGGTTAGGGTTAGGGTTAGGGTTAG